>NC_059176.1:65271590-65574620 GCF_019923935.1 Bubalus bubalis
GTTCATCTTATTCACCTCCCTGGTTCTGGCTGCTCAGTTTCCCAGGTGTTCAACAAGAGCACTGTCTTAGGTGTGCCATGTGTCTCTGGGGAGCTGATCTCAGGCTGTGACCCTACTGGCAGTGTCAATTGTCCAGGATCTCAGGAAGATGTGATTAGCAACTCGGAGCCTGCTCACAGTTTGGTGGAAGATGCCATTTCTGGGGCTGAGATTGCAGCAGCCTCTTGCCTTCCAGCTCTGGCTGTTGCATGCCTGCCTGTCTGCCTCCAGCAGGGAGGGGTCTATATGCAGCCAGTTCTCCTTTGGTATTCCTCAATCCTTTGTTCTGTGAGTGCACCAGGCTGCATGTTAGAGCCTTTCACGGGAAAGTTCTTTTTTTTTTTAATTCCATTTCTCTCTTTGGAGATCCCAAGGTTTGGGTTATTATCTCATGTTAGCTCCCTCATATTGTTCTCAGGGCATTCAAGGCATTCAAGACCTTACCCTAAGGTCTGATGATGCAGCCTGAACCTCCCTGCCCAGCCCCCGCTCGCTGGTAGCGGTCGTGAGCTTCTGGGCTACTTCTCCATTGGCAGTTGAGGTTAGGCACATATTCTGTGTTTGTTTGTTTTTTTTTTTTTCCCCCAGTTATGTTGCCCTCTGAGATTCCAAAAATCCCCACAGACCCGCCTGTGAATGGGGTTCCTAATGTGTGGAAACTTCTCCTCCTTCATGACTCCCTCCCCAGGACAGGTCTCCATCCCTAAATCTTTTCTCTCTCTGTCTTTTGCATTTTGTTCTACCTCCTTTTGAAGAGAATGGGCTGCCTTTCTGGGTACCTGGTGTCCTTTGCCAGCATTCAGAAGTTGTTTTGTGGAAGTTGCTCAACATTCAAATGATTTTTGAGGAATTCGTGGGGGAGAAAGTGGCCTCCCCATCCCATTCCTCAGCCATCTTGGAACTGCACTTGAGCATAACTATTTTAAAAGGTAGATGATATTGTCGGAGAAGGCAATGGCACCCCACTCCAGTACTCTTGCCTGGAAAATCCCATGGACAGAGGAGCCTGGAAGGCTGCAGTCCATGGGGTCGCTAAGAGTCGGACACGACTAAGGAGTCACTTTCACTTCTCACTTTCATGCATTGGAGAAGGAAATGGCAACCCACTCCAGTGTTCTTGCCTGGAGAATTCCAGGGATGGGGGAGCCTGGTGAGCTGCTGTCTATGGGGTTGCACAGAGTCAGACCTGACTGAAGCGACTTAGCAGCAGCAGATGATATTGTAAAGTAATTAAAATAAATAAATTTATATTAAAAAAAACACACACACACACAAATAAAAGGTAAATGATATAGTAGCATCAAAGAAGCATATAAAACAATAAAAGTTAACTAGCATTTGAAACATGGAAATATACTATAGCATTCCTTGCCAGAGCTCTAAATTTCAATAACATAATTATTTTTAAAGAATATAATATAGTTTAAAATGATCATACTCTCTTATACCAGTGTACAAATTTAAGATTTTTCTTCTGATCAAATAATTAAAAGAAATAATGTAACTCCATAGTGGAAAAAAAAGGATATATAATATCATTCATGCAAGGGAATATACCAAAAAAATGAAACCTAACCTAACACTGGTTTAGATAAAGTAAAATGTTCTGAAAACTGAAAGTTAGCTACAAAAAGTAAATGGAAGAGCCAGTAGTCTCACAGTGGGAGGGTCTAAAATCAGCTGCAGTACATATTGTGTATGTTGCTGTGGTTCTTCTGATTGTGTCCATTGTTGGATAATAGAGGTAGTGGCACACACCCTACCTTCCTCAAAGTGCAGATGAGCAGCAAATGAAAAACTATACTTAACGTAGGATATTTAAAAATACCACTGTCACTGTATACTAAATACTAGAATTTGTTCAGGTCTCATGGAAAGACAGGTCTCTTAAAAGACAGCAAAACTCTTTGCTTTGAAAGAGTTATTAATTAAATCCGATACATAAAAAAGAAAATCAGATGTGATTTGTATCATATGATTTCAATTTTCTTAGCAGATGAGCAGTTCATTGAACCAAGCAGTGGCTTTTCCATATTTCCTCTATGAATTAGAGGAGGATGACTCATAATCAGCTTGAAAGACTTTTCACTCAATCTTGTGGACAATGACACTGTCACTATTTTTAAAGTTCTGATTCTAAAAGTCAGATGGATTTATTACTCACATTTCACTTGGACAAATATGACAAAAAGTCAAGAAGAACTCACTCTAAGAGTCGCCAGTCCAGGTTTGATGCATGATACTGTATGCTTGGGGCTGGTGCACTGAGACGACCCAGAGGGATGGTACAGGGAGGGAAGAGAGAGGAGGGGTTCAGGATGGGGAACATGTGTATACCTGTGGCAGATTCATGTTGATGTATGGCAAAACAAATACAATATTGTAAAGTAATTAACCTCCAATTAAAATAAATAAATTTATATTAAAAAAAGTTTCTTCTTTTGGGGCAATTTTAAATATATACATTCCTTTTTGCACTCAAGATATAAATCTCACAAATTTTACTCTGTAGAAGCACGTCTCATTGAATAAAATTCTAACAGCCAACATAATGGATCGTTTATTAAATAAAAGCCAATGTGCAAATTTCACAGTTCTCCCTCACAAGGAGCATATAAAGGCAATAATAATAGATACTGTATATATGTATATATATGTATATATACACACACATATATATATTTCATTGGCAATTATGTGCTTTACATGTTCATTCACTTAAATTCACAACAGCCATATAAAGGAGAAGGTAATGTCCTTCATGGGTGGATTACAGAAGTTGATCAAGGACAGCTAGCGGTGGGTGGTGCCAAAGCAGTAAGGCCTAGACGGTGTGACTCTAGTGCTCTTAATCTGTACTCACTCTTCACCATGAGCACTAACGGAGAAAATTCTTTTTAAAAATCGGTTGGAACATGAGCAACTTATTAAACATAGGCCATATATAAAACTTCATATACAGAATACTTTGCTTGTAGTTTAGAGAATTACTTACAGAACTTGGCTAAACGTAAAGCTTAAATAAACTTTAAAAGTGTTAGATATTCACATCAAGCTGTGTGGCTTTTGCCATAGTCATGGAAAAACAGCTCTTTCCCATGATTACTTCGACTATAACAAATTTATTCTCTGAGAGGGGTTGTTTGGGTCTTTGTAATAAAATAGGTACTGGCTCAAAGTATAGTGGGTCTAAAGTGGGATATGCTATGTAACTAACACACCTGTTTTCAAAGACTTAGTATGAATAAAAAATGTAAAATATTTCATTAATAATTTTTATGTTCATTGGGTGTTGGAATACTACTTTTTATTTATGAGTGAATTCAGTATTTCATTAAAATTAATTTTACCTCTTTAAAAAATACAAATAAAATAAAAGAGGCACCAAGGAAAAGCTTCTAGTTAGGTTAATTATGGATCTAGGCTACCAATGATCTCTTCAAGTCAGGAGACTTTTGCTAGAACTGCCTATACTACAGAACCACTTCTAAGTATGCTCTAGGCATGCCCTAAGCTTGTCCTTTGCAGAGTGTATTTCAAGTACTTAGCTCAATTTCACAAAGTTTGCTATAGATGTCTTCATTCTTAGGATAAAAAAAGTGCTGTGTGTCCTATCCAAGTAATTTTAGACAATTGGACCAAGGTTCAAATGGACTGCATGGGTAGCCTTGGTATGGCAAAGAAATAGACTAGCATGCAAATTTCTTAGAGGTTTTATACAAGAGACAGAAGAAACTTGTTATAGTGATCACAAAATCATCTTTCTTTCTCTCTTCTCAATTTTCTCCATTGTCTTTGGTTTCTATGATTTCTGGTGAGGAGCCAGATGTCTGTGTTAATTTTGTTCCTGTGAAAGTAATGTGTGTGTGTGTGTGTGTGTGTGTGTGTGTGTGTTTCTCAAGATGTTAAAAGACATACTTTCTGCCTTCAGTCTTTAGAAGTTCAAAGGTTTTCTTTGGAGTTCACAAGTATTCTTAAGTGTGTGATTTCATGTTTTCAGTTATCTAGGGTAATTTTAAGACATTATTTATTCAGATATTGCATCTAACCAATTCTCTATAATTCCAATTTCAATTTTTTCTTTATCAATTACATTTATATTAGAAATGTATGCCATATTTCATATAATTTTTGCCCTCAACATATTTATTGTTTTGTCTCTAATTTTTCTTGTTTTGATTATTTTCTATCTAATCACTTTGTGGTTAGTCATATTTTTTCTTTAACCTACTTTTATATAACAAATTACTTTTATTAGATGCAACTTTTGTATATTTTTAATTGGAGGATAATTGCTTTACAATGCTTTACAATGCTATACAACACGAATCAGCTATAAGTATACATATATCCCCTGCCATTTGAGCTTCCTTCCCACCCTCATCCAACCCTTCTAGGTCATCACAGAGCACCACGTTGAGCGCCCTCTGTTATACAGGAGCTTCCCATTAGCTATATATTTTACATATAGTAGTGTATATATGCAACGGTACTCTCTCAATTCATCACAACCTCTCCTTTCCCTGCTGTGACCACACGTCCTTTTTCTATGTCTGTGTCTTTATTTCGGTTCTACAAAATAGGTTCATCATACCATTTTTGTACATGGCATTTCTGGGTCATATGAGAGTTTTGTTTCTAGTTTCCATAGGAATCTCCATACTGTTCTCCATACTGGTTGTATCAATGTATATTCTCACCAACAGTAAAAGAGGGTTTCCTTTCCTCCACATCTTCTTCAGCATTTATTTTTTGTAGTTTTTTTTTTTTTTTTGATGATAGCCATTCTGATCAGTGTGAGGTGATGCTTCATTGTAGATTTGATTTGCATTTCTCTAATAATGAGTGATGTTGATCATCTTTTCCTGTATTTTTGGCCATCTTATGTCTTTGGAGAAATGTTTGCTTAGGTCTTTCAACCATTTTTTGATTGAGTTGTTTGTTTTCCTAATATTGAGCTGCATGAGCTTTATGTATATTTTGGATATTATCCTTTGTCAGTTGCTTCATTTGCAATTATTAGCTCCCATACTGAGGGTTGTCTTTTCATGTTGTTTATGGTTTCCTTTGCTCTTCAAAAGGCTTTAGGATTAAATAAGTCCCATGTGTTTTACTTTTGTTTTTATTTCCATTAAGCTATGAGGTGGGTCAAAAAGACCTTGTTGTGATTTATGTTGAAGAGTGTTCTGCCAATGTTTTCCTCTAAGGGTTTTATATAGATGGCTCTTTGCCCCATGGACTATAGAGTCCATGGAATTCTCCAGGTCAGAATGCTGGAATGGGTAGCCTTTCCCTTCTCCAGGGGATCTTCCCAACCAAAGGATCAAACCCAGGTCTCCCGTATTGCAGGCCTATTCTTTATCAACTGAGTCACAAGGGAAGCCCATAGATGGCCTTACGTTTAGGTTTTTAATCTGTTTTGAATATTTCTGTGTATGGTGTTAGAAAGTGTTCTAATTCCATTATTTTATATGCAGCAGTCTACTTATTGAGGAGACTGTCTTTTCATCATATAATTTTCTGCCTGAGTAATCTGTCCATTGATTAAGTGAAATGTTAGTGTCCCTACTCTTATTGTGTTGCTGTCAGTTTCCCCTTCTGTGGCTGTTAGCATTTGTTTTATATATTGAGGTGCTCCTTTGTTGCTTGCATAATATTTACAATTGTTATGTCTTTTTCTTGGATTGATCTCTTGATCATTATATAGTGTCCATCCTTGTCTCTCTTAGTATTCCTTATTTTAAATTCTATTTTATCTAATAACAGTATTGCTACCTCAGTTTTCTTTTGATTTCAATTTGCATGGAATATGGTCTTCTATCCCTTCACTTTCAGTTTCTATGTCTCCCTAGGTCTGAAGTGGGTCTATTAGAGACCACATTTAGCCAGTCTTGGTCTTTTGGTTGGAGCATAATACCCATTTACATTTAAGATGATTATAAATATGTATGTTCCTATTACCATTTTCTTAATTGTTTTTGGTTTGTTTTTGTAAGTCTTTTTATTCTCTTGTTTTACCTGCGTAGAGAATTTCCTTTAGGATTTGTTGTATAGCTGGTTTGGTGGTGCTGAATTCCCATAAGTTCTCTTGAAATATCTTTAAAGCTCTTGATTTCTCTGTTGAATCTGAAAGGGATCCTTCCTTGGTAATCTTGGTTGTAGGTTTTTTCCTCTTTCATTACTTTGAATATTTACCATTCTTTTCTGGCATGCAGAGTTTCAGCTAAAAGATAAGCTGTCAGTCTTGTGCAGATCCTCTTGTATGTTATTTGTTGCTTTTCCCTTGCTTTTAATATTTTTTTCTTTGTGTTTAATATTTCTCTAGGGTTTCTCCTGTATGAGATTCTGTACTTCCTGAATTTGGTTATTTTCTTTCCCATGTTAGGAAACCTTTCAACTATAATCTCTTCGAATATTTTCTCAGACTCTCCTCATTTTCTTCTTCTGGGATCCCCCTAATTCAAATGTTGATGCATTTGATATTGCCCCAGAGGTCTCTGAGACTGTCCCCAATTCTTTTCATTCATTTTTCTTTATTCTATTCCTTAGCAGTTATTTCCACCATTCTGTCTTGTAGCTCACTTAACTATTCTTCTGCCCCAGTGTATTCTTCTATTGATTCTTCCTAGAGTAGTTTCAATTTCAGTTATTGTGTGAATCATCATTGTTTGCTTATTCTATAATTCTTCTAGACAATTATTAAATGTTTCTTGCCTTTTTCCCATTCTATTTTCAAGATTTTGGATAATTTTTATTATCATTACTCTGAATTCATTTTCAGATATATTACCTACTTACTCTTTATTTATTTGGTCTTGTGGGTTTTTGTCTTGCTTTTTCATCCTAATGGGGGCTTCCCTGGTGGCTTAGATGGTAAAGAATCTGCCTGCAATGCTGGAGACACTTTTTCAATCCCTGGGTTGAGAAGTTCCCCTGCAGAAGGGAAAGGCAATCCACTCCAGTATTCTTGCCTGAAGAATTCCATGAACACAGGAGCCTGGAAGGCTATAGTCCATGGGATTGCAAAGAGTTGGATATGAATGAGCAACTAACACTTCGTGTCATCCTAATGATAATTTTCTTTTTATTTTGTCTAGCTCACTGTGTTTGAGGTCTCTCTTTTTCTCAGGTTGCAGAGTTGTTTATCTTGTTTCTGGTTTCTCCCCTCATTGAGTGAAGTTGGTCTAGTTTCTTGTGAAAGTTTCATGGTAGGAGGGATTGGTTCCTGTGTTCTAGTAGGTGGACCTGAATTTTTTCCCACTGATGGGCAGGGACATGTCAGAGGTGTACTTTGGGGGTATCTATGGGCTTAGTATGACTTTATTAGGCTTGTTTGCTAATGGTAGGGTTTGTGTATCTGTCTTGCTTGTGGTTTGGCATAGGAGTCTGGCACTGTGTGCTCCAGGCAGTTGGGTGGAGTCAAGACATAGATTTTGATGGTGTAATGGGAGCTGTCACCAATTAATATTCCCAGGGGCCAAGACTTATCTGACTGTCCACTGTCTTGGACTTGTTCTCACCCTAGAGCCTCAGGCCTGATCTTTGGTCTGGGAACAAAGACAGCACAAATTATTCATCACAGCAATAAAGGGGAATTGTTTTAAAAAAGGAAAACAAAACAACAACAAAAGAAAAAAGACTTAAAGAAGACAAATGATAAATGTAAAATCAAACAAAGAGAAACAAGAACAAAGGAATACACACACACACAAGAAGTCAAAACAGAAGCAAAGAAAGCAAAGTACAAGACAGCAACCAAACAAAAGAAATAAAAAAAGAAATCCACAAATTAAAAACAAAAAAGAAGAATTAAACAGAAAAAAAAAAAAAACTGGAGCAGAGTGCCAACTGAAAAATAAAGCAAAGAAAATTAAAACATGAAAGTGGTAAGAAAAAAAAGAACAACAGAGAATCAAAGTTAAAACTATATTTAAAAGATCTATATACACTTTAGTCATAGTCAACAGAAGAATCCAAAATGCAGTTCTTGGGTGCAATCTCAAAAATGACAGAATGATCTTTGTTTGTTTCCAAGGCAAACCATTCAGTATCACAGTAATCCAAGTCTATACCCCAATCAGTAATGGTGAAGAAGCTGAAGTTGAATGGTTCTATGAGGACCTACAAGACCTTCAAGAACTAACACCCAAAAAAGATGTCCTTTTCACCACAGGGGACTGGAATGCAAAAGTAGGAAGTCAAGAGATACCTGGAATAACAGAGAAGATTGGTCTTGGAATATAAAATGAAGCAGGGCAAAGGCTAACAGAGTTTTGCCAAGAGAATGCACTGGTGATAGAAAACACACTCTTCCAATGACACAAGAGAAGACTCTACATCTGAACATTACCAGATGTTGAATACCAAAATCAGATTGATCACATTCTTTGCAGTCAAAGATGGAGAAGCTCTGACACGAAGTTCATTTCAGTTCAGTTCAGTCACTCAGTTATGTCCAACTCTTTGTGACCCCGTGGACTGCAGCAAGCCAGGCCTCCCTGTCCATCACCAACTCCCGGAGTTTACACAAACTCATGTCCATCGACTCAGTTATGTCATCCAACCATCTCATCCTCAGTCGTCCCCCTCTCCTCCTGCCTTTAATCTTTCCCACCATCAGGGTCTTTTCCAATAAGTCAGTCTTTGCATGACGTGGCCAAAGTACTGGAGTTTCAGCTTCAACATCAGTCCTTCCAAGGAACACTCCTTTATGATGGACTGGTTGGATCTCCTTTCAGTCAAAGGGACTCTTAAAAGTCTGACAGTGGGCAAAAATAAGAACAGAAGCTGACTGTGGCTCAGATCATGAACTCCTCATGAACTCCTTATTGCCAAATTCAGACTTAAATTGAAGAAAGTGGGAAAAACCACCAGAATATTCAGGTATGACCTAAATCAAATCCCTTATGATTATACAGTGGAAGGGACAAATAGATTCAAGGGATTAGATGTGATAGACAGAGTGCCTGAAGAACTATGGACAGAGGTGAGTGACATTGTACAGGAGGCAGTGGTCAAGACCATCCCCAAGAAAAAGAAATGCAAAAGTGAAAAATGATTGCCTGAGGAGGCCTTACAAACAGCTGAGAAAAGAAGAGAAGTGAAAGGCAAAGGAGAAAAGGAAAGATATACTCATATGAATGCAGACTTTCAAAGAATAGCAAGGAGAGATAAGGTAGCCTTCCTCAGCGATGAATGCAAAGAAATAGAGGAAAACAATAGAATGAGAAAGACTAGAGATCTTATAAAGAAGATTAGACACACCAAGGGAACATTTCATGCAAAGATGGGCACAATAAAGGACAGAAATGGTATGGAACTAACAGAAGCAGAAGATATTAAGAAGAGGTGGCAAAAATACACAGAGGAACTATACAGAAAAAAAAAAAAAAAAAGATTTTCACGACCCAGATAACCACTCTGGTGTGATCACTCACCTAGAATGTGATCACATTTCAGGATCACTCATCCTGGAATGTGAAATCAAGTGGGCCTTAGGAAGCATTATGACAAACAAAGCTAGTGGTGGTGATGGAATTCCAGTGGAGCTATTTCAAATCCTAAACGATGATTCTATTAAAGTGCTGCACTCACTATGCCAGCAAATTCGGAAAACTCAGCAGTGTCCACAGGACTGTAAAAGGTCAGTTTTCATTCCAATCCCAAAGAAAGGCAATGGCAAGGAATGTTCAAACTACTGCACAATTGCACTCATCTCACATGCTAGCAAAGTAATGCTCAAAATTCTCCAAGCCAGGGTTCAACAGTATGTGCTCTGTGAACTTCCAGATGTCCAAGCTGGATTTAGAAAAGATAGAGGAACCAAAGGTCAAATTGCCAACATCTGTTGGATCATTGAAAAAAAAACAAAAGAGTTCCAGAAAAACATCTATTTCTGTTTTATTGACTATGCCAAAGCCTTTGACTATATGGGTCACAACAAATTGAGGAAAATTCTTCAAGAGATGAGAACTCCAGACCACCTTACCTGCCTCCTTAGAAGTCTGTATGCAAGTCAAGAAGCAACAGTTAGAACTGGACATGAAAGAACAGACTGGTTCCAAATTGGGAAAGGAGTAGGTCAAGGTTGTGTATTGTCACCCGGCTTATTTAATCTATATGCAGAGTAAATCCTGTGAAATGCTGGGCTAGATGAAGTGCAAGCTGGAGTCAAGATTGCCAGAAGAAATACCAATAACCTCAGATATGCAGATGACACCATCCTTATAGCAGAAAGCGAAGAAGAACTAAACAGCCTCTTACTGAAAGTGAAAGGAGAGAGTGAAAAAGTTGGGTTAAAACTCAACATTCAGAAAAGTAAGACCATGGCATCTGGCCCCATCACTTCATGGCAAATAGATGGGGAAACAATAGAAATAGTGACAGACTTTATTTTGGGGGCTCCAGAATCACTGGAGATGGTGACTGCAGCCATGAAATTAAAAGACTCTTCCTCCTTGGAATAAAAGCTATGACCAACCCAGAGAGCATATTAAAAAGCCAAGACATTACTTTGCCAACACTTGTCCTTCTAATCAAAGATATAGTTTTTCCAGTAGTCAATTATGGATGTGAGAGTTGGATTATAAATAAAGTTGAGCACCAAAGAATTGATGCTTTTGAACTGTGGTGGTGGTGGAGAAGACTTTTGAGAGCTCCTTGGACTACAAGGAGATCAAACCAGTCAATCCTAAAGGAAGTCAGTCCTGAATATTCATTGGAAGGACTGATGCTGAAGCTGAAACCCCAATACTTCGGCCACCTGATGCAAGGAACTGACTCATTGGAAAAGACTCTGATGCTGGGAAAGACTGAAGGCAGGAGAAGAAGGGGATGACAGAGAATGAGATGGTTGGATGGCATCACCGACTCTATGAACATGAAGTTGAGCAAGCTCCAGAAGTTGGTGATGAATAGGGATGCCTGACGTGCTGCAGTTCATGGGGTCACAAAGAGTCAGACATGACTGTGAGACTGAACTGAACTGATATATATTTTAAAAGCAAAGAAAAAAGTGAAAAAGGAATGAAAGAAAACCAGAAAAGCCCAGAACAACAGAAAACCCAATAAAAGCAGAGTATATGAAAAATAGGACCTGTGACTAAAAGTATCCCAAAAGATTAAATAGTAATAACAAAACAACAACCATAACAATAGAGAATAAAGAAATAAGAAAACCAAAAAAGAAAACAGAACCAAAAACATAGTGAATCAAAGCATAAAAAAAATAATAAATGTTTTCCCAGGGTCTCAGCTCTCAGTGTCCTTGTTCCCACCATGAGCCACCGTCTACCTGTGCCTGCTCAGAGGCCCTTCAATGCTGGGTGGGGGCTGGGTTCTGGACTGGCTGTAAGCTCTGTGAGGGCATCTGGTCCTGCTCCCTCATTTGCTTACCCTCAATGTCCATAGGTATCAGAAGTAGAGAATTTTCTTTTGTGGGGACACTCATTGTATTTTTTGTTTGTTTGTTTTGGAACTTTGGGCAGTTTTTATTTTCTGTCAATCTATCTAGGTTACAAAGCACTGATAACAGGTAAAGTCAGTACAGAATCATAGCCAGGCTGCAACTGGTTAAAGTGTGCATTTGTGTATCTAGCAGTGTGTGCACATTAAAATTATAAAAAGCCAGCTACTTACATTTACAGTTATTATCTGTTTCACATGAAAACCAGTTGACCTCTGCATGTGGGCTACTCACAAGAGTCTGCTTCTGAGGCAGCCCTGGAGGACTTGGGTCTGCTCCAGTGGGGACAGGGTGTGGAGATGGCATAACTGCTTAAATTTGGGGAACACCCGTGGGGCAAGGTGAGCAGGGAAGTCAATGGCCATGGGTGCAGGAGATATTACCCTACTGGGAGCCTTTTTGTCTCCAGTGTCAGGCACTCTATGTGCAGTGTTGACCAGTCCTTCCAATGGCAGCTGATGGCATGTGGGGAGAGAGAGGCTACAGGGTGGTTTCACTCCCTGCATGTGACTCAACAGTAGTGCCCTGGTTCCATGGCAGTCTAGTTTTCCTCCAAAGGCATTCCATCTTGCATATTTCCTCCCTCCTCTTCCCTCAGGCTGTCTTCCCACAGCTGGTAGCAGTGTTCATTTTGGGATTGCTTTCCAATTCATAGGCTCCATCTCCCAGGACCATGCACAACAATGAGCATGCATCCCAGGCCAGGGTATGTTGGACATGTACATGGATTGTGTGGTTCTCACTTTATCCAGACTCACAGATCAGCTGCTTCATTCTCTTTTGACAGCCTCAAGTGCTTCCCTTCTTCACCCCAGGGTGCAAACCAGGTGCTGCTTTCTCTCCTCCTTCCACTTAGTTACATGTGGATCTATGGTCCTTTCTGGTGATCAGGTCTCCTGGTAATGCTCAGCCAGTGTTCTGTGAGTATTGTTGCAAGTAGAGATATATTTCTGATGCAGCCATGGAGCCACATCCACCTACTCCTCAACTTTCTTGGAACTCCCCTATCTTTTGTATTTGTTATTAAAATTCCTGAAGACGGTATGATGGTGGTGGTGGTGTAGTCGCTAAGTTGTGTCCAACTCTTGCGACCCCATGGCCAGACTTCTCTGATCTTGGGATTCTCCAGGCAAGAATATTGGAGTGGGTGAC
This sequence comes from Bubalus bubalis, assembly GCF_019923935.1. Classification (NCBI taxonomy): domain Eukaryota; kingdom Metazoa; phylum Chordata; class Mammalia; order Artiodactyla; family Bovidae; genus Bubalus; species Bubalus bubalis. The sequence continues at coordinate 65,284,246 of NC_059176.1, forward strand.
CATTTCCTTCTCCAGGGGATCTTCCCAATCCAGGAATTGAACCTGGGTCTCCTGCGTTGCAGCCATATTCTTTACTGACTGAGCTATGAGGGGAGACAGTATGAAGATTGAGGTACGAGGGAAGTTATGAGAGAAGATGGTATGGAGATTCCTTAAACAATTAGAAATAAAACCAACATATGACCCAGCAATCCAACTCCTAGGCATATACCCTGAGGAAACCAAAATTTAAAAAGACACATGTATCCCATTGTTCATTGCAGCGCTATTTACAATAGCTAGAACATGGAAGCAACCTAGATGTCCATCGACAGAGGAATGGATGAAATTGTGGTACATATACACAGTAGAATATTACTCAGCCATTAAAATGAAGGCATTTGAGTCAGTCCTGGTCAGATGGATGAACCTAGAACCTATTATACAGACTGAAGTGAGTCAGAAAGAGAAAGATAAATATCATATTCTAACACATATATATGGAATCTAGAAGAATGGTACTGAAGAACTTATTTACAGGGCACCAACGGAGAAACAGACATAGAGAATAGACTTATGGACAAGGGGAAAGGGGAGGAGAGGGTGAGCTGTATGGAAAGAGTAACATGGAAATTTGCATTACCATATGTAAAATAGATAGCCAACAGGAACTTTCTATATGGCTCAGGAAACTCAAACAGGGTCTCTGTAACAACCTAAAAGGTGGGATGGGGAGGGAGATGGGAAGGAGTTTCAAAAAGGAGGGGATATATGTATACCTATGGCTGATTCATGTTGAGGTTTGACAGAAAAGAGCAAAATTCTGTAAAGCAATTATCCTTCAATAAAAAATAAAGATAATAAATGTGAGGTGTTTTAAGCAAAAAAATTTTTTTGATATTAAAAAAAATCTAGTTTCATCCACCTCATTAGAACTGATTCAAATGTATTCTTTTGAATGGCTGAGTAATACTCCATTGTGTATATGTACCACAGCTTTCTTATCCATTCATCTGCTGATGGACATCTAGGTTGCTTCCATGTCCTGGCTATTATAAACAGTGCTGCGATGAACATTGGGGTACACGTGTCTCTTTCCCTTCTGCTTTCCTCAGTGTGTATGCCCAGCAGTGGGATTGCTGGACCCAAAGGGATGGTATGGGGAGGGAGGAGGGTTCAGGATGGGGAACACATGTATACATGTGGCGGATTCATTTCGATATTTGGCAAAACCAATACAATATTGTAAAGTTTAAAAATAAAATAAAAATTAAAAAAAATCTATTGAAATGTTTTTTTTAAAGTTGTTTTCTGGTGACATTATCTTTATTTTCATTTATTATTTTTTCTCTTCTCTTAAAAATATTAGTTATTTTCATACTAAAGTCTTTGATGGTTAACTCCAGTGTCTTAATGACCTGTAGAACTGTGTCTATACCCTATTATTTTTCCTATGGGTTTTGCTTATTTGACAATGGTGCACACTTTGTAATGAAAATACTATGTTTTTTAAAAATCATATTTCAAAGACAATTCACTCTTTTTCTTTTTGATCAACATTTGGGGCTAATCACCTCAATATCACAGATTAGGGTAACTCAAGGAAAGCCCCTTGATGAAAGTGAAAGAGCGTGAAAAAGTTGGCTTAAAGCTCAACATTCAGAAAAACAAGATCATGGCATCTGGTTCCATCACTTCATGGGAAATAGATCGGGAAACAATGGGAACAGTGTCAGACTTTATTTTTTGGGGCTCCAAAATCACTGCAGGTGGTGATTGCAGCCATGAAATTAAAAGACGCTTACTCCTTGGAAGGAAAGTTATGACCAACCTAGATAGCATATTCAAAAGTAGAGACATTACTTTGCCAACAAAGGTCCATCTAGTCAAGGCTGTGGTTTTTCCAGTAGTCATGTATGGATGTGAGAATTGGAGTGTGAAGAAAGCTGAGCACTGAATAATTGATGCTTTTGAACTGTGGTGTTGGAGAAGACTCTTGAGATTCCCTTGGACTGCAAGGAGATCCAACCAATCCATTCTAAAGGAGATCAGTCCTGGGTGTTCTTTGGAAGGACTGATGCTAAAGCTGAAACTCCAGTACTTTGGCCACCTCATACAAAGAGTTGACTCACTGGAAAAGACTCTGATGCTGGGAGGGATTGGGGGCAGGAGGAAAAGAGGACGACAGAGGATGAGATGGCTGGATGGCATCACCGACTTGATGGGCATGAGTTTGGGTGAACTCCGGGAGTTGGTGATGGACAGGGAGGCCTGGCGTGCTGCAATTCATTGGATTGCAAAGAGTCAGACAGGACTGAGCGACTGAACTGAACTGAACTGAACTGACAGTTTCAAGAAGTAGTGGTAAGTTATGTAGACTATTCCTTGATTGTGAATGTCTGATGTTTTCTTATTTATTAGTCTGAGGATATTTGATTTTGGGAGGAAGGCATCAGAGGTGCAATCCCATTTTCATCACATTATATCAAGAATATGTATCACCAACATTGTAGGACTGTTAATGTTTATCTCCATCTCCTGGTTGAAGATGTATTTGTCAGATGTCTGTTCTGTAAAATTACCCTCTGCCTTCCATTTTACTCTGTATTCATTGGAAAGAAGTCGTTAAAAGTAGTCCACACTTGAGGAGTAGAAGATTAATGCCTGGGCATTAATATCTGCATAAATTACTTGGAATTCTTATGCATAGAAAATTTGTCCTTTCTCCTATTTATTTATTTAATCACATTTGTATAGTGGAGATGCATGCATATGTATTTTATGTGGGTTATAATAACATACTTTATTATAAAATAAATAAGATTAAATAAATAAGATAAATTAAATAATAAAAATAAATTATCTTGCTCAAATTTTTCAACTTCGATAATTGCAATGTCTTTTAGTTGGCTCACATGTCCCTTTGACATATCACCATCGTTTTGTTTGTATGTGTGTGTTAGCATTTTCTTTCTTCCTTGCACTACAAGATGCTACAGGCTTATCTATATTTCTTGTCTCCGTCCTACAAATAGCTATTTATTCAATGATTTTTGGTTCTTTTTATTGGAGAATAGTATTGAAAACCAATATTTGAATCATTGATGCTGGGCTATCTGCTTTTAGGAATTCTCAGCTGACTGAGCAAGGAAATAGATACATATATACTAACTTGTGCATATACACATATCTATAAATATTTGGTTTCTTTTAAATAAATAAAACTTATAAAAAACCCAGATCAGATATCTTGCCACTGATATATTATGAATAATTCCAAAATATACTTTTCTTGAATTCTCTGCAGGTTTATACTCAGTGAAGGTATTGATATACACATTTAAAATGGTCAGAATAATAGTCTAGTAGAGGTATTTTTTGTTATACTTTGTGGATTTGATAGGTAGGTAGATAGATAGACAGATGATAGAAAGATGAAAGATTTAAATTTTCCAATTTTCAATATGCAACATGGCTTTTGGCTATTACAAAGGAAAAGCCTTCTGTAATCATCTTTGGGGGAATAGTTGAGGAGGCAGGAAGACTATACAAAGACTGTTCAAGAGCATCAGTAACCTAAACAATACATAACATTATTGAGACAGCCAGAAGTCATAACAGATTATTTTTCATTGGATGTGATCCTACAGGAATGTGATTTTTATTCCATACATTAGATACAGTCTGGTCTGCCTCACCCAGCATGCCAAAATTTTGTATCATTAGAATTGTGAAATCCAGAATCCTTAGTGCCTCCCTGAGAGATTCTGATCCAAAAGGTTTGAGATGAGGTCCAGGAGTCTCAATTTCTTACTAGCTCCCAAGTGAAGTCGCTCAGTCATGTCCGACTCTTTGTGACCCCATGGACTGTAGCCTATCAGGTTCCTCTGTCCATGGGATTTTCCAGGCAAAAGTGCTGGAGTGGATTGCCATTTCCTTCTCCAGGGGATCTTCCCGACCAAGGAATCGAATCCGGGTCTCCCGCATTGCAGGCAGATGCTTTGCCATCTGAGCCACCAGGGAAGCCACTAGCTCCCAAGTGATACCAAAGCTGCCAGTCAGCAGGCCACCCACATGCTCAGAAGCACTGGCCTGTGCCCTATATTGTTCACAGTAAATGCAAGAGGTCCTCTTGGGAGGGGACTTTGATCTTGAATGCCACTAGAGAATCCAAGTATGAAGAGTGTATTCAGGATAAAGAGAAAGTCTTACTTCAAAATGCACCTGAAACACTAACCCTCATGGTGTGTGATATTTTCTAGGTTACTGTTATGGGTTGAAATGCATGGGGTCGAGGAGGCTCTACTGGGTCCCAGCTGAGGCTAGTATCTTCTCAGAGCTTTTGTTTGTCCCTGGCCCCAAACTTTGCACCTGGAGTTAGCCAAATTCATGATCCTCTTTAATATATCTATCTGTTAAGGATGTATAAGGCCAACCAGATATCAAGATCTCAGCCTCACCAACTGGTCCCACTGATTAATATGAAGCAGGGTCTGCAGTACATATTCTGCCTGTGCTGGGTGTGTTTTTGCCAGTACGAAAGGTCACTTCCATCCACCAGGGCCTGAGGCTCCTCAGATACTTGAAATGAAACAAGAAGGGCTGCTTGATGAGGTCATGGAGCACCTGGAAGAGTGTCCCTTCTTGCTGCCCCAGCTGAACAAGCATGGGAAACTGCCAGACTACCTTTGGCCTCCCATGTAGTCAAGGTTCAGTTGCAATCATAAGGCCACTCTTGTTTTTTTAAAGTTTTATTTTATTTTTTAAAATATTGGAGTTTTAACACCCAGTACTACAGAGTGTCACCTTAATTGGAAATGCAGTCATTGCAGATGTAATCAGTGAAGTCAAACTAAGGTAGGGTGAGCCCTAATCCAATATGACTGGTGTCTTTATACAAAAGGTGAAATTTGGACACTGACACGGATACAGAAAGAATGCCACCTGTAAGCCAAGAAGAGAGGTCCAGGTCAGATATTTGCTTCAAGGTGTTCAACCTGGTGGCACTTGAATTTGGGCTCCCAGCCTTCAAAACTGAGAATAAATTTCTGTTGTTTAGCCATCTGGTTTGTGGGACTGTTTGGGCCGCCCCAGGAAACTCATGCAGTCACTCATGCTGTTGAACAGTATTTATGAATTTTAAATATATAGACATATTCATTATATTATGTAAAAGTCTGAGATTGATATAAATAATACTTTTACATATTTCCCAACAGAGAAAAGTAGAATCAATTAAATAAAAGTGGTTTCCCAGGGTCACATCTAACGGAGGTTAGGGTTCAGTTCAGTTCAGTGGCTCAGTCGTGTCCGATTCTTTGCGACCCCATGAATCGCAGCACGCCAGGACTCTCTGTCCATCATCAACTCCCGGAGTTCACTCAAACTCATGTCCATCGAGTCGGTGAGGCCATCCAGCCATCTCATCCTCTGTCGTCCTCTTTTCCTCCTGCCCCCAATCCCTTCCAGCATAAGAGTCTTTTCCAATGAGTCAACTCTTTGCATGAGGTGGCCAAAGTACTGGAGTTTCAGCTTTAGTATCAGTCCTTCCAAAGAACACCCAGGGCTGATCTCCTTTAGAATGGACTGGTTGGATCCCCTTGCAGTCCAAGGCTCTGTCAAGAGTCTTCTCCGACACCACAGTTCAAAAGCATCAATTCTTTGGCGCTCAACTTTCTTCACAGTCCAACTTTCACATCCATACATGACTACTGGAAAAAGCATAGCCTTGACTAGATGGACCTTTGATGGCAAAGTAATGTCTCTGCTTTTGAATATGCTATCTAGTTTGGTCATAACTTTCCTTCCAAGGAGTAAGCCTCTTTTAATTTCATGGCTGCAGTCACCATCTGCAGTGATTTTGGAGCCCAAAAAAGTAAAGTCTGACACTGTTTCCACTGTTTCCCCATGTATTTGCCATGAAGTGAAGGGACCAGATGCCATGATCTTAGTTTTTTGAATGTTGAGCTTGGAGCCAACTTTTTCACTTTTCTCTTTCACTTTCATCAAGAGGCCTTTTAGTTCCTCTTCACTTTCTGCCATAAGGGTGGTGTCATCTGCATATCTGAGGTTATTGATCTTTCTCCTGGCAATCTTGATTCCAGCTTGTGCTTCTTCCAGCCCAGCGTTTCTCATGATGTACTCTGCATATAAGTTAAATAAGCAGGGTGACAGTATACAGCCTTGACGTACTCCTTTTCCTATTTGGAACCAGTCTGTTTTTCCATGTCCAGTTCTAACTGTTGCTTCCTGACCTGCATATAGCTTTCTCAAGAGGCAGGTCAGGTGGTCTGGTATTCCCATCTCTTTCAGATTTTCTGATGAAAATTCTTACACAGACTCTGTGATGACGATGTGAGGCAGAAATGAAGATAGTCCATCTCAAAGTACCTGGTGTTGGCATATATCTAGAGATTAGACACCTTGCCTCATGCTTCTCAAGTTTTTCAATGCTTTTCTATTTCACAAATAAGTTCCATAGTAGATTTATATTTGTTTAAAAACATGAAATAATAATATCTATACTCTTTAAATAATAATATATACCCCCTTTTAAAAACTTGGAGTAATAATATCTCACAATGATCTGTGAGAGCCAGCAAGAAAGATAATACATCAATTGCTTTAATATCCTTGGGAAAAAAGGAGTACATATTATTGACATCATTAGATTGAGTTATGGAGAAGGCAATGGCAACCCACTCCAGTACTCTTGCCTGGAAAGTCCCATGGACGGAGAAGCCTGGTAGGCTGCAGTCCATGGGGTCGCGAAGAGTCAGATACGACTGAGTGACTTCACTTTCACTCTTTACTTTCATGCATTGGAAAAGGCAATGGCAACCCACTCCAGTGTTCTCGCCTGGAGAATCCCGCGGATGGAGGAGCCTGGTAGGCTGCCGCCTATGGGGTCGCACAGAGTCGGACACGACTGAAGCGACTTAGCAGCGGCAGCAGATTGAGTTAGGAAATTGAAAACAAGGAATAACACTTGTTTATGTGTATACCTGTGGCGGATTCACGTTGATGTATGGCAAAACCAATACAATATTGTAATTAACCTCCAATTAAAATAAATAAATAAAAAAAGAAAAAAGCAAATAATTATTAAAAAAAAAAGAAAAGAAAGTTATTTAACAAGGATCCTCTTAAATGCCATCAGAATGCTGTGGATGACCTTTCACATTGTGAAATGCTATAAAGCACAGTTGTGTTTTATGAATACTTATCAAATAGTCTTAAATGTTGACACCTAATTCATGCTGGATATGACAAAAAAAAAAAACATATATAGAACAACATATAGACATGTGTGTAGGCATGTCATGACTTTGAGCTCTTTGGGGGCTCCAGTCCCACTCTACCATCTCACTCTATCTTGAGTCCACAGCAATGGACTCAATTTCTATGTATTAAAAATAATCTCATTCATTCCTGATGCACCTTCCTGAAAGCCTTAATTGTCACCAGAGGCTAAGTTTTCTCTGCAAAATTGGTTTTGGCTAAATGAATAAATGAATGGCTATAATAAAAATGCTTTGTTTACTTAAAAAGAATTATGAAGAAGCTTATCAACAAGGCAAAGTTGAACATTTGCCATGATGTTACTTTAGGAATTTAAGGGGATTATAGAACCTCTTTTTCAGATCCATTAGTTCTGGACATGAATCCTATTAACTTTGAGTTTCTACAGAAAGAAGACTATGATAACTTGGAATTCCCTAACTGGGCTATCAGATCAGATCTCTGAAAACTGAAATGATATTTGTGAGGCCACTCTAAAGATTTTATATAGATGGAGGCTAAGAATGATGTGAGGAAGCATATTGAATGATGTGCAACCCATTTGAATTATGTTGGTCTTAAAGAGTATAAAAGCCAAACATTTTTTTTTATCAGTAGATGAACTCCTGAAGTAAGCCAGAAAGAAAAACACCAATACAGTATACTAACGCATATATATGGAATTTAGAAAGATGGTAACAATAACCCTGTATATGAGACAGCAAAAGAGACACAGATGTATAGAACAGTCTTATGGACTCTGTGAGAGAGGGAGAGGGTGGGAAGATTTGGGAGAATGGCATTGAAACATGTAAAATGTCATGTGTGAAACGAGTTGCCAGTCCAGGTTCGATGCATGATGCTGGATGCTTGGGGCTGGTGCACTGGGACGACCCAGAGGGATGGAATGGGGAGGGAGGAGGGAGGAGGGTTCAGGATGGGGAACGCATGTATACCTGTGGCGGATTCATTTTGATATTTGGCAAAACTAATACAATTATGTAAAGTTTAAAAATAAAAAAAATAAAAAAGAATAGGGACTTGTCTTGTTTTCATACGTAGAGATATTAAAACATAAAAAGTGATCACCAAATAAAGAAATCTCGAAAAGAGTTTATTTTTATGTTATTTATTTTGTAGAAACACATTCTACTAAAAAACCATTCCTTGATTAACATAATCCAGATTATGTCAATAATCAACAACCGCTGGCTTGTGAGAATTGTTTTGTAGTTAATGCCCATCAATGGCTGGCAGTAAATGTAAAGACTATTAATTTGTAAGCATATAAATTGGACTTTTTAATGATCCAAAAGGATGTTTTCTTTACAAATGCAGTAAAACAAAGATTGACGATGGTTGTAAAGCTTTTAAAAATTGTTGTTGTTGTTGTTCAGTCACTAAGTCATGTCCAACTCTTCACAACCTGCTTATAGACTGCAGCATTCCAGGCTTCCTTGTCCTTCACTATATCCTGGAGTTTGCTCAAATTCATGTCCATTGTGTCAATGATGCCATCCCACCATTTTTCTTCTGTTGCCTGCTTCTCTTCCTGCCCTCAATCCTTCCCAGCATCAGGGTCTTTTCCAATGAGTCAGATCTTCATATCAGGTGGCCAAAGAATTGGAGCTACAGCTTCAACATCAGTTCTTCCAATGAATATTCAGGGTGATTTTCTTCAGGATTGACTGGTTTGCTTTCCTTGCATCCCAAGGGACTCTCAAGACTCTTCCAGCACCACAGTTCAAAAGCATCAATTCTTTGGTGCTCAGCCTTCTTTGTGGTCCAAGTCTCACATCCGTATGTGACTACTGGAAAACACATATTATACAGATTATACAGACCTTTGTTGGCAAAGTGACTTCTCTGCCTTTTAATATGTTGTTTAGGTTTGTCATGGCTTTTGTTACAAGTAACAAGCGTCTTTTAATTATTAATTTTTTATGGGCCATAATATTGGTAAAAATAAATCAACTAATTTGAAAAAAATAATTTCCATAATAAAATGTATTGCTGCTGCTGCTGCTGCTAAGTTGCTTCAGTCGTGTCCAACTCTATGCAACCTCAAAGACGGCAGCCCACCAGGCTCCTCCGTCCATGGGATTTTCCAGGCAAGAGTACTGGAGTGGGTTGCCATTGCCTTCTCCAATAAAATGTATTATGAGAAATAAATTTGAAAAATTCTCTGTGGCAGAATGAAATTCTTTTCCTCTATCAGGATACATGTGGAATTTATATGTAAATATTTTACTTAAATCAAATATAGGCTTAATTTTGACTAGTATGCTAATTTTGTAAGGCTATTTTTTTTTTGCATTTTATCCTCAGCTATGACTGAAATACTCAATATGTCTTCTAAATCCATAAAACAGTATTATCATTCATAAATGAAATGCTCAGAGTGATGTTTTATAGACTAATAATGCCATTGTTGATATTCCATGAAATAAATATTTTCTGGTAAAAGGAATTTGAGGAGTGCTGTTTTAAACACAGATTTATTCAACACAATTCTTCCTTGTGTTTAGGGACACTGGATATCTTCAGGAGTGTGCAATATGCATGTTTTCTATTGATTGCTGTGATTAGGAGACAGTTCTGCTAACATCAACTTTGGTACCTCATTAGGATACTGTGACCTGCAGAAGTAGAGAAATGCTAAGAATCCTGATCATTGTGATTTCTTCCATAGGGCGCCAGAATGGAGCCCTCCTCCTTTCTGTGCTTCTGCAGCAATTGTTGGGACACATTTATATTGATATCTCAGTAAATTCTAATTCCTTGTCTTCTGTGCTGTAGTCTGGAAGCTCTCTAGGGTCAAGAAGTGTCCAACACATTCTAACTTTTCCATGAAACATTTTTTGCAACTAAATGAATTAATAGATAATTGAATCTAAGAATCAGTTCAGTTCAGTTGCTCAGTCGTGTCTGACTCTTTGTGACCCCATGGACGGCAGCACGCCAGATCTCCCTATCCATCACCAACTCCTGGAGTTTACTCAAACTCATATCCTGAAAGATTCCATGAATCTCTCTGGAAATGCAGGTGCAGTCTATTACCTGTATTTCCTTAAGGCAAAAAATATTCACAGGCTTGGAACAATGAAGGGAGGGATCCAGTTTCGGGCAGGCATTATTATAAAACCTACTTTATCTAGGTCTGTCCTGACAGGTCTCACTCTCTGGGTATTCCTGGCTTTAAGGACCCTGTTAGCATGATTCTACCACATACTAATGATATCAACTTGTTCAGCTCCATTTTGGAGATGGTTGATGAACCTATTAATTGTTGTTCAGTCACTCAGTCATGTCCAGCTTTTTGCAACCTCATGGACTGCAGCATGCCAGGTTTCCCTGTCCTTCACCATCTCCTTGAGCTTGCTTGAACTCATGTCCATTGAGTCGGTGATGCCATCCAGCCATCTTATCCTCTGTCATCCCCTTCTTCTCCTGCCTTCAATCCTTCCCAGCATCAGGGGCTTTTCTAATGAGTCAGCTCTTTGCATCAGGTGGCCAAAGTACTGGAGCTTCAGCTTCAGCATCAGTCTTTCCAATGATTCAGGATTGATTTCCTTTAGATTGACTGGTTTGATCTCTTTGCAGCCAAGGGACTCTCAAGAGTCTTCTCAAATACCACAGTTCAAAAACATCAGTTCTTCAGTGCTTAGCCTTCTTTTTGGGCCAACTCTCACATTCATACATGACTAATGGAAAAACCACAGCTTTGACTATATGAATCTTTGTTGGCAAAGTAATGTCTCTGCTTTTTAACATGCCATCTAGGTTTTCCATAGCTTTTTTCCCAAGGAGCAAGCATCTTTTAATTTCATGACTGCAGTCACCATCTGCAGTGATTTTGGAGGCCAAAAGAATAAAGTCTGTCACTGTTTCCATTGTCTCCCCATCTATTGGCCATGAAATGATGAGACAAGATGTCATGATCTTAGTTTTTTTAATGTTAAATTTTAAGCCACCCTTTTCACTGTCTTCTTTCATCTTCATCAGGAGGCTCTTTAATTTCTCTTCACTTTCTGCCATAAGGGTGGTGTGGTGTCATCTGCATACCTGAGGTTATTGATATTTGTCCTAGCAATCTTTATTCCAGCTTGTGCTTCATCCAGCCCAGCATTTAGCATGATGTATTCTGCATATAAGTTAAGAGAGCAGGGCAAGAACCTACTAGACTTGTAGCCATATTTACCATTTTGCAACCCCTTCATGAGTCAGAGCTTTGTTGTGATGAATGGGTTGCATAACTAAATGAAACCATGAGCCATGACATGCAAGATCACCTAAGAACGGGTCATAGTAAAGATTCCTGACAAAATATGGTCCACTGGAGGAGGAAATGGCAACCAACTCCGGTCTTCTTCTCTGGAGAACCCTATGTACAATATGAAAAGGCAAAAATATGACATTGGAAGATGAGCCTCCCAGGTTGGAAGGTGTCCAATATACTACTAGGGAAAAGTAGAGGGCTGCTGCTGCTAAGTTGCTTCAGTCGTGTCTGACTCTGTGCAACCCCATAGACAGTAGTCCACCAGGCTCTGCCATCCCTGGAATTCTCCAGGCAAGAACACTGGAGTGGGTTGCCATTTCCTTCTCCAATGCATGAAAGTGAAGTGAAGTCTCTCAGTCGGGTCTGACTCTTCACGACTTCATGGACTGCAGCCTACAAGGCTTCTCTGTCCATGGGATTTTCCAGGCAAGAGTACTGGAGTGGGTTGCCAGTGCCTTCTCCCGAGTAGAGGGCAATTACTATTAATAATAGCACCAAAAAGAATGAAGTGTATGGGCCAAAGTGAAAATGACACGCAATTTGGATATATCTGGTGGTGATATTCATGTCCAATGATGAAAGAACAGTATTGTATAGGAATCTGAAATGTTAGTTCCATGAATCAAAGTAAATTCGATGTGGTCAAGCAGAACATGACAGGACTGAACATCGACATCTTAGGAATCAGTGAACTTAAATGGATGGGCCTGGGTGAATTTAATTCAGATGATTGTTATACCTACCACAGCAGGCAAGAAAACCTTAGAAGAAATGGAGTAGCCCTCATAATCAATAAAAGAGCCTGAAATGCAATACTTGGGGGCAACCTCAAAAATGATAGCATGATCTTAATCATTTCCAAGGCAAACCATTCCATATCACAGTAATCCAGGTCTATGCCCAAAACACTGATGCAGAAGAAGCTGAGGTTGATCAGTTCTATGTAGACCTACAACACCTTATAGAAGTAACACCAAAAAAGATGTCCTTTTCATCGTAGAGGATTGGAATGTGAAAGTAGGAAGTCAAAAGATACCTGGAGTAACAGGCAAGTTTGGCCTTGGAATACAAAATGAAGCAGGGCAAAGGTGAACAGTTTTGGCAAGACAACATACTGGTCATAGCAAACATTCTTTTCCAACAACTCAAGAAATGAATCTACACATGGGTATCTCCAGATGCTCAATATCAAAATCAGACTGATTATGTTCTTTGCAGCCAAAGATGGAGAAGCTCTATACAGTCAGTAACATCAAGATCTGGAGCTGACAGTGGCTTAGATCACTAGCTCCTTATTGTAAAATTCAGGCTTAAGTTGAAGAAACTATGGAAAACCATTATGCCATACAGGTATGACCTAAATCAAAACCCTCATAACTATACAGTGGAGATGATGAACAGACTCAAGATTAGATCTGGTAGACACGGTGCCTAAAGAACTATAAACTGAGGTTCATAACAATATAGTGGAGCCAGTGGTCAAAACTATTCCTAAGAAGAAGAAATGCAAGAAGGCAAAGTGGTCATCTGATAAGGCTTTACAAATAGCTGAGGAAAGAAGACAAGTGAAAGGCAAGGGAGAAAGGGAAAGATATAATAAATGGAATGCAGACTTCCAGAGAATAGTAAAGAGAAATAAGGCCTTCTTAAATAAACAATGCAAAGAAATAGAGGAAAACAGTAGAATGGGAAGACTAGAGACCTTTTCAAAGAAACTGGAGATATCAAGGGAACGTTTTACACAAGCTTGGGCATGATAAAGGACAGAAACAGTAGGGAACTAACTGAAGCAGAAGAGATTAAGAAGAGGTGGCAGAATACACAGATCTATGCAAGAAAGGTTTTAATGACTCAGATAACCATGACTGTGTAATCACTCACCTAGAGCTGGATATCCTGGAGTGTAAAGTCACATGGGCCTTAGGAAGCATTACAATGAACAAAACTAGTTGAGGTGATGGAATTCCAACTAAGCTATTTAAAATCCTAAAAGATGATGTTGTTAAGTGGGGTACTCATTGTGCTGGCCAATTTTGAAAACTCAGCAGTGGCCACAGGATTGGAAAATGTCCGTTTTCATTCCAATCTCAAAGAAGGGCAATGCCAAAGAATACTCAAACTACTGTACAATTGTGCTCATTACACATGCTAGCAAGATCATGCTCAAAATCCTTCAAGCTAGACTTCAGTAGTACATGAACTGAGAACTTTCAGAAGTACAAACTGGGTTTGGAAGAGACAGAAAAACCAGAGATCAAATTGCCAAAATCCATTGGGTCATGGAGAAAGCAAGGGAGTCCCCCCAAAAAACATCTACTTTGGCTTCATTGACTATGCTAAAGAGTAGGATTATGTTGATCCCAACAAACTGGAAAATTCTTAAAGAGATGGGAATAGCAGACCACCTTACCTGTCTACTGAGAAATCTATATGTGGGTCAAGAACCAGAAGTTAGAACCTGACATAGAACAACTGACTGATGCAAAATTGGGAAAGGAGTACGACAGGGCTGTATATTGTCACTCTGCTTATCTACCTTATATGCAGAGTATGTCATGTGAAATGCCAGGCTGGATGAATCACAAGCTGGAATCAAGATTGCCAAGGAGAAATATCAAAAGCCTCAGATGTGCCACTTTAATGGCCAAAACTGAAGAGGAACTAAAGAGCCTCTTAATGATGGTAAAAGAAGAGAGTAGAAAAACTGGCTTAAAACTCAGCATTCAAAAAACTAAGATCATAGTATCCAGTCCTCTCACTTCATAGCAAATAGAAGGGGAAAAAATGTGAGCAGTAACATATTCTTTTCTTGGGCTCCAAAATAAATGGGAATAATACTGCAATGAAATTAAAAGATGCTTGTTCCTTGGAAGGAAAGTTATGACCAACCTAGACACTGTATTAAAAAGCAGAGACATCACTTTGTAGACAAAGGTCCATATAGTAAAAGCTATGGTTTTCCCCACAGGGTTCCCTGGTGGCTCCAATTGTAAAGATTCTGCCTGCAATGCAGGAGACCTGGGTTTGATTCCTGGCTCAGGAAGATCCCCTGAAGAAGTGAATGGCAACCCACTCCAGTATTCTTGCCTGGATAACTCCATGGACAGAGAAGCCAGGCAGGCTATAGTCCATAGGGTCCCAAAGAGTTGGACATAATTGAGCAACTAACAGACACGTGATTTTTTCAGTAGTTATGTATGGATGTGATAGTAGGACCATAAAGAAGGATGAGTGCCAAAGAATTGATGCTTTCAAATTGTGGTGTTAGAGAAGACTCTTGAGGCTTCCTTGGGCTGCAAGGAGATCAGATAAGTCAATCCTAAAGGAAATCAACCCTGAATATTCATTAGAAAGGCTGTTTATGAAGCTGAAGCTCCAGTACTTTGGCTATTTGATGAGAAGAGCCAACTCACTGAAAAGACTCTTAAGCTGGGAAAGATTGAAAGGGAAATGGCAGAGGAGGAGATGGATAGATAGCATCACCTACTCAATGTTTATGAATTTTAGCAAAGTCTGGGAGATAATGGTGGATAGAGGAGCCTGGTGTGCTGCAGTGTATGGGGTTGCAAAGAGTCAGACATGACTTAGAGATTGAATGACAACAACCTAGATAAGAATTTTCCTCCAGAATCTGGTACAAATCCCATGATTCTCTCCAACTTGTGCCCAATATTATTTTACTTATCTGCTCCCATATTGTTCCAAAGGCCTTAGTTCTTTCCCTTTTTGCTTTTGAAATCTGTTTAACCCATATACCATACCACTTACAAGATTTGTTCATTTGACTGACAGGAAGTCTTTTAAATATATTACTTTCTTTCTCTTCCCATTGCCTCTTTCTGACTCAAATCTCATGATTTCTTGTATCATCCCTCCTAAGTGATCTCCCTGACTCAAATACTTTTGTCTCCAGTTCATTTAGAAGTGTATCAGTAGGAGTCAAGCCCCATATATGTACTTCATATAAATCAGTTAATGACATGGACAATGTCCCCTACATGGAATAAGACCAAAACATAAATACAATAAATACATACAGTTATATGGTAGATAAGATCAGCTTGTGAATGTTGAGAGTGCTAATAAAGTAGTCAGGATAGGAATCAATGAGACGATATTTCCTGAGACTAGATTTTTTAAAAAAGCATGATGCAGTTTGTCAGGCACAAACCCTGAGGAAGGGTGTCTATTGCATAGATAGAAAATAGCTTGTCCAAAACCATACGGCGAGACCATGATTGGTAAGGTTGGAGCAGAGTCAGAGAGAAGGTGGTGGGTGACTTGTGCGGAACCATCATGGGCTAGATCATGTAGAGCTGTAGAGTGCATTGTAAAGAATTTGGCATTTGCCCTAAGCAGAAGGCAGGGGGTGGGGGGGGGGAGGTCATGGAAGGTTCTGAGCAGAGAAATGTCAACTTCAGTAATGAAGAATCATCTTTTGATGTACTGTAGGTGGTCAAAGCTCAGAGAAGCAATGGCACCCCAATCCAGTACTTTTGCCTGGAAAATCCCATGGATGGAGGAGCCTGGTAGGCTCCAGTCCATGGGGTCGCTAAGAGTCAGACATGACTGGGCGACTTCAATTTCACTTTTCACTTTCATGCATTAGAGAAGGAAATGGCAATCCAGTCCAGTATTCTTGCCTGGAGAATTCCAGGGACAGAGGAGCCTGGTGGGCTGCCGTCTATGGGGTTGCACA
Source organism: Bubalus bubalis (assembly GCF_019923935.1). Classification (NCBI taxonomy): domain Eukaryota; kingdom Metazoa; phylum Chordata; class Mammalia; order Artiodactyla; family Bovidae; genus Bubalus; species Bubalus bubalis. The sequence continues at coordinate 65,300,484 of NC_059176.1, forward strand.
GAGTCAGACACAACTGAAGTGACTTAGCAGTAGCAGTAGCAGTAGCAGCAGGTGGTCAAAGCTAGAACCAAAGGGACAAATTAGGAGATTAATGTTATAATTGAGGTAAGAGTTTATGGTGACTCAGATCAGTAAAACGGGCAGAAAATCATCATATATAAAATACAGTCAAGGAGGTGGTCCTAAGATGGTGGAGGAATAGGATGGGGAGACCACTTTCTCCCCAAAAAATTCATCAAAAGAACATTTGAGCTCTGAGTAAATACCACAAAACAACTTCTGAATGTCGGCAGAGGACATCAGGCACCCAGAAAAGCAGCCATTGTCTTCGAAAGGAGGTAGGAAAAAATATAAAAGACTAAAAAAGAGACAAAAGAGGGAGGGATGGAGCTCTGTCCCAGGAAGGGAGTCTTAAAAACAGAGAAGTTTCCAAACACCAGGAAACACTCTCACTGCCGAGTCTGTGGCGAGCCTTGGAAGCACAGAGGGCAACATAACAGGGAGGAAAAATAAATAAATAATTAGCCAGACTTATCAAGAAACAAAGGGAGAAAAATAAAATCAATAAAATTAGAAATGAAATGGAGAGATCACAACAGACAACACAGGAATACAAAGGATCATAAGAGACTACTACCAGCAATTATATGCCAATAAAATGGACAATGTGGAAGAAATGGACAAATTCTTAGTAAAGTATAACTTTCCAAAACGGAACCAGGAAGAAATAGAAAATCTTAACAGACACATCACAAGCATGGAAATTGAAACTGTAATCAGAAATCTTCCAGCAAACAAAAGCCCAGGTCCAGATGGCTTCACAGCTGAATTCTACCAAAAATTTAGAGAAAAGCTAACACCTATCCTACTCAAAATCTTCCAGAAAATTGCAGAGGAAAGTAAACTTCCAAACTCATTCTATGAGGCCACCATCACCCTAATACCAAAACCTGACAAAGATGCCACAAAAAAAAAAACTACAGGCCAATGTCACTGATGAACATAGATGCAAAAATCCTTAACAAAATTCTAGCAATCAGAATCCAACAACACATTAAAAAGATCATACACCATGACCAAGTGGGCTTTATCCCAGGGATTGAAGGATTCTTCAGTCCCAGGGATGCAAGGATTCTTGCGAATCAATCAATGTAATACACCACATTAACAAATTGAAAAATAAAAGCCATATGATTATCTCAATAGAGGCAGAGAAAGCGTTTGACAAAATCCAACACCCATTTATGATAAAAACTCTCCAGAAAACAGGAATAGAAGGAACATACCTCAACATAATAAAAGCTATATATGACAAACCCACAGCAAACATTATCACAAATGGTGAAAAATTGAAAGCATTTCCTCTAAAGTCAGGAACAAGACAAGGGTGCCCACTTTCACCACTACTATTCAACATAGTTTTGGAAGTTTTGGCCACAACAATCAAAGCATAAAAAGAAATAAAAGGAATCCAAATAGAAAAGAAGAAGTAAAACTCTCATTGTTTGTAGATGACATGATCCTCTACATAGAAAACCCTAAAGACTCCACCAGAAAATTACTAGAACTAATCAATGACTATAGTAAAGTTGCAGGATATAAAATCAACACACAGAAATCCCTTGCATTCCTATACACTAATAATGAGAAAATAGAGAAATTAAGGAAACAATTCCATTCACCATTGCAATGAAAAGAATAAAATACTTAGGAATATATTAACCTAGAGAAACTAAAGACCTATATATAGAAAACTATAAAACACTGGTGAAAGAAATCAAAAAAGACACTAATAGATGGAGAAATATATTGTGCTCATGGATCAGAAGAATCAATATAGTGAAAATGAATATACTTCCTAAAGCAATCTATAGATTCAATGCAATCCCTATCAAGCTACCAATGGTATTTTTCACAGAGCTAGAACAAATAATTTCACAATTTGTATGGAAATACAAAATAACCTAGAATAGCCAAAGCAATCTTGAGAAAGAAGAATGGAACTGGAGGAATCAACCTGCCTGACTTCAGGCTCTACTACAAAGCCACAGTCATCAAGACAGTATGGTACTGGCACAAAGACAGAAATATAGATCAATGGAACAAAAAAGAAAGCCCAGAGATAAGTCCACACACCTATGGACACCTTATCTTTGACAAAGGATGCAAGAATATACAATGGATTAAAGACAATCTCTTTAACAAGTGGTGCTGTGGAAACTGGTCAATCACTTGTAAAAGAATGAAACTAGAACACTTTCTAACACCATACACAAAAATAAACTCAAAATGGATTAAAGATCTAAATGTAAGACCAGAAACTATAAAACTCCTAGAGGAGAACATAGGCAAAACACTCTCTGACATAAATCACAGCAGGATCCTCTATCACCCACCTTCCATAATATTGGAAATAAAAGCAAAAATAAACAAATGGGACCTAATTAAAATTAAAAGCTTCTGCACAACAAAGGAAACTATAGGCAAGGTGAAAATACAGCCTTCATAATGGGACAAAATAATAGCAAATGAAGCAACTGACAAACAGCTAATCTCAAAAATATACAAGCACTCCTGCAGCTCAATTCCAGAAAAATATATGACCCAATCAAAAACTGGGCCAAAGAACTAAGTAGACATTTCTCCAAAGAAGACATACAGATGGCTAACAAACACATGAAAAGATGCTCAACATCACTCATTATCAGAGAAATGAAAAAAAAAAAAAAAAAAAAAGAAAGAAAGAAAATCAAAACCACTATGAGATACCATTTCACGCCAGTCAGAATGGCTGCAATCCAAAAGTCTACAAGCAATAAATGTTGGAGAGGGTGTGGAGAAAAGGGAACCCTCCTACACTGTTGGTGGGAATGCAAACTAGTACAGCCACTATGGAGAACAGTGTCGAGATTCCTTAACAAACTGGAAATAAAACTGCCTTATGACCCAGCAATCCCACTGCTGGGCATACACACCAAGGAAACCAGAACTGAAAGAGACACATGTGCCCCAATGTTCATTGCAGCACTGTTTATAATAGCCAGGACATGGAAGCAACCTAGATGTCCATCAGCAGATGAATGGATAAGAAAGCAGTGGTACATATACACAATGGAGTATTACTCAGCCATTATAAAGGATACATTTGAATCAGTTCTAATGATGTGGATGAAACTGGAGCCTATTATACAGAGTGAAGTAAGCCAGAAAGAAAAACACCAATACAGTATACTAACGCATATATATGGAATTTAGAAAGATGGTAATGATAACACTATATGCGAGGCAGCAAAAGAGACACAGATGTATAGAACAGTCTTCTGGACTCTGTGGGAGAGGGCCAAGGGTGGGATGATTTGGGAGAATGGCATTGCAACGTGTATAATATCATATAAGAAACGAATCTCCAGCCCAGGTTCGATGCAGGATACAGGAAGCTTAGGGCTGGTGCACTGGGATGACCCAGAGGGATGGTACACGGAAAGAGGTGTGAGAGGGGTTCAGGATGGGAAACACGTGTACAACCGTGGAGGATTCATGTTGATGTATGGCAAAACCAATACAATATTGTAAAGTAATTAGCCTCCAACGAAAATAAATAAATCTAAAATTTAAAAAAAATGTTAAGCAAAAAAAAAAAAAAAAAATAAAAGAGAAAAAAATACAGTCAACAGCATTTTCTGATACATTAGTTATGAAATTTAAGAAAAAGAGGTGAGTTAATGATGACCTTGAGGGTTTTGGATTAACCACATCAGTGATGGGGGAGCCACCATCTGACAGGGGAAGACTACATGGGAAATATTTAATGGTATTGATTTGGGACATGTAAAGAACAAGCAATTGGATCCACAAGGCTGGAATTTCTGAGATATTTGATCTGGGGCTGCATATGTAATTTTGTGTGTTAACACCGTGGAAGTATGGATGGGACTCAGGGGGAAGTGAGTATAGATAGAAAACAGAGACCTGGGGCACTTCTAAAGCACTATAATGTGGAGAAAGCAAAGATACAACATAAAAATGCAGAGAAAGAGACAGCAGCAGGAGAATATTCAAGAGAGGAATTCTAGGAGACAAGAGAAGAGAAAAGGATGAATAATGGTGAGAGAAGCATTTTAGAAGTCTCTGGCAGGTGCTGAGAAGTGCTGGTTAAGAAGTTTAGAATGAAAGCCCACTGAGGTAGGCTTAAGTAGAAGCCCTGGAGTCAGTGAGACCACACTATTCTTTAGAAGGATTTGCTTCAAAGGGCACAAATAGGACAGTAGCAAGTGGAGGAAGCAGAATGGGAACAACATTGCGTTGGGCATCTGTTGCCCCTTCAAGTCTTCCTTCTACTATTTCTACCAGCTTTATGTGTAACATGCTGGGCTGCCTGGACCACACTGGATGTTTTTCAAGCTTCAGCTTCTGGTTGAGTTTGACAACTGCGGGGAAGGAACAGATACTGTGAGGAGAGAGAGGTTGTGGCATTTATTCTTAGCTTACCTGCCTCAGGGCTGCAGGTTGGATGGATAGTCTGCCAAAGCAACAAATGCTGAAATCCTTTCATGAAAAATTCCAGTAACCACTCTCTCTTCTTCTTCCTTCAGCCACGAAGTGGTAACTGTTCCTCAGTATCACTAATTCAAGATTACAGCAATATGCCTATATATTCCTATTGCTGTTGTAACAAATAACCACTTAGTGGTTTAAAGCAGCAAAAATTATTGGGTTTATAGTTCTTTAGAAGTCTGGCATGTAGTTTGCTTGGCTAAAATCAGTAGGATTGTGTTCCTTTCCAGAAGCTCTAGAATGCATTTTCTTGCTCTTTACATCTTCTAAATCCACCTACGTTACTTGGCTGGTGCCCCGGTTACACCAACTTCAAAGCAAGCAGCTTTGTAACTCTCTATGCTTTTCTTTGGGAGTTGTATCTCTGTCTGACCCTCTTCTGCCAACCTCGTCACACTGGGCCCTAATCTAGAATGCATCTCCATCTGAAAGTCAGCTGGAAAGAAACCTTAATTCCATCTGCAACCTTAATGCCATTTACCATGTAACACGATGTATTCACAGATTTGTGGGATTAAACATAGACCTTTTTGGAAGCCGTTAGTCTTCCTGCCATAATGTCTTATTGAAATATATGCTAAGATCTGCCAGCAGCAAATCGGAGAAGGCAATGGCACCCCACTCCAGTACTCTTGCCTGGAAAATCCCATGGATGGAGGTGCCTGGTAGGCTGCAGTCCATGGGGTCCCGAAGAGTCAGAAACGACTGAGCGACTTCACTTTCACTTTTCACTTTTATGTATTGGAGAAGGACATGGCAACCCACTCCAGTGTTCTTGCCTAGAGAATCCCAGGGATGGGGGAGCCTGGTAGGTTGCCATCTATGGGGTCGCACAGAGTCAGACACGATTGAAGCGTCTTAGCAGCAGCAGCAGCAGCCAGCAGCAAATAGCTCCTTCCTTTTACTAAATTCTTCCTAGTTACCCACTTTGTGTGTGTCCTATGTTGCCTACTGGAGACCCAACTGGAATAAACTTTGTTGTTGTTTTTTTTTCCTTTCACTATTTGTGAAACAGCAGCTTGTTTTTTAAGTTTTAGAGATAATGACACTGTAGAGAGTAAAAATGTGGCAGAAGAGAGAGGGAGATATATTGGAGCAATCCCTTGTATAGGGTAGAAGGAGCAGGACCTAGTGCACATATGGATAAGCAATGGGTGTTCATCTGCAATACCCTGCATGAACAGGTAAGCAAATATGTTGGATGTTCTCTGATTGCTTTAGCATTTTAGGGAGAATTAGTGGCAAGATCACCAGTGGAAAATCAGAAAGAAGGTAGAGATGTCAGAGGTTGAAACTAAGAGCAAAATAGGAACAAGCCATCAAGGAGTGCAGGAGAATAAATAGACTAGAGTTTGCATTTTAATTGAAGTGATATTACCCCTAAGGGAGGAAAATTTTACTTTTGGAGGGAGATGAAAAATCTTGGATACCATATGTAGCCCTCCAAAAGGCCATGGAACATAAAGAGCTATGTCAGAATATCTGTAGTATTAATATTCCAACGGACATAATAATCAAAAAATGTTTAAAAATAGCCATTAAAAAGAATACATTTGAATTAGTTCTAATGAGGTGGATGAAACTGGAGCCTATTATACAGAGTGAAGTAAGCCAGAAAGAAAAACACCAATACAGTATACTAATGCATATATATGGAATTTAGAAAGATGATAACAATAACCCTGTGTACGAGACAGCAAAAGAGACACTGATGTATAGAACAGTCTTATGGACTCTGAGAGAGAGGGAAAGGGTGGGAAGATTTGAGAGAATGGCATTGAAATATGTAAAATATCATGTATGAAACGAGTTGCCAGTCCAGGTTCGATGCATGATACTGGATGCTTGGGGCTGGTGCACTGGGACGACCCAGAGGGATGGAATGGGGAGGGAGGAGGGTTCAGGATGGGGAACACATGTATACCTGTGGCAGATTCATTTTGATATTTGGCAAAACTAATACAATTATGTAAAGTTTAAAAATAAAATAAAATTAAAAAAAATTTAAAAAAAATATACAATGAATAAAATATAATGAGTAAAGTCTGAAAAACTTTGGACTAGCAAAATACAATATGATTACCTTAAGGCTCACTTGAAATTCATGGCCAAGGACTTAAATTGAGATAGGTCATGGAAGTGGTATGTTTCTATTTATTTATTTTTTGCCCCATAATGCTGTTTGGGCCCAAGTGTAGAGTGGGCAGAGGGCTGGATTAACTAGGGTTGTGTTTCATGCAAGAGAAAGGGGAAAGAGAACTGAAGGACTGTGCAAAAGAGGGACCATAAATGACTGATCAAGGACCTTCCAGCAGGAAATAAGACTTAGGACATTCTGAGCTATTGCAGACAGGCATGGGAGGAAGTGGTACCTCTCTGGAGCCCACTCACTCTTATCTTCAAAACAGCTTCTGATTTGTTGAAGAAAAGTGAGTTCGATTTTTAATGTAAATTTACTTATTTATAATACAATTTTGGCTTATTTTCTAAAGGATACACAGTGAAAATATTTAACATGACATGAAGTTTCATATATAAACAGGAACAATAGCTAAGAACAGATGGAGAACATTCTTCTATCATGCCAACACGTTCATTGATTTCATGGGAAGACTGTTTGCTGTGAGTGGGTAAAAGAATTTTGGGGAGATACTAATTTTCTATTCATAAAAAAGTCCCAATTTCTTCTGTCTTCTAAGCAATTGAGTTCAATATAATTTCTATTTGTAATGTTGATACATAAATTCCTAATTTACTCATTAAACTTTCATGTCTAGCATGTTTTTCTAGTGAGACTGAAAGCTCCTATCTGTTGTGAATGTTTTTCATACTTTTTTTTTTTTTTTTTACCCATAATAGCACACAAAAAATTCATACTACTACCTCAACTCTATGACTTTCTCCATTTGCACCTTCCTGTGTTAGTATTGTCTTACAGCCAGCTTTCTCCCCATAACTACGTTCTGTGTGTATTTGTAGCGTGGGTGGCTGTGACCGGCGCACTAAGTGTGGCAGAGAGGAGCTACCCCACATCCGAGGTCAGGGGCAGAAGCCAGGAGGACCCCATGCCCGAAGAGCGGCAGCCAAGAGGAGTTACCCCACGTCCGAGGTCAGGGGCAGTGGCCGAGAGTGCCAGGCTGTGACAGTGCAAGAACTGCCAAGAAGAGCTACCCAAATCCGAGGTCAGGGACGGCAGCCGAGAGGAGCTACCCTGCGTCCGAGGTCAGGGGCGGTGGCAGGGAGGAGCTACCCCACGCCCCCACGCCCCTACGCCCAGGGTCAGGGGCGGCAGCCGGGAGGAGCTACCCCATACCCGAGGCCAGGGGCGGCAGCAGGTAGGACCAACCCCACGTCCAAGGAGCGGTGGCTGCATGGGCACAGGAGGGCCTAGAGGAGCTATCCCACGTTGAAGGTCAGGAAGTGCGGTGGTGAGGAGATACCCCTCGTCCAAGGTAAGGAGGAGCGGCTGGCTTTGCTGGAGCAGCTGTGAAGAGATACCCCACGCCCAAGGTAAGAGAAACCCAAGTAAGACGGTAGGTGTTGCAAGAGGGCATCAGAGGGCAGACACACTGAAACCATACTCACAGGAAACTAGTCAATCTAATCACACTAGGACCACAGCCTTGTCTAACTCAATGAAACTAAGCCATGCCGCTGGGGCAACCCAACATGGGCGGGTCATGGTGGAGAAGTCTGACAGAATGTGGTCCACTGGAGAAGGGAATGGCAAACCACCTCAGTATTCTTGCCTTGAGAACCCCATGAACAGTATGAAAAGGCAAATAATAGGATACTGAAAGAGGAACTCCCCAGGTCAGTAGGTGCCGAATATGCTACTGGAGATCAGTGCAGAAATAACTCCATAAAGAATGAAGGGATGGAGCCAAAGCAAAAACAATACCCAGCTGTGGATGTGACTGGTGATAGAAGCAAGGTCTGATGCTGTAAAGAGCAATATTGCATAGGAACTTGGAATGTCAGGTCCATGAATCAAGGCAAATTGGAAGTGGTCAAACAAGAGATGGCAAGAGTGAACGTCGACATTCTAGGAATCAGCGAACTAAAATGGACGGGAATGGGCGAATTTAACTCAGATGACCATTATATCTACTACTGCGGGCAGGAATCCCTCAGAAGAAATGGAGTAGCCACCATGGTCAACAAAAGAGTTCGAAATGCAGTACTTGGATGCAATCTCAAAAACGACAGAATGATCTCTGTTTGTTTCCAAGGCAAACCATTCAATATCACAGTAATCCAAGCCTATGTCCCAACCAGTAACGCTGAAGAATCTGAAGTTGAATGGTTCTATGAAGACCTACAAGACTTCTTAGAACTAACACCCAAAAAAGATGTCCTTTTCATTATAGGGGACTGGAATGAAAAAGTAGGAAGTCAAGAAACACCTGGAGTAACAGGCAAATTTGGCCTTGGAATACGGAATGAAGCAGGGCAAAGACTAATAGAATTTTGCCAAGAAAATGCACTGGTCATAGCAAACACCATCTTCCAACAACACAAGAGAAGACTCTACACATGGACATCACCAGATGGTCAGCACCGAAATCAGATTGATTATATTCTTTCCAGCCAAAGATGGAGAAGCTCTATACAGTCAGCAAAAACAAGACCAGGAGCTGACTGTGGCTCAGATCATGAACTCCTTATTACCAAATTCAGAATGAAATTGAAGAAAGTAGGGAAAACCACTAGACCATTCAGGTATGACCTAAATCAAATCCCTTATGATTATACAGTGGAAGTGAGAAATAGATTTAAGGGCCTAGATCTGATAGATAGACTGCCTGATGAACTATGGAATGAGGTTCGTGACACTGTACAGGAGACAGGGATCAAGACCATCCCCATGGAAAAGAAATGCAAAAAAGCAAAATGGCTGTCTGGGGGAGGCCTTACAAATAGCTGTGAAAAGAAGAGAAGCAAAAAGCAAAAGAGAAAAGGAAAGATATAAACATCTGTATACAGAGTTCCAAAGAATAGCAAGAAGAGATAAGAAAGCCTTCCTCAGCGATCAGTGCAAAGAAATAGAGGAAAACAACAGAATGGGAAAGACTAGAGATCTCTTCAAGAAAATTAGAGATACCAAGGGAACATTTCATGCAAAGATGGGCTCGATAAAGGACAGAAATGCTATGGACCTAACAGAAGCAGAAGATATCAAGAAGAGGTGGCAAGTATACACAGAAGAACTGTACAAAAAACATCTTCATGACCCAGATAATCAGGATGGTGTGATCACTGACCTAGAGCCAGACATCCTGGAATGTGAAGTCAAGTGGGCCTTAGAAAGCATCCCTATGAACAAAGCTAGTGGAGGTGATGGAATTCCAGTTGAGCTATTCCAAATCCTGAAAGATGATGCTGTGAAAGTGCTGCACTCAATATGCCAGCAAATTAGGAAAACTCAGCAGTGGCCACAGGACTGGGAAAGGTCAGTTTTCATTCCAATCCCAAAGAAAGGCAATGCCAAAGAATGCTCAAATTACCGCACAATTGCACTCATCTCACGCACTAGTAAAGTAATGCTCAAAATTCTCCAAGCCAGGCTTCAGCAATACGTGAACCCTGAACTTCCTGATGTTCAAGCTGGTTTTAGAAAAGGCAGAGGAACCAGAGATCAAATTGCCAACACCACTGGATCATGGAAAAAGCAAGAGAGTTCCAGAAAAACATCTATTTCTGCTTTATTGACTATGCCAAAGCCTTTGACTGTGTGGATCCCAATAAACTGTGGAAAATTCTGAAAGAGATGGGAATACCAGACCACCTGACCTGCCTCTTGAGAAATCTGTATGCAGGTCAGGAAGCAACAGTGAGAACTGGACATGGGACAACAGACTGGTTCCAAATAAGAAAAGGAGTACGTCAAGGCTGTATATTGTCACCCTGCTTATTTAACTTATATGAAGAGTACATCATGAGAAATGCTGGACTGGAAGAAACACAAGCTGGAATCAAGATTGCTGGGAGAAATATCAATAACCTCAGGTATGCAGATGACACCACCCTTATAGCAGAAAGTGAAGAGGAACTAAAAAGCCTCTTGAGGAAAGTGTAAGTGGAGAGTGAAAAAGTTGGCTTAAAGCTCAACATTCAGAAAACGAAGATCATGGCATCTGGTCCCATCACTTCATGGCAAATAGATGGGGAAAGAGTGGAAACAGTGGAAACAGTGTCAGGCTTTATTTTGGGGGCTCCAAAATCACTGCAGATGGTGACTGCAGCCATGAAATTAAAAGACGCTTACTCCTTGGAAGGAAAGTTATGACCAACCTAGATAGCATATTCAAAAGCAGAGACATTACTTTGCCAACAAAGGTTCATCTAGTCAAGGCTATGGTTTTTCCAGTGGTCATATATGGATGTGACAGTTGGACTGTGAAGAAGGCTGAGCGCCGAAGAATTGATGCTTTTGACCTGTGGTGTTGGAGAAGACTCTTGAGAGTCCCTTGGACTGCAAGGAGATCCAAGCAGTCCATTCTGAAGGAGGTCAGCCCTGGGATTTCTTTGGAAGGAATGATGCTAAAGCTGAAACTCCAGTACTTTGGCCACCTTATGCAAAGAGTTGACTCATTGGAAAAGACTCTGATGCTGGAAGGGATTGGGGGCAGGAGGAGAAGGGGACGACAGAGGATGAGATGGCTGAATGGCATCACTGACTCTATGGACTTGAGTCTGAGTGAATTCCGGGAGTTGTTTCTGACAGGAAGGCCTGGTGTGCTGCGATTCATGGGGTCGCGAAGAGTCAGACACGACTGAGTGACTGAACTGAACTGAACTGACAGTCAATTAACAAACAGTGCTGTGATAATCTCAGGTGAATGGCACAGGTACTTAGCCATACATATACAGGTATCCATTCTCCCCCAAACTCCACTTCCATCCAGATTCCCACATAACATTTAGCAGAATTCTATGTGCTAGACAGTAGGTTCTTGTTGATTATTTATTTTAAATATAGCAGTGATCTTATTGTATATTTTAAAACCAGTTGTGTTCAACCTGCCTTCACATTTCCTTTTGTTTAATATCATTTTGCCCACAATACCAGGAAAGAAAGAACAGCATTAATACTTGGCATTTAAATACTAGAACAATCATCCCATTTAGTTACTTCCATTGGGCTGCCACAAAGATCTGCTGGTTTATTATAAACTCTCAGAATGTAATTATATTATTAATGTAAGTGACTCAAATTTGGGTAAATGCTTCCCCAAATATTCCCCATTATATGCTGTCTCCATGATTTATTTAATGATTATGATCTTTCATTCTTTTAACCTTATCAACATTTAATATTTAAACGCAGATGTCATTTTTCACCTTTACCACCATGACACCTGTGGAGAAGTTTTGCTTTTGTCTGTTGATTAGATAGTTTTTAAGACCTTTCTTCATGTGAAATGCAGTAAGCCTTCCAAAGCAACAGGTTCCACATACTTAGATTTAACCAACTGTGGACTGACAATATTTGAAACAATTTTTTTTTTTCAGAAAGTTAGGAAAAACAAACTTGAATTTGACACACATGAAAAGGACACTTGAATATTGAAAAATATGGGCACCAACACTCTATACAGCTGAACATCTACATATAAGTTGAAAATACACATATAAATTGAAAATTCACATATAATTTGAAAATCTGCATATAAATCAGTACAGTTCAGTTAAGTCACTCAGTCATGTCTGACTCTTTGTGACTCCATGAACTGCAGCACACCATGCTTCGCTGTCCATCAGCTACTCCTGGAGCTTGCTCAAACTCATGTCCAACAAGTTCGTGATGTCATGCAACCATCTCATACTCTGTCATCCCCTTCTCCTCCTGCCTTGAATCCTGCCCAGCATCAGGGTCCTTTCCAATGAGTCAGTTCTTTGTATCAGGTAGCCAGAGTATTAGAGCTTCAGCATCAGTCCTTCCAATGAACATTCAGGACTGATTTCTCTCAGGATGGACTGGTTTGATCTCCTTGCAGTCCAAGGGACTCGCAAGAAAGAGTCCTCTCCAACATCACAGTTCAAAACCTTTAATTCTTTGGGTCTCAGCTTGCTTTATGGTCCAACTCTCACATGCATACATGACTACTGGCGAAACCATAGCCTTGACTAGATGGACCTTTGTTGGCAAAGTAATGTCTTTGCTTTTTATATGCTGTCTAGGTTGGTCATTGCTTTTCTTTCAAGGAGCAAGTGTCTTTTGATTTCATGGCTACAGTCACAGTCTGCAGTGATTTTGGAGCCCAAGAAAATAAAGTTTGTCACTGTTTCCATTGTTTCCCCATCTATTTGTCATGAAGTGATGGGAACAGATGCCATGATCTTCAATGTTTGAATATTGAGTTTTAAGCCAGCTTTTTCACTTTCATCAAAAGACTCTTTAGTTCCTCTTTGCTTTTTGCCATAAGAGTGGTGTCATCTGCATATCTGAGGTTATTGATATTTCTCCCAGCAATCTTGATTCCAGCATGTGCTTCATCCAGCCCAGCATTTTGCATGATGTCCTCTGCATAGAAGTTAAATAAGCAGTAAAGCAAAATGCAGCCTTGTACTCCTTTCCCAATTTGGAACCAGTCCATTATTCCATGCCCAGTTCTAACTATTGCATCTTGACCTGCATACATATTTCTCAGGAGGCAAGTAAGGTGGTCTGAGATTTCCACCTATGAAGAATTTTCCACAGTTTGTTGCGATCCACACAGCCAAAGGCTTTAGTGTAGTCAATGAAACAGCAGTAGATGTTTTTCTGGAATTGTCTTGCTTTTTCTATGATCCAACAGATGTTGGCAATTTGATCTCTGGTTCCTCTGCCTTTTCTAAATCCAGCTTGAACATCTGGAAGTTCTCGGTTCACATACTGTTGAAGGCTTGTTTGGAGAATTTTGAGCATTACTTTGTTGTTTTTTTTAAATTTTATTTTATTTTTAAACTTTACATAACTGTATTAGTTTTGCCAAATATCAAAATGAATCCGCCACAGGTATACATGTGTTCCCCATCCTGAACCCTCCTCCCTCCTCCGTCCCCATTCCATCCCTCTGGGTCGTCCCAGTGCACCAGCCCCAAGCATCCAGTATTGTGCATTGAACCTGGACTGGCATTACTTTGTTAGCATATGAGATGACTGCAATCGTGTGGTAGTTTGATCATTCTTTGGCATTGCCTTTCTTTGGGATTGGAATGAAAACGGACATTTTGCAGTTCTGTGGCCACTGCTGAGTTTTCCTAATTTGCTGGCATATTGAGTGCAGCACTTTCACAGCCTCATCTTTTAGGATTTGAAATAAGTCAGCTGGAATTCCATCACCTCCACTAGCTTTGGTCCTAGTGATGCTTCCTAAGATCCACTTGACCTCGCAACCAAGATGTCTGGCTCTAGGTGAGTGATCACACAATCATGGTTATCTGGGGCATTAACATCTTTTTTGTGTAGTTCTTCTGTTTATTCTTGCCACCTCTTATTAATATGCTCTGCTTCTGTTAGGTCCATACATTTTCTGTCTTTTACTGTGCCCATCTTTGCATGAAATGTTCTCTTGGTGTCTCTAATTTTCTTGAAGAGCTCTCTAGTCTTTCCCATTCTATTGTTTTCATCTATTTCTTTGCATTGATCACTGAGGAAGGCTTTATTATCTTTCCATACTATTCTCCACATTCAGACGGATATATCTTTCTTTTTTTCCTTTGCCTTTTGCTTCTCTTCTTTTCTCAGATATTTGTAAGACCTCCTCAGTCAATGATTCTGCATTTTTGCCCTTTTTTTTTCCCTTGGGGATGATCTTGATTATTGTCTTCTGTACAATGTCATGAACCTCAGTCCATAGTTCTTCAGGCACTCTATCACATCTAATCCCTTGAATCCATTTTTCACTTCCACTGTTCAATCATAAGGAATTTGATTTAGGTCATACCTGAATGGTCTAGTGCTTTTCTCTACTTTCTTCAATTTAAGCCTGCATTTGGCAACGAGGAGTTCATTATCTGAGCCCCAGTCAGCTCCTGGTCTTGTTTTTGCTGACTGTATGGAGCTTCTGAATCTTTGGCTGCAAAGAATATAATCAATCTAATTTCAGTATTGACCATCTGGTGATGTCCATGTGTAGAGTCTTCTCTTGTGTTGTTGGAAGAGGGTGTTTCCTATGACCAGTGCATTCTCTTGGCAAAACTGTTAGCCTTTGCCTTGCTTAATTTTGTACTCCAAGGCCACACTTGTCTGTTACTCCAGGTATCTCTTTACTACCTTCCTTTGCATTCCACTTTCTTATGATGAAAAGAACATCTTTTTATGGTGTTATTTCTAGAAGGTCTTGTAGGTCATCATCGAATTGTTCGACTTCAGCTTCTTTGGCATTAGTGGTAGGGGCATAGACTTGGATTACTGTGATATTGAATGGTTTTCTTGGAAATAAACAGAGATCATTCATCGTTTTTGAGATTACACCCAAGTACTGCATTCTGGCCTGTTTTATTGACTATGAGGGCTACTCCATTTCTTCTAAGGGAATGACAGCCCACAGTTGGTCTTCTGAATTAAATTCTTCCATTCACATCCATTTTAGTTCACTGATTCCTAAAATACCGATGTTCACTCTTCCCCTCTCCTGTTTGACCACATCTAATGTACCCTGATTCACAGAGCAAACATTCCAGGTTCTATGCAATAATGTTCTTTACAGCATCAGACTTTGCTTTCATCACCAATCATATCCATAACTGGGTGTTGCTTTTTCTTTGGCTGAGCCTCTTCATATTTCCTGAGCTAGTTCTCTGCTCTTCTCTAGTTGCATATTGGGCACCTACCAATCTGGGGAGTTCATCTTTCAGTGTCAAATCTTTTTGCCTTTTCATACGGTTCATGGGGTTCTCAAGGCAGGAATACTGAAGTATTCCTTCAAAAGTAAGTCCTTCAAAAAGACTTATACCAGCACCACCCTGCTGCTAGGGTGCTGCCAGGATTGTGTTCAGTGTCCCTGACCCCACAATAGGCCCTGCCTCTGCCAGAGACTCCTGAACACCCACAGGCAAGTCTGGCTTACTCTCTTGTGGTGTCACTGCTCCTTTCTCCTGGGTCCTGGTCACACAAAATTTTGTTTGTGCCCTCCAAGAATCTGTTTCCTCACACCTGTGGAAATTCTGTAATCAAATCCCACAGGCCTTTGAAGTCAAGTTCCTGGGGGTTCTGCATCCCGTTCTCAGATCCCCAGGTTGGAGAATTTGTTGTGGGCCCTAGAACTTTTGCAGCAGTGTGAGAACTTCTTTGATATAATTGTTATCCAGCTTGTGGCTCTATACCCAGTGGCTCTATGGTGGGGCTAATGGTGACCTCCTCCATGAGGATTTATGTGACAGTGCCTCCCAGGTTTGTTGCAGCCAGAGTCCCTGTACCTGAGACAGCCACTGCTGAGCCATGCCTCCACAGGAGACACTCAAACACTCAAAGGCAGATCTGGTTCAATCTCTTGTGGAGTCTGTGGATCCTGGTGCCCACAAGGTTTTAATGTAAATGGTCCTCAGTATGTGTAATTCTCTAATTTTTTCATATCCAAGGTTCTGCATACAGGGATTCAGCCAATTGGGGTTGCATAATACTGTAGTATTTACTACAGAAAAAAATCAAAATTTCAGTGAACTTGTACAGTTTAAACTGAGTTGCTTAAGGGTAAATTCTATTTGAATAATATTTACATTGTATTCAAAACTATTTACATAGCATTTACAATATATTAGGTATTATAAGTAATTTAGAGATGATTTAAAATATATAGAAGGATGTATGTTAAATGCAGGCATTAGGCCATTTTATGTAGTGGGGTTGAGCATCTGGTATATTGATATCTTTAGGGATGTGGGAATCAATCCCCATGGATACAAAGTAGCAACTTCAGTTATCTATTTTAGAATTCTATCAAAAAATTCAGACTGTTCTTAAAATTAATAGAGCTCTTGAATTTAGTAATTGCAGGTTACAAAATTAACACCCAGAAATCTGTTGCATTTCTATACACTAACAAAAGATCAGAAAGAGAAATTCAATAAACAATTCCATTTATCATCTCATTAAAAAGAATAAAATACCTCGAAATAAACCTGTCCAGGAGACAAAGGGGGCTTTCCCAGTGGCTCAGCGGTAAAAAACTCTGCCTGCAACACAGGAGATCCAGGTGTGATCCCTGGGTCAGGAAGATCCCCTGGAGAAGGGAATGGCTACCCAGTCCAGTAATCTTGCCTGGAGAATTTCATGGACCAGAGGAGCCTGGCAGGCTACAGTCCATGGGGTACAAAAGAGTTGAACACCACTGATTGGCTATCACACATACACAAGATGACAAAAGAACTGTACTCTGAAAACTATAAGAGCCTGATGAAAGAAATAGAAGAAGACATAAGCAAATGGTAAGATATATCATGTTCTTGGATCAGAAGAATCAATATTGTCAAAATGACTATACTACCCAAGGTGATCTACAGATTCATTGCAATCCCTATCTAATTTGCAATGGCATTTTTCACAGAGCTAGAACAAAAAAATCTTAAAATTTGTATGGAGAAATAAAAGACCCTGAATAGCCAAAACAATCTTGAGAACCAGACATTGTGAAATTCCTAGAGGAAAACACAGGCAGAACATTCTCTGAAATAAATCTCAGCAATATCTTTTTCAATCTATTATTCCCAGAATAATGGAAATAAAAACAAAAGTAAACAATTGGGTCCTACTTAAACTCAAAGGGCTTCCCTTGTGGCTCAGCTGGTAAAGAATTTGCCTACAATGTGGGATTACTGGGTTCAATCCCTGGGTTGGGAAGATCCCCTGGAGAAGGCAAAGGCTACCCACTCCAGTATTCTGGCCTGGAGAATTCCATGGACTGTACAGTCCATGGGGTCACAAATAGTCGGACATGACTGACATGACTGAATGACTTCCTTTTTTTTTTAAACTCAAAAGCTTTTGCACAGTGAAAAAAACAAACAAAAGGAAAAGACAACTCACAGAATGGCAGAAATTATTTGCAAATGGGGTGAGCAACAAGGAATTAATCTCTAAAATTTACAACAGCTCATGACACTTAATAGTATCAAAACAATCAACCCAATAAAAAATAGGGCAGAAGACTTAAATAGAAATTTCACCAAAGCAAGCATACAGATGGTCAAGAGGCACATGCAAAGATGTTCAACATCTTTAATTATTAGAGAAATGCAAATCAAAACTACAATGAGATATCACCTCACACCAGTCAAAAATGGCTGTCATCAAAAAACCCACAAGCAATAAATACTGGAGAGGGTGTGGAGAGAAGGGACCCCTCCTACACTGTTGATGAGAATGTAAATTGATACAGTCAATATGGAGAACAGATGGAAGTTCCTTAAAACAACAACAACAAACAAACAAACTAAAAATAGAGCTATCATATGACCCTGCAATTCCACTCCTGGGCATATATCCAGAGAAGGACATGTTCCAAAAGGATGCATGCACTCCAATGCAGCACTGTTTATAAGAGCCAAGGCATGGAATTCTATTTTAGAATTCTTTTAGGTTACTTCTTTTAGGAAGTATCCTAAAAGCCTGTCAACAGAAGAATGGACAAATAAGATCTGGTACATATAGGCAATGAATATTAGCCATTAAAAAGAATGAAAGAATGTCATTTGCAGCAACATGAAAGGACCTAGAGACTGTCATTTGGAGTGAAGTCAGACAGAGAAGGAGAAATATCATGCAACATCCCTTGTATGTGGAATCTAAAAAGAAATGATACTAACGAACTTATACTTACAAATCAGGAAAAGACTCACAGATATAATGAACTTATAGTTGCTGGGGGGAAAGATGGGGGAAAGGGATAGAGAGTTAGGAATGGAAAGGTATATTTAAAATGGATAACAAACAAGGGCCTACTGTATAGCACATGGAGCTCTTCTCAGTGTTATGTGGCAGACTGTACAGGTGAGGAGTTTGGGGAAGAATGGATTCATGTATATGTATGAATGAGTCCCTTTGCTGCTCACTTCAAACTATTAGAACATTGTCAATTGGCTATACCCTAATACAAAATAAAAAGTTAAAAAAAAATTCAGACTGTTCTTTAAGGATATTTACTCAGTTCAGTTCAGTTCAGTTTCTCAGTCGTGTCCAACTCTTTGCGACCCCATGAATCACAGAATGCCAGGCCTCCCTGTCCATCACCAACTACCGGAGTTTACTCAAAGTCATGTCCATCGAGTCAGTGATGCCATTCAGCCATCTCATCCTCTGTCGTTCCCTTCTCCTCCTGCTCCCAATTCCTCCCAGCATCAGGGTCTTTTCCAATGAGTCAACTCTTCACATGAGGTGGCCAAAGTATTGGAGTTTCAGCTTTAGCATCAGTCCTTCCAATGAACATCCAGGACTGATCTCCTTTAGAATGGACTGGTTGGATCTCCTTGCAGTCCAAGTGACTCTCAAGAGTCTTCTCCAACACCACAGTTCAAAAGCATCAGTTCTTCAGCACTCAACTTTTTTCAGTCCAACTCTTACATCCATAAGTGTTGCGAGAGGGCATCAGAGGGCAGACACACTGAAACCATAATCACAGGAAACTAGCCAATCTGATCACATGGACCACAGCCTTGTCTAACTCAATTAAACTAAGCCATGCCATGTGGGGCCACCCAAGACAGATGGGTCATGGTGGAGAGGTCTGACACAATGTCGTCAATGGGAGAAGGGAATGGCAAACCACTTCAGTATTCTTGCCTTGAGAACCCCATGAGCAGTAGGAACAGGCAAAATGTTAGGATACTGAAAGAGGAACTCCCCAGGAAGTGCGCAATATGCTACTGGAGATCAGTGGAGAAATAACTCCAGAAAGAATGAAGGGATGGAGCCAAAGCAAAAACAATACCCAGTTGTGGATGTGCCTGGTGATAGAAACAAGGTCCGATGCTGTAAAGAGCAATATTGCATAGGAACTTGGAATGTCAGGTCCATGAATCAAGGCAAATTGGAAGTGGTCAAACAGGAGATGGCAAGAGTGAATGTCAACATTCTAGGAATCAGCGAACTAAAATGGATGAATTTAACTCAGATGACCATTATATCTACTGGCGGGCAGAAATCCCTTAGAAGAAATGGAGTAGCCACCATGGTCAACAAAAGAGTGTGAAATGCAGTACTTGGATGCAATCTCAAAAATGACAGAATGATCTCTGTTCGTTTCCAAGGCAAACCATTCAATATCACAGTAATCCAAGCCTATGCCTCAACCAGTAACACTGAAGAAGCTGAAGTTGAACGGTTCTATGAAGATCCGCAAGACCTTTTACAACTAACACCCAAAAAATATGTCCTTTTCATCATAGGGGACTGGAATGCAAAAGTAGGAAGTCAAGAAACACCTGGAGTAACAGGCAAATTTGGCCTTGGAGTACAGAATGAAGCACGGCAAAGGCTAATAGAGTTTTTGCAAGAGAACGCACTGGTCATAGCAAACTCCCTCTTCCAACAACACAAGAGAAGACTCTACACATGGACATCACCAGATGGTCAGCACCGAAATCAGATTGATTATATTCTTTCCAGCCAAAGATGGAGAAGCTCTATACAGTCAGCAAAAACAAGATCTGGAGCTGACTGTGGCTCAGATCATGAGCTCCTTATTGCCAAATTCAGACTTACATTGAAGAAAGTGGGGAAAACCACTAGACCATTTAGGTATGACCTAAATCAAATCCCTTATGATTATACAGTGGAAGCGAAAAATAGATTTAAAGGACTAGCTCTGATAGACAGAGTGCCTGATGAACTAAAGATATTTACTACTAATTATTAAAATTTACATCTTAATCTAGTCATATGAAGCAAATTATTATGGTGTTTTAAAAGTCAATAAATATTTATATTAGCAAATAACTAGATCAGAAGAAAAACTGACTTGAAACCAATCTACTCCCCAAATCCTGTTAGAAAAAAATGAATTGCAAAATAGTGAACCATAGATTCTTATTTGGGAATTACCAGAAAACAAACAAAAAACATCCATAAAAGAAAAAAAATATATTTAAAGACATTAAGAGGTGAAGCATCTCTTTCGTCTAAATACATGTGTTATAATATGCATATAATGTTCACTTAAAATGAAATTGGTGGATAATTATTGGGCTCAGTATATTGAAAAAAGACACAAAATTTGAAGCAAAGGAAGAAGCTAGAAACTGAAATTCAAAGGACATTTCACATGAGCTTTTTGTTTTGTATATTATCTATAGTATCTCATGTTCATCATGTATGTGGAAAGTTGTAGAACTCTTTACCATTAGTGAAATTGGTTTATATAAATCTGGTCAGTGATGAGAGGATTTATAGACATAATGCCAACATGGTCTCAATTTAAAAGTATAAGGCAATTCTAATCACCCTTTCCCCATTGCAATTAAAACATTGAACATTTTTGACTTTTAGATCAGCTGTTTTGCCTCAAATATCACTTAGGAATCATGGCTGCCTGAGTATAATTAGCTAAAACACACACAGGAAGGAATTCTACATGAAAGGTATGCCTTAGGCATGAAGGGAAAAAGTCAGAGTTTTTTTTTTTTTTTTTTTTTTTTGAGAATTTCACTTCTTTAAGTTATCTCTTACCTGCTGATGTTTGCACAATTTCCGTGGTGTTTCTGAGGCCCATGAAATCAAACTGATAAAGCCGCCAGGATTTCTGATCAGCTGCCTCAACCGAATTTTTTCTCCATCTATAAATCATTTCTTCTTTGGGGTAGCCATCTAAAAATGCAAAAAAAATATTAGTGCTTGAAGACATAGGATTGTAACACATTAAAGTCAAAATTATAATTCTGATCACTTAATAGGAGTTGACATTTTAGTCCATATTTAATCATTAACTTTTCCCCATATGCATAGAAGCTCCAAAAATGAATGGGAAGTGGCTACTTAACCCAGAAGATTTTTGCTGCAGATCTTCACGATCAACAAAAGGTGAACAACCACATGCCATGTCTGTGTGAACATAGAATATATCTCTCAATGTGGAAGGCTTGGTTGTAGTTGACATTCAAAGTATAGACCTTATCTAACTTCCTAGCTCACTGTCACCAGACCTTCTAAACTTTTCCAGAGCTGAGTCTGTCTAGATCTCAGGAAAGACAAATTTACTTTTTTATTATAAACTTTATTATATATATAGCTTTTATTATTTATTACATATTTACATTTATTATTATTATTGAAGAGTAGTTGATGTACAATATTATGTAATTTGTTGTTGTTCAGTGGCCAAGTTTTGTCCAACTGTTTGCGACCCCATGGACTGCAGCATGCCAAGCTTCCCTGTCCATCACCAACTCCCAGAGCTTGCTCAAACTCATGTCCATCAAGTCGGTGATGCCATTCAACCATCTCATCCTGTGTCAAACCTTTCTCCTTCTGCTTTCAATCTTTCCCAGCATCAGGGTCTTTTCCAAGGAGTCAGTTCTTCACATCAGGTGGACAAATTATTGGAGTTTCAGCTTCAGCATTAGTCCTTCTAATGAATATTCAGGACTGATTTCCTTTAGGATGGACTGATTGGATCTCCCTGCAGTCCAAGGGACTCTCAAGAATCTTTTCCAACACCACAGTTCAAAAGCATCAATTCTTCGGCACTCAGCTATCTTTAGAGTCCAACTCTCACATCCATACATGACTACTGGAAAAACTATAGCTTTGACTAGATAGACCTTTGTTGGCTAAGTAATGTCTCTGCTTTTGAATATGCTGTCTCAGTTGGTCATAGCTTTTCTTCCAAGGAGCAAGCATCTTTTAATTTCGTGGCTGCAGTGACCTTGCTCTTGCTCCTCTTGCACCAAATGCATTCATTTTCTCACTGTTGAGAATAATGTATGCTATGGATTTATTGTATACGGCCTTTATTATGTTGAGGTATGTTCCTTCTATGCCTACTTTATGGAGAGTCTTTATCATTAACCAGTGTTGAATTTTGTTAAAGCTTTTTCTGCATCTGTTGAGACGATCATATGTTTTTTTGTCTTTCAACTTGTTAATATGGTCTATCACATCGGTTGATTTACATATACTGAAGAGTCCTTGCATCACTGGGATAACTCCCACTTGATCTTGATGTATGATCCTTTTAATGTGTTGTTGGATTCTGTTTGGTAGAATTTTGTTGAGGATGTTTGCATCTATGTTTATGGGTGATATTGGCCTGCGTTTTCTTTATTGTGATATCTTTATCTGGTTTTGGTATTAGGGTAATGGTGGCCTCATAGAAAGGGATTGAGAGTTTTCTATCTTCTGCAATTTTCTGGAAGGGTTTGAGCAGGATAGGTGTTAACTCATCTCTAACTTTTAGGAGAATTCACCTGTGACATCAGCTATCACTGGGCTTTTGTTTGTCAGAAGATTTTTTATTACAGCTCTGACTTCTGTGCTTGTGATTAATTTGCTGAGTTCAGTTGCTCAGTCGTGTCTGACTCTTTGCAACCCCATGGACTGCAACATGCCAGGCTTCCCTGTCCATCACCAACTCCTGAAGCATACTCAAACTCATGTCTATCGAGTTGGTGACACCATCTAAGCATCTCATCCTCTGTCATCCCCTTCTCCTCCTTCCTTCAATCTTCCCCAGCATCAGGGTCTTTTCCAATGAGTCAGTTATTTACATGAGGTTGCATAAGTATTGGAGCTGCAGCTTCAGCATCAGTCCTTCCAATGAATATTCAGAACTGATTTCCTTTAGGATTGACAAGTTTGATCTCCTTGCAGTCTAAGGAACACTGAAGAGTCTTCTCCAACACCAACACAGTTCAAAAGCATCAATTCTTCAGTCCTCAGCTTTCTTTATGGTCCAACTCTCACATCCATACATGACTACTGGAAAAACCATAGCTTTGACTAGATAGACATTTGTCACAAAGTACTGTCTCTGCTTTTTATTATGCTGTCTAGGCTGGTCATAGCTTTTATTCCAAGGAGCATGCATCTTTTAATTTAGTGGCTACAGTCCCCATCTGCCGTGATTTTGGATCCCAAGAGAATAAAGTCTGTCACTGTTTCCATTGGTTCCCCATCTATTTGCCATGAAATGATGGGAACGGATGCCATGATCTTAGTTTTTTTAAATGTTGAGTTTTAAGCCACCTTTTTCACTCTCCTCTTTCACTTTAATCAGGAGGCTCTTAAGTTTCTGTTCACTTTCTGCCATAAGGGTGGTGTCGCCTGAATATCTGAGGTTATTGATATTTCTCCCAGCAATTTTGATTCCAGCTTGTGCTTCATCCAGCCTGGCATTTCACATAATGTACTCTGCATATAAGTTAAATAAGCAGGATAATAATATACAGCCTTCAGTCACTCAGTTGTGTCTGACTCTTTGCAACCCCATGGACTGCAAAAAAAAAAAAAAAAAAAAAAAAAAAAAAAAAAAAAAAAAAACCAACAACAATAACAACAAAAAAACTTTTTTGTATAATTCTTCTGTTTATTCTTGGCACCTCTTCTTAATATCTTCTGCTTCTGTTAGGTCCATAACATTTCTGTCCTTTTTTGTGCATGTCTTTGCATGAAATGTTCCCTTGGTATCTCTAATTTTCTTGAAGAGATCTCTAGTCTTTCCCATTCTATTGTTTTCCTCTATTTCTTTGTGTTGATCACTGAGGAAGGCTTTCTTATCTCTCCTTGCTATTCTTTGGAACTCTGCATTCAAATAGGTATACCTTTCCTTTTCTCTTTTGCCTTTCACTCCTCTTCTTTTCTCAGCTATTTGTAAGGCCTCCTCAGGCAACCATTTTGCCCTTTTGCATTTTTTTCTTGGGGATAGTCTTAATCACTGCCTTACATACAATGTCACAAATCTCTGTCCATAGCTCTTCAGGCACTATATCAGATCTAATCCCTGGAATCTATTTGTCACCTCCACTGTATAATCATAAGGGATTTGACTTAGCTCATACCTGAGTGGTCTAGTGGTTTTCCCTACTTTCTTCAATATAAGTCTGAATTTGGCAATAAGGAGTTCGTGATCTGAGCCACAGTCAGCTCCTGTTCTTCTTTTTTCTGACTGTATAGAACTTCTCCATCTTTAGCTGCAAAGAATCTAATCAATCTGATTTTGGTATTGCCCATCTGGTGATGCCATGTGTAGAGTCATCTTTTGTGTTGTTGGAAGAGGGTGTTTGCTATGACCAGAGTGTTCTCTTGGCAAAATACTGTTGGCCTTTGCCCTGCTTCATTTTGTACTCCAAGGCCAAACTTGAATGTTACTCCAGGTATCTCTTGACTTCCTACTTTTGCATTCCAGTCCCCTATGATGAAAAGGACATCTTTTTTGGGTGTTAGTTCTAGAAGGCCTTGTAGGTCTTCATGGAGCCATTCAACTTCAGCTTCTTTGGCATTATTGTTTGATGCATAGACTTGGATAACTCTAATATTGAATGGTTTGCCTTGGAAATGAACAGAGATCATTCTGTCATTTTGGTCAATGTACCCAAGTACTTCATTTTGGACTCTTTTGTTGACTGTGAGGGTTATTCCATTTCTTCTAAGGGATTCTTGTCTACAGTAGTAGATATAATGGTCATCTGAATTAAATTTGCCTGTTCCAGTCCTTTAGTTCACTTATTCCTAAATAGTCAGTATTCACTCTTGTCATCTCCTGTTTTACCACTTCCAATTTACCTTGATTCATGGATGTAACATTCCTGGTTTCTATGCAATATTGTTCTTTACAGCATCGGACTTTACTTCCATCACCAGTCACATCCACAGCTGGGCGCTGTTTTGGCTTTGACTCCATCTCTTCATTCTTTTTGGAGTTATTTCTCCACTCTTCTCCAGTAACACATTGGGCACCTACCAACCTAGTGAGTTCATCTTTCATTTTCATACCTTTTTGCCTTTTCATACTGTTCATGGTGCTCTGACAGCAAGAATGCTGAAGTGGTTTGCCATTTCCTTCTCCAGTGGACCATGTTTTGTCAAAACTCTCCACTTTGACCCATCCATCTTGGGTGGCCCTACGTGGCATGGCTCATAGTTTCTTTGAGTTAGACAAGGCTGTGGTCCATGTGATCAGTTTGATTAGTTTTCTGTGATTGTGGTTTTCATTCTGTCTGCCCTCTGATGGATAAGGATAAGAGGCTTATGGAAGCTTCCTGATGGGAGAGAATTACTTTTGGGCAAACTAGGTCTTGTTTTGATGGGTGTGGCCATGATCAGTAAATCTTTAATCCAATTTTGTGTTCCCTCCCTTTTTTTGGCCTGAACCGAACTATTGTAGGGATACTGAAGCTAATGGTAACCTCCTTCATAAGGACTTGTTCAGGCACCCTTGTCTTCAGTGTCTCTGACCCTGCAGCAGGCCACTCTATCCCTGCCTCCACCGGAGACTCCTGGACACTCATCAGCAAGTCTGGCTCAGTCTCTGTGGAGATACTGTTCCTTTCTCCTGGCTCCCAGTGCACACAAGGTTTTGTTTGTGCCCTCCAAGAGTCTGTTTCACCAGTCCTGTGGAAGTTCTGTAATCAGGTCCCCCTGGCCTCCAAGATCAAAGGGGTTTTCAGTCCCTTTTGAGTACCATCTACAAAATTTAAGTTTCACATGCTCATGTAAAATATGAAAGTAATCTGTATCTTATGTTATAGCTGTAAAACAAAATTTGGAAAATACAACAGTTGTTACTATGCTAAATTGCTTCATTTTCAACTGTTCAGAGAACAAAGTATGAACAAATGTACTCATTTTAAAAACTAATCACCCCAACGTGGGCCCGGAGAACAGAAAGAGACATGAATGAACTCACTGAGATGGGGAAAATACAGATTCTCTATCTTGTTTTTGGTGATGATTGCATGTAGGTTACAAATGTGAAAATGCTTGCATTTTATAGCACCTAAATTATGATCTCAAAAGAAATTCAACTCTGTCTTTTTAGGTCATGGACAGGGAAACATGGCCACTAACTTTCATCTTACCAGATATTTCTCAATATAGCTCTCATTTCATCTTTTATCATCTAGAATCAATGTCTTATACTAAACTGATGTTGACCAAAACACACACAAAAAAGCTCTAATTTTAACTACATTTAATAATTAAAAGGCTATTTTTGCTAAGTTATTTATAAATATTATAGTTTAATATGAAATGAAATTTCTGTTTAAGAGTTTTACAAATCTTTCAGAAGAATATTTTATTGATTTCTTTTGGAATTTCAAATCCAAAAGAAATATATAAAATATATAAACAGCCAGTTTGGAAAACAAGATATAATCTAAAAGACAATTCCAAGGTACAGGCTTGGTTTGTGGAAAAGTTAACTTTGTTACCTTACTCTACACTCTTTAGCATTGTGTGACTTTGATTACATATAGCTAGTATCTTCATCATGCCAGATTTCAAAATATTCAATGAACTTATATAAACTTAAGGAAAGAATTTGTAACATGAGCTTGTGAAATGTCAAACTAATTATAAAAAGAGCATATTCCCCAAATCCGAATAGGTATGTCTATAACTTTACACTGTATATGCCTGCCACTATTGATATCTCTGAAATATTCATTTCTCTCTGCTCTAAAAGTTTGTTCGAGTAATTTTGTATTTAAGCCTTACTATCCCAGAAATGTTCATGGCTATATATATATATATATATATATATATATATATATATATATATATATATTTATATTTAAAGCTTTCCTAACAGCTTTTTAAAATATTTTCCAAAATCAGGGTTGAATACTGAATCAATTCTGTAAAATACTGCTGAAAATCCTCTTATGAAAATGCATACCAAGAAGGAGTACAACATGGCTGTTTTTTGTCACCCTACTTACTTAACTTATACACAGAGGGCATCTTGGGAAATGCCAGGCTGAATGAGTTACAAACTGGGATCAAGTTTGCCTGGGGAAATATCAACAACCTCAGATGCAGATGATACAATGGCAGAACATGAAGAGGAACAAAGAACCTCATGATGAGGGTAAAGGAGAAGAGTAAATAAGCCAGATTAAAACTTGATATTAAAAAAACTAAGATTATGGCATCCAGTCCTATCACTTCAGCAAGTAGATGGGGAAAATGTGGAAACATTGACTGATTTCCTCTTCTTGGGTTCTAAAATCAATGTGGATGGTGGCTGCAGCCTTGAAATTAGAAGATGATTGCTTCTTGGCAGGAAAGCTATGACAAACATAGACAGTGTGTTAAAAAGCAAATACATCACTTTGCCAACAAAGTTCCATATTGTCAAGGCTATGGTCTTTCCAGTAGTCATGTACAAATGTGAGAGCTGGACCATAAAGAAGGCAGAGTACCAAAGAATTGATGCCTTCAGACTGTGGTGCTGGATAAGACTCTTGAGATTCCCTTGGACAGCAAGAAGATCAAACCAGACACTCTTAAAGGAAATCAACCTTGAATATTCACTGGAAGTACTGATGTCAAAGCTGAAACTCCAATAATTTGGCTACCTGATGCAAACACCCAACTCATTGCAGAAGACCTTTATGCTGGGAAAGATTGAAGGTAGAAGGAAAAAAGGGCAAAAGAGGATGAGATGATTGGATGGCATCACTGATTCAATAGGCATTAATTTGGGCAAACTCTGGGAGATGGTGTGGGACAGAGAAGCCTGACATGCTGAAGCCCAGGGGTCACAAAGGGTCAGACACAAGTTGGTGACTGAACAACAACAAATATTTTCTATAAACATATTTAAATATTTACATTTAAATTAACCATACTCTTCTGAAGATGCATGCATTAACTTGAAAGAACAAAAGTAGTTGGAGTTTCAGAGGGCGTGTGAATTTGGGAGGAAAATTTCAGTTATTTTCTTAGCCATTCAGTCCTCTTCCTATGCCTCTTCTTCCTTCACCACTACTTTCACTATCTTCTTATTCTTTACCATAGTAATCATCATTATCACCACCATCATCATATTGCTTTCTGTAATGAGGCACCAGGCAATATTTCAAGACTTTCAATGTGCTAAGTCTCACAACAATCCTGGTGGCATAGGTATTGCTGTCTCCATCTTACAGATGAGAAAGTTGAAGCACAGAGATTCTGAGTCATGTACCTATGACAGAGCCAGAATAAAAACTTAGATTTTCTGACTTTAGGATCTCTATCTTCTCACTTATTGTGCTACACTGTAGTTGGTATCATGGAGACCTATACATAGAGGTTCTTCTAAAATCCTTGGAAGGGCACCTTAACTGTTTTTGAGTAATACTGAATGACTGGAGAAAGCCTCCCATTCCCAATTGTTTCCTCTCTGTTGGCATTTTTCTTATATATTTGACATACTGAAATGGAAAATTTTATATTATTAATCCCATTAGTCACTTTCGTATTTATTTTGTATTTATGTTTAATCATTCCTTAAAGCATGCCCAGATAAATCCTTTCAAATTTTAAATCTAATTATTTTATAGTTTTATTATATATTTCAATTAATAGTCATTTTGAAATTATTTTGGTCAAGGGTTTTCTACTTGATTGTCACGTTTCTATGCAATCAGTATGTGTGTGTGTGCATGAGTGTGTGATGTTAATGTATACTACATGATGTCAACCTGTTTTTTTTTTTTTTTCCTTTTTCCTTTTCTTTTCATTGATTTTCTGTTGAGCTAGAATTGATGTTAAATAACCTACCTTCTTTCCACAGCTGTTCCATCTTATCACTCTTACAAATTTTTTTTTCCTTACAAATTTTAAAATATGTGTTTCACATAATTTTCAGTAGTTTTGTATTTAGTAGGAGAAATAAGGTAAAGATATCAACTATATCTTCCCAGAAACAAAAGTTTCCAATTCATAAGTGCTTTTAAAGTATATTATCTCATTTGAAAATATTTGAAAACTTTCCAGAGATATTTATGTTATTAAATGTTCCCTTCACTTATTTTTTATTGAGTTATAGTTGACTTACAATATTGTATTAATTTTAGGTGTACAACATTGTGACTCAAAATTTTTATAGATTATACTTAAAGTTATTGTATAATAATGGGCATGTTCTCTGTGCAGTACAATATATCCTAGAACCCTATTTATTTTATATATAATAGTCTGTTTCTCTTAATCCCATATACCTATCTTGTCCCTCCTTCCCCCCTCCCCATTGGTAACTATTACTTAGTTCTCAATATCTATTAGTCTACATTTTTGTTGTTGTTTTATAAGTTCATTTACTTTATTTTTTAAATTGTACATGTAACTTATGTTTGTCTTTCTCTGACATATTTCACTAAGCATAATACATATTGTTGCAACTTTCAAAATTTCATTCTTTTGTATGAATAAGATTCCATTGTGAGTGTGTATGTATACGTGTGTATATATATACACACATGTATATATATAATATATATATACTATATATATTAAATATATATATATTTATATATAATTTTCCTTCTCCATTCATTTGTTCATGAAAACTTAGGTTACTTTCATATTTTGGCTATTGTGAATAAAGCTGTCACAAACATTAGGGTTCATGTGTATTTTTAATTAGAGTTTTCATTATCTTTGAATATAGGCCCAGGAGTGGAAGTGCTGCGTCATAGGAAACTATTTTTTAGATTTTGAGTAAACTCCATAATCTTCTTTAAGTGGGTATACCAATTAATATTCTCACAAACAGTGTACAAGGGATCCCTTTTCTACCCACACTAGCCAACATTTGATATGTCTTCTATTTAATGATAGTCATCCTGATGCGTATGAGGTTTCTTACTGCAGTTTTGATTTGCACATCTCTGATGATTAACTATGTTGAATATCTTCTCATGAGACTTTTGCCATCTCTATGTAGCTTCTTTAGCATCTCTATATAGCATCTGTATAGCTTCTTTGGAAAAATGCCTATTCATGTCTATTGCCCTTTCTAAAAATCACAGTGTATGTTTTCTGACATTATATGAGCTATTTATATTTTTGGATATTAATCCCTTATCTCCCAAGTCATATCACTTAAAACTAAGTTCTCCCATTCAGTAGACTGTCTTTTCATTTTGTTAATAGTTTCCTTTTTTGTGAAAATCTTTATAGTTTTATTAGCTCAAACTTGTTTATTTTTTGCTCTTGCTTTATTTTCCTTAGGGGATAGATTTAAAAAATATTGCTGCATTTTTTGTCAAAAAGTATCTTGCCTGTATTTTCTCCTAGGAGTTTTATGATTTCCCATCTTGCATTTGCATCTATATTCCAGTTTGAGTTTATTTTTGTATGTGGTAGGATAAAATATTATAACTTCATTTTTCCCATGTAGGTTTCCTGGTCTCCCAGCACTATTTATTGA
Organism: Bubalus bubalis; assembly: GCF_019923935.1. Taxonomy (NCBI): domain Eukaryota; kingdom Metazoa; phylum Chordata; class Mammalia; order Artiodactyla; family Bovidae; genus Bubalus; species Bubalus bubalis. Next base: position 65,331,374 of record NC_059176.1, read on the forward strand.
AAAGACTGTCTTTTCCAAAATATATTATTGCTTCTTTTGTCATTGATTAATTGATCATAAGTGCATGCATGTATTTCTGGGCTCTCTATTCTGTTCCATTAATCTCTGTGTCAGTTTTCGTGCCAATACCATGCTGGTTTGATTACTGCAGCTTCATAATATAGTCTGAAGTCAGGGTCCATGATACCTCCAGCTCAATTCTAATTTCTCAAGAATGCTTTGGCTATTCAAGATCTTTTGCATTTCCATACAATTTTCAAAATGATTTTTTCCAGTTCTGTGAAAAATGCCATTGGTATTTTGATAGGGATTGCATTTAATCTGTAGATTACCTTGGATAGTATGGTCATATCAAAATATTAATTCTTTTATTCATCAACCAAGTTAATTTTCCATCTTTTTGTGTTATCTTCATTTTTTTTTTTTTACTAATGTCTCATAAATTTTGGAGTGTGTATGTGTGCTCAGTCACTTCAGTCATGTCCAACTTTTTGTGACCCTCTGGACTGTAGCCTTCCAGGCTCCTCTGTCCATGGGATTCTCCAGGTAAGAATACTGGAGTGGGTTGCCATTCCGTACTCCAGAGGATTTTCCCTATTCAGAGATCAAACCTATGTCTCCTGCATTGCAGACAGATTCTTTACCCACTGAGCCACCTGGGAAGCCAAATTTTTGAAGTGAGGGTCATTTACTTCTTAAGTTAGGTCAATTCCTAAGTATTTTAATCATTGTCAATGGGATTTCTTTTCAAACTTCTCTTTCTGAGAGTTCATTGCTAATGTATAGAAATACAACAGATTTCTGTGTATTAATTTTGTATCCTGCAACTTTACCAAATTCAGTGATAGTAGTAGTTCTTTGGTGCTGTATTTAGTGTTTCTATGCACAGTATCATGTCATCTGCAAACAGTGACAGTTTCTGCGAACAGTGATAGTTTACTTCTTTCTTTTGCATTTTTGTGCCTTTTATTTCTTTTGCTTGTCTGATTGCTATGGCAAGAACGTCCAACAGCATATTGTATAAAAGTGGTGAAAGTAAGACTCTTTATCTTCTTCCTGATCTTAGAGAAAATGCTTTCAGCTTTTCATTGTTGAATATCATGTTTTAGCTGTGGGGCTATCATATATGGTTTTTATATGTTGAGGTACAATTCCTCACACCTTTTAAACCATAAATTAATGTTGAATTTTGTCAAAAGTTTTCCAGTATTTATTGACATGATCACTTGTTAATGTGGTGTATCACATTAATTGATTTGTTGATAATGAACCATCATTGCATCCCTGGGATAAATGTCATTTGATCATAGTGTCAGATCAGATCAGTTGCTCAGTCATGTCTGACTCTTTGCAACCCCATGAATCGCAGCATGCCAGGCCACCCTGTCCATCACCAACTCCTGGAGTTCACTCAGACTCATATCCATCGAGTCAGTGATCCTATCCAGCCATCTCATCCTCTGTCATCCCCTTCTCCTCTTGCCCCCAATCCCTCCCAGCATCAGAGTCTTTTCCAATGAGTCAACTCTTCACATGAGGTGGCCAAAGTACTGGAGTTTCAGCTTTAGCATCATTCCTTACAAAGAAATCCCAGGGCTGATATCCTTCAGAATGGACTGGTTGGATCTCCTTGCAGCCCAGGGACTCTCAAGAGTCTTCTCCAACACCACAGTTCAAAAGCATCAATTCTTCGGCGCTCAGCCTTCTTCAAAGTCCAACTCTCACATCCATACATGACCATAGGAAAAACCATAGCCTTGACTAGACGAACCTTTGTTGGCAAAGTAATGTCTCTGCTTTTGTGTAGGGTCCTTTAAGTGTATTGCTGGATTTAGTTTGCTATTATTTTATTGAGGATTTTCACATCTATGTTCATCAGTGATAATGACCTATAATTTTTTTTTTTTTTGGTATTGTCTGCTTTTGATTTCAGGGTGATGCTGGCCTCATACGTTAAGTTTGTGAGCTGTCCTTCCTCTGCAAATTTTTGTAAGTTTCAGAAGGATGTGTGTTAACTCTTCTCTAAATATTTGGTAATATTGACCTGGAAATCCATGTGGTCCTGGGTTTTTGTTTGTTGGGAGTTTTTAAATGACTGATTCAATCTCATTGACTGGTCTGTTCACACGTTTTATTTCTTGTTGGTTCTTTCTTCAGAGATTGTAGATTGCTAAGAATTCGTTAATTTCTTCCAGGTTAGAGTATAGTTGTTTGGAATAGTCTCTTATGATCTTTGGTACTTCTGTGATGTTGGTTGTAACTTCTTTTTCATTTCCGATTTTATGGATCTTGGCCCTTTTTTCTCTTGATGAGTCTGGCTAAACGATTTTTTTCCTCAACCTTTTCAAAGAGCCAACACGTAGTTTCAATAATCTTTTCTATTTTTGTAGTTTCTATTTTTTAATTTTTATGATTTCATACTTTCACTGACTTTGGGTTTTGCTTGTTTTTCTTTTTCTAGTTCCTTTACATGTTAGCTTAGGTTGTTTATTTGAGATCCCCCCCCCACCACCCCCAGGTAAGCTTGTATCACTATAAAATCCCCTCTTAGAATTGCTTTTGCTGCATCCCGTAAGTTTCTGGTAGCTGTGGGTTTTTTTGTTTGCTTTGGTGTTTTTAAAATATATTCCATGATCCACTGGTTGCTTGGTACCATATTGTTCAGACTCCACATCTTCGTACATCTTTGTGTTTGTTTCAGGTTTTGTTTCTTATAATTGATTTCTAGTCTCATTCAGTTCAGTTCAGATCAGTTGCTCAGTCGTGTCCGACTCTTTGCGACCCCATGAATCGCAGCACGCCAGGCCTCCCTGTCCATCACCAACTCCCGGAGTTCACTCAGACTCAAGTCCATCGAGTCAGTGATGCCATCCAGCCATCTCATCCTCTGTCGTCCCCTTTCCTTCTGCCCCCAATCCCTCCCAGCATCACAGTCTTTTCCAATGGGTCAACTCTTCATGTGAGGTGGCCAAAGTACTGGAGTTTCAGCTTTAGCATCATTCCTTCCAAAGAAATCCCAGGGCTGATCTCCTTTAGAATGGACTGGTTGGATCTCCTTGCAGTCCAAGGGATTCTCAAGAATCTTCTCCAACACCACAGTTCAAAAGCATCAATTCGATGCTCAGCTTTCTTCACAGTCCAACTCTCACAACCATACATGACTATTGGAAAAACCATAGCCTTGAGTAGACGGACATTTGTTGGCAAAGTAATGTCTCTGCTTTTCAATATGCTATCTAGGTTGGTCATAACTTTTCTTCCAATAAGTAAGCATCTTTTAATTTCATGGCTGCAGTCACCATCTGCAGTGATTCTGGAGCCCCCCAAAATAAAGCCTGACACTGTTTCCACTGTTTCCCCATCTACTTGCCATAAAGTGATGGGACCAGATGCCATGATCTTCGTTTTCTGAATGTTGAGCTTTAAGCCAACTTTTTCACTCTCCTCTTTCACTTTCATCAAGAGGCTTTTTAGTTCCTCTTCACTTTCTGCCATAAGGGTGGTGTCATCTGCATATCTGAGGTTATTGATCTTTCTCCTGGCAATCTTGATTCCAGCCTGTGCTTCTTCCAGCCCAGCGTTTCTCATGATGTACTCTGCATAGAGATTAAATAAGCAGGGTGACAGTATAAAGCCTTGACGTACTCCTTTTCCTATTTGGAACCAGTGTCCACAGCTCAGGGTTAAGCAAGGTTCTAGATGGCATGAGGAATTCTGTAATGTTTTTTTCTTTACTCAAGACAGTTTAAAAATTATTGAAGCATGCAACTTATCACCAAAAAGTCACGCCAAAATACTGTTTTTGTTTGTGTTTGCCTAATATGGAAAGGAAAAGGCAATGGCACCCCACTCCAGTACTCTTGCCTGGAAAATCCCATGGACGGAGGAGCCTGGTAGGCTGCAGTCCATGGGGTCGCTAAGAGTCGGACACGACTGAGTGACTTCACTTTCACTTTTCACTTTCATGCACTGGAGAAGGAAATGGCAGCCCACTCCAGTGTTCTTGCCTGGAGAATCCCAGGGACAGGGAAGCCTGGTAAGCTGCCGTCTATGGGGTCACACAGAGTCGGACACGATTGAAGTGACTTAGCATAGCATAGCACAATATGGAAAAGTTGAAACTAAAAATAAGTCAAATTAAACAGTGCATTTGAGAAAATTGTGGGCAAATTATTAGCGATGGTAATTTCTTTTTATTTTTAAAATTATGATAATATATAATACCTGAATTTATCCAATAGTATTAATAATATTCAAATACTCACACTTATTCAATACTATTATAATACCTAAATTTGCCCAAATATTAGTTCAGTTAGTAAGTTCAAATATTCTTGGATATAGCTGCAACTTCAGAGGTATGGTCACTGGGTAATCATAATAATAGCACATGGTCTAATTCCACAGAATGGGCCTACATTCAGTGATTTTTGACTTCCTGTGATTCAATCAGTCATAATTACATTTCTCTCACTCCCTGTAAATCAGAAACAGCCAATTAGAAAAACTCTGGGGAAAAAAACTCAAAAATAACCATGAAATTGCAAAGGACTTTCCAGAGAGCAACATTCAAATTATCACCATGACTTTTCAAACTTTACTATGCTAACTGTAATTTGTCTTCTAATTTCTTTTTGGAGGATGACATCTTTCATTTGACAACTCTTTTTGAAGGGGTTTTACCGTCCTTTTGGAAAGCTCCCATGTTGTCACCTGTGTCACATGACATAATCTGTCCTTGTCTCACAGCTCATCACATGTGCTCACATTGATGTTCCAGGGACTCACATCAGATACAAGGATGTGAGACTGGGTCAAAAGGAGAGCAGCCACTACTGTACGGTGGCTGGCTCTGAAAGCATCTTTGTCTCACTGGGAGAATGGCATTTTCTGAAAGAAAATAGTCCCCTTTCATATTTTTATATTGATACATTTCCAGTGGTCATCCCATATTACACCTAAAAATTCTTGAGACACAGAGTAAGGAACAAGAGCTTTTGAGATTCATGGATGTGTGCTGGGTGGAGGGGTATGAATGACCAGAAGGAAAAAAAAATCTTATAAGAGAAGCCATGATGGAGAGAGTATGGGGAGGATGTTGTGGGCATTGGGACCAGAAGGGAGGGGCAGAAATATTGTAGAAATAGGAGTGTCAAAGAGAACTGAGGTCCTGGGGAGGCAACACTTGCTGCTCCCTCCTTTGGATTCACTCTCCCATGCCTGAAAGCCACATGAATCAAGAGATCCTCTAAAAGAATGTGTGCAGTCTAAATGCTCATCAATGCATCGTTTGCTGTAGTTTACATGTAACAATTTGCATCAATTTAGCTCACATAGAAATAATCTCTGAAAAAAAAAAACAAATACCCTATGATCACTCTTATATGTTGAACCTGAAAAACAATACAAAACAAAGCAAGGTCATAGATACAAAGAAACGATTGGTGGCTGCCAGAGGCAGAGGGCAAAGTGTAGGAGAAACGGGTGAAGGGGGTCAAAAGGCAAAAATAAAAAAAAATAACTTCCAATAGATAAGCTTGGATTATTTTTCTTTTGGTGATTTGGAGGCGGGGTGGGGGGGGGGGCGGGGGCGGGGGCGGGTAGGGGCGGGTAAGAGGCATAGGAAGAGAGTGAGTCCTGTTCAGTTCACACTGACTCCCATGGGAGGCACATTACATTGCCACAGAATCTCTGATGTTGATTGCTTCTCAGCAAGATAATGAGATGGAGTTTGCATTTTCTCAAATCATGAGACAACTGTGGAACACTGCTCAAGAGAATAAGCATGTGAATGGGGATACAATCTCGGGGAAAAAGGACTGCATTCCCAACAACCAACGCTGTATTATATTAAACTATTTCCATTTCAATCACGGAGAGAATTGGTTAGAAAAATGCATGTGACTGTCAAAAATACTATTATTAAATGGTCTTGCAATGCTTTCCTACAAATCGTAGTAAAGACAAACAGCTGGAATGTCGATGTGATTCAGAAACATGAGGCATGATCAAATTATGAGCCATTTAGTTGCAGTTGAAGAATAAGAGAGATGTTTCTCCTAAACGTTGCCTTCCAGTGGACTGGTCATGATCTGCATTTGTTGGCCCTGAGAATGACACCTGGGTTGGTAAGATACTTTGGGTGCCTCATGCCAGTGTCCAACATGTATCAGCAAAGAACTGTGATAAAATACCCATGCTCTTGGAATTCATTGGTTTTCGAATGTTCCAATGGCTTGATGGATGGTGGAAATGACTTTTTGAAAATGCAGGTGCAGTGCCAGGTAGGTGGCAATACTTTTCAGGATAAATGTAAGGTTCTCCAGGAGGTTGCATATAGTTTGAATCATCATCCAGTAGATGGTGGTATTTCTCTGGTCAACAACAACAAAAAAAACCAGGAGCTGACTGTGGCTCAGATCATGAACTCCTTATTACCAAATTCAGAATGAAATTGAAGAAAGTAGGGAAAACCACTAGACCATTCAGGTATGACCTAAATCAAATTCCTTATGATTATACAGTGGAAGTGAGAAATAGATTTAAGGGCCTAGATCTGATAGATAGAGTGCCTGATGAACTATGCAATGAGGTTTCTGACATTGTACAGGAGACAGGGATCAAGACCATCCCCATGGAAAAGAAATGCAAAAAAGCAAAATGGCTGTCTGGGGAGGCCTTACAAATAGCTGTGAAAAGAAGAGAAACGAAAGCATAGGAGAAAAGGAAAGATATAAACATCTGAATGCAGAGTTCCAAAGAATAGCAAGAAGAGATAAGAAAGCCTTCCTCAGCGATCAGTGCAAAGAAATAGAGGAAAACAACAGAATGGGAAAGACTAGAGATCTCTTCAAGAAAATTAGAGATACCAAGGGAACATTTCATGCAAAGATGGGCTCAATAAAGGACAGAATGGTCAGAAGCAGAAGATATCAAGAAGAGGTGGCAAGAATACACAGAAAAACTGCACAAAAAAGATCTTCATAACCCAGATAATCACGATGGTGTGATCACTGACCTAGAGCCAAACATCCAGGAATGTGAAGTCAAGTGGGCCTTAGAAAGCATCTCTATGAATAAAGCTAGTGGAGGTGATGGAATTCCAGTTTAGCTCTTTCAAATCCTGAAAGATGATGTTGTGAAAGTGCTGCACTCAATATGCCATCAAATTTGAAAACTCAGCAGTGGCCACAGGACTGGAAAAGGTCAGTTTTCATTCCAATCCCAAAGAAAGGCAATGCCAAAGAATGCTCAAACTACTGCACAATTGCACTCATCTCACACGTTAGTAAAGTAATGCTCAAAATTCTCCAAGCCAGGCTTCAGCAATACGTGAACCGTGAACTTCCTGATGTTCAAGCTGGTTTTAGAAAAGGCAGAGGAACCAGAGATCAAATTGCCAACATCTGCTGGATCATGGAAAAAGCAAGAGAGTTCCAGAAAAACATCTATTTCTGCTTTATTGACTACGCCAAAGCCTTTGACTGTGTGGATCACAATAAACTGTGGAAAATCCTGAAAGACATGGGACTAACAGACCACCTGACCTGCCTCTTGAGAAATCTGTATGCAGGAAGCAACAGTTAGAACTGGACATGGAACAACAGACTGGTTCCAAATAAGAAAAGGAGTACGTCAAGGCTGTATATTGTCACCCTGCTTATTTAACTTTTATGCAGAGTACATCATGAGAAACGCTGGGCTGGAAGAAGCACACGCTGGAATCAAGATTGCCAGGAGAAAGATCAATAACCTCAGATATGCAGATGACACCACCCTTATGGCAGAAAGTGAAGAGGAACTAAAAAGCCTCTTGATGAAAGTGAAAGTGGAGAGTGAAAAAGTTGGCTTAAAGCTCAACATTCAGAAAACGAAGATCATGGCATCTGGTCCCATCACTTCATGGGAAATAGATGGGGAAACAGTGGAAACAGTGTCAGACTTTATTTTTTGGGGCTCCAAAATCACTGCAGATGGTGACTGCAGCCATGAAATTAAAAGACATTTACTCCTTGGAAGAAAAGTTATGACCAACCTAGATAGCATATTCAAAAGCAGAGACATTACTTTGCCAACAAATGTCCGTCTAGTCAAGGCTATGGTTTTTCCAGTGGTCATGTATGGATGTGAGAGTTGGACTTTGAAGAAGGCTGAGAACTGAAGAACTGATGTCTTTGAACTGTGGTGTTGGAGAAGACTCTTGAGAGTCCCTTGGACTGCAAGGGGATCCAACCAGTCCATTCTGAAGGAGATCAGCCCTGGGATTTCTTTGTAAGGAATGATGCTAAAGCTGAAACTCCAGTACTTTGGCCACCTCATGTGAAGAGTTGACTCATTGGAAAAGACTGTGATGCTGGGAGGGATTGGGGGCAGGAGGAGAAGGGGACGACAGAGGATGAGATGGCTGGATGGCATCACTGACTCGATAGACTTGAGTCTGAGTGAACTCTGGGAGTTGGTGATGGACAGGGAGGCCTGGCGTGCTGTGATTCATGGGGTTGCAAAGAGTCGGACATGACTGAGAGACTGAACTGAACTGAAGAGTTTACAGCTTCAGAAATCAAGAGATTGAGATGGGAATGGTACTCATTATTATTCTTAGTGACCCACTAGTGAAATTTTTGCTTCTAGTTCTCATGACTTATATTCTGCAGGTCTAGAGATCTTATCTTCCACAGAGAGAACTATGATTCCACTGAATTGGAGGTTTAGATGGCCATCCAGCCACTTTGGTTTTCCATACTTCTGAATCATCAGGCAAGGAAGGAATTTACTGGCTGTAGTAATTGATTCTGACTGCTGAGGGGAAAGTGGATGACATCACTCCACAGTGGAGTTAAGGAAGTGTATGTCTGGAATACAAGAGTATGCTGGATCCCCTAGGACGTCTCAGTATTACCATGCTCTTTGCTTGAGATCAGTGAAAAACAATCCAACTCTAGCAGGGCTACTAATGGCTCAGTACTTTGTGAGAGAAGCTTTGGGTCACTTCACCAACATAGAATGATAACTATCTTAGATATTTGCTAAAGTCAAAGGGAATATGTAATAGAAGAAGGTCATGATAAATATCAGCAATGAATACTATTACAGTAAAGAAGGCTGTAATTGTCTTGAGTATTCTTCCTTATTTTGTTACACATTTCTGTAGCAAATATTTTTCCTTCTCTTATTCTCTAAAAGATAACATAAGATATATTGACTTTATATCACAGTATTAAAGTATTAGTAACTTTACAGTATTTCAGTTGCTGTTCAGTTGCTCAGACTCTCTTTGAGAGTTCATGGACTATAGCTTCCCAGGCTTCCCTGTCCTTCAGTATCTCCCAGAGTTTGCTCAAACACATGTCCATTGATTGATGATGCCATCCAACTATCTTATCCTCCTGTCACCCCTTGTCCTCCTACTCACAACCTAAGTTGTTCCTGCTCAGTTGTATCCAACTCTTAGAGACTGCATGGACTGCAGCACACCAGGATTCGCTGTCATTCACTATCTCCCAGATTGCTCAAACTCATGTCCATTGAGTCAATTATGCCATCCAACCATCTCATTCTCTGTTGCCCCCTTCTCCTCCTGCCCTCAATCTTTCCCAGTATCAAGGGCTTTACCAATGAGTCAGCTCTTTGCATCAGGTGGCCAAAGTATTGAAGCTTCAGCTTCAGCATCAGTCCTTCCAATGAATATTCAGGGTTGATTTCCTTTAGGATTGATTAGTTTGATCTCCTGGCAGCCCAAGGGACTCTCAGAGTCTTCTCTAGCACCACAATCTGAAAGCATCAATTCTTCAGTGCTCAGTCTTCTTTAGGTTACAATTCCCACATCCATACATGATTACTGGACATTTGTTGGCAAACTGATGACTGCTTTTTAAAGTGAAAGTGAAAGTGAAGTCGTTCAGTCATGCCTGACTCTTAGTGACCCCATGGACTGCAGCCTACCAAGCTCCTCCGTCCATGGTATTTTACAGGCAAGAGTACTGGAGTGGGTTGCCATTGCCTTCTGCTTTTTAAAACACGGTTCATTTGTCATACCTTTCCTTACAAGGAGTAAGCATCTTTTAATTTTGGGGCTGCAGTCATGGTCTGCAGTGATTTTTTGATCCCAAGAAAATAAAATCCCTCACTTCTTCTACTCTTTTCCCATCTATTGGCCATGAAGTGATGGGGCCTGTTGCCATGATCTTAGTTTTTTGAATGTTGAGTATTACGTCAGCTTTCTCACTCTCTTTCATCTTCATCGAGAGGCTCTTTAGTTCCTCTTCTCTTTCTGCCATTAGAATGGTATAATCTGCATGTTTCACATTGTTGACTTTTCTCCTAGCAATCTTGATTCCAGCTTGTGATTCATCCAACCTGACATTTCACTTGATGTACTCTGCATACACTATGTAAATGTATATATATTGATGTACTCTGACAACCTGATGTGAGGAACTGACTCATTGGAAAGACCCTGACACTGGGAAAGATTGAAGGCAGGAGAAGCAGGGGATGACAGAGGATGAGACGGTTGGATGCTATTACTGACTCAATGCACATGAGTTTGAGAAAACTCCAGGAGTTAGTCAGTTCAGTTCAGTTGCTCAGTCATGTCCGACTCTTTGCAACCCCATGAATTGCAGCATGCCAGGCCTCCCTGTCCATCACCAACTTCCGGAGTTCACTCAAACTCATGTCCATCGAGGTGGTGATGCCATCCATCCATCTTGTCCTCTGTCACTCCCTTCTCCTCCTGCCCCCAATCCCTCCCAGCATCAGGGTCTTTTCCAGTGAGTCAGTTCTTCACATCAGGTGGCCAAAGTACTGGAGTTTCAGCTTTAGCATCATTCCTTCCAATGAACACCCAGGATTGATCTCCTTTAGGATGGACTGATTGGATCGCCTTGCAGTTCAAGGGACTCTCAAGAGTCTTCTCCAACACCACAGTTCAAAGGCATCAATTCTTCGGTGCTCAGCTTTCTTCACAGTCCAACTCTCACATCCATACATGACCACTGGAAAAACCATAGCCTTGGCTAGACGGACCTTTGTTGGCAAAGTAATGTCTCTGCCTTTCAATATGCTATCCAGGTTGGTCATAACTTTCCTTCTAAGGAGTAGAAGTGTCTTTTAATTTCATGGGTGCAATCACCATCTGCAGTTATTTTGGAGCCCCCAAAATAAAGTCTGACACTGTTTCCACTGTTTCCCCATCTATTTCCCATGAAGTGATGGGACCAGATGCCATGATCTTCGTTTTCTGAATGTTGAGCTTTAAGCCAACTTTCTGACTCTCCACTTTCACTTTCATCAACAGGCTTTTTAGTTCCTCTTCACTTTCTGCCATAAGAGTGGTGTCATCTGCATATCTGAGGTTATTGATCTTTCTCCTGGCAATCTTGATTCCAGCTTGTTTCTCATGATGTACTCTGCATAGAGGTTAAATAAGCAGGGTGACAATATACAGCCTTGACGTACTACTTTTCCTATTTGGAACCAGCCTGTTGTTCCATGTCCAGTTCTAACTGTTGCTTCCTGACCTGCATATAGGTTTCTCAAGGGGCAGATCAGGTGGTCTGGTATTCCCATCCCTTTCAGAATTTTCCACAGTTTATTGTGATCCACACAGTCAAAGGCTTTGGCGTAGTCAATAAAGCAGAAATAGATGTTTTTCTGGAACTCTCTTGCTTATTCCATGATCCAGCAGATGTTGGCAATTTGATCTCTGGTTCCTCTGCCTTTTCTAAAACCAGCTTGAACATCTGGAAGTTCACAGTTCATGTATTGCTGAAGCCTGGCTTGGAGAATTTTGAGCCATACTTTACTAGCATGTGAGATGAGTGCAATTGTGCAGTAGTTTGAGCATTCTTTGGCATTGCCTTTCTTTGGGATTGGAATGAAAACTGACCTTTTCCAGTCCTGTGGCCACTGCTGAGTTTTCCAAATTTGCTGGCATATTGAGTGCAGCACTTTCACAGTATCATCTTTCAGGATTTTAGTAGTGATGGGCAAAGAAGCCTGGTGTGCTGCAGTCCATGGGGTCGCATACAGTTGGACATGACTGAGTGACTGAAGTGAACCCTGCATATAAGTTAATAAGTAGGTTGACTATATGCAACCTTGACATACTCCTTTCCCAATTTTGAACCAGTCCATTTTTCCATGTCTGATTTTAACTGTTGCTTCTTCACCCACAGAGAGGTTTCTTAGGAAGAAGGTAAGGTGGTCTGGTATTCCCATCTTTTAAAGAATTTTCCACAGTTTTTTATGATCCAATGGCCAACAGCTTTAGCATAGTCAATGAAACACAGGTAGATGCTTTTCTGAAATTCCCTTGCTTTTTCTAACATCCAACAAATGTTGGCAATTTGAAATCTAGTTCCTCTGCTTTTCTGTAAATCCAGCTTGTACATCTGGAAGTTTGAGTTCAATACTGCTGAAGCCTAGCTTGAAGGATTTTGAGGATATACTTGCTAGCATGTGAAATGAGTACAACTGTGTGGTTGTTTGCACATTCTTTGGCATTGCTTTTCTTTGGGATTGGAATGAAAACTGACCTTTTCCATTTCTGTGGCCACTGCTGTATTTTCCAAATTTCTTGACTATTGAGTGCAGCGCCTTAACAGCATCCTCTTTTAGGATTTAAAATAGCTTAACTGGAATTTCATCACCTCCACTAATTTTGTTTGTAGTAATGCTTTCAAAGGCCCACTTGATTTCACACTCCAGGATGTATGACTCTAAGTGAGGGACCACACCATCTTGGTTAAAGAAAGAAAGAAATTAAGAAAGAAAGAAAGTGAAGTTGCTCAGTCGTGTCTGACTCTTTGAGACCCCATGGACTGTAGCCTACCAGGCTTCTCCATCCATGGGATTTTTCTAGGCAAGAGTACGGGAGTGGGTTGCTATTTTCTTCTCCAGGGGGAATCTTCCCAACCCAGGGATTGAACCCGGGTCTTGTGCATTGTAGGCAGACGCTTTACCATCTGAGCCACCAGGGAAATCTCATCTTGGTTATCTGGGTCATTAAAACCTGTTTTTTCCCCCAATTCTTCTGTGTATTATTGCCACCTCTTCTTAATTTCATCTGCTTCTGTTAGTTCCTTGTTGTTTCTGTTCTTTATTATGCCTATCTCTGCATGAAATATTGCTTTGGTATCTACAGTTTTCTTGAAGAGATCTCCAGTCTTTCCCATTCTATTGTTTTCCTCTGTTTTTCTGCACTGTCCACTTATTTCTCCTTGCTTTTCTCTATAACTCTGCATTCAGCTGAATATATCATTCTCTTTCTTCTTTGCCTTTTGCTGGTTTTCTGAGGATCCTTACAAGTAGCTGAGAAAAGAAGATAAGTGAACCCACTACTGGGCATATGACACACATACCACAATATTCATGGCAGCACTATTATCAATAGGTACAACATGGAAGCAACCTGTTCATAGATGCCCATTGACAGATGAATGGATAAAGAAGTTGTGGTATGTATAAACAATGGAATATTACTTAGCTATGAAAAGGAATGCTCTGAATCAGTTCTAATGAGGTGTGTGATCCTAGAGCTTGTTATGCAGAGTGAAGTAAGTTAAGTGAGAAAGAGACAAATGAATACAGTATATTTACATATATATACATATATGGCATATATGTGTGTGTGTACATATATACATATACATATATATATATGGCTTCTCTGGTCGCTCAGATGGTAAAGGATCTGTCTGAAATGTGGGAGACCCAGGCTTTATCCTTGGGTCAGGAAGAGTACATCATGTGAAATGCCAGGCTAGATGAATCTCAAGCTGGAATCAAGACTGTCAGGAGAAATATTGTTAACCTCAGGTATGCATAGGACACTACCCTAATGGCAGAAAGTGAAGAGGGACTAAAGAGCCTGCTGAAGAAGGTGAAAGGGGGGCATGAAAAAGGTGGTTTAAAACTCAACATTCAAAAAACTAAGATCATGGCATCCAGTCCCATCACTTTGTGGCAAATAGATAGGGAGACAATGGAAACAGTGACAAATTTTATTTTCTTGGGCTCCTAAATCACTCTGGATAGTGACTGCAGCCACGAAATAAAAGACACTTGCTCCTTGGAAGGAAAGAGTGGGATGAACCAAGACAGTAGCTGGGACATATATACACTATGAAGTGTAAAATAGCCAGTGGTAAGTTGCTGTACAACACAGGGAGCCCAGCCTGGTACTCTGAGATGAAGTAGATGGGTGGGATGAGAGGAGGGGAGGAATGCTCAAGAGGGTGGTGATATATGTATAACTATGTCTGATTTGTGTTTTGTATGGCAGAAACCAACATAACATTGTAAACCAATTTTCCTCCAGTTAAAAAATAAATTTAAAATAAAACTAAAGAAATGTCATGCATATATACAGTAAAATATTACTCAGCCATAAAAAGGAATGAATGTGAATCAGTTGAACTGAGGTGGGTGAACCTAGAGCCTGTTACACAGACTGAAGTAAGTCAGAAATGCAAAACAAATATTGTATATTAACACACACACATATAGAATCTAGAAGAATGGTACTGATGAACCTATCTGTATGTAGCAATAGAGGCACAGGTGTAGAAAATGGACTTGTGAACACAGTGTAGTAAGGAGAGGAGTGGACAAATTGAGAGAGTAGCTACAGTCCATAGGGTCACAATGAGTCAGACATGACTGAACGACTAACACATATATACACTACCATGTGTAAAACAGATAGCTAGTGGGATTTTGCTGTAAAACACAGGGAACTCAGCCCTGTGCTCTGTGATGACCTAGAGGATGAGATGGGGAGGGCAGGCTCAAGGAGGGCATATAGGTATAATTATAGATGAACCATGTTGTCGTTATTGCAAAAACTAGTACAACACTGTAAAGCAAATATCCTCCAATTAAAATTAAATTAAAAAGAGAAAGTGATATGGGAGAGGAAGTCAAAAAATACCTAGAGATACATGAAAATGAAACTATGGTGATTCAAACCTACGGGATGCAGCAAAGGCAGTTGTAAGATGGAAGTGTATAGCAATCTTACCTCAGTAAACAAGAAAAATCCCAAATAAACAACTTAAACTTATACCTAAAGCAATTAGAGAAAGAAGAATAAATGAAACCCAAAGTTAGCAGAAATAAGGAATTCATAATGATCAAATCAGAAATAAATGAAATAGAGACAAAGCAAACAATAGAAGGCTGCAAAACACATTGACTTTTCTTGGTATGAGGTTTCAGCCATCACCATGAATGGAGTTTGGAAGAACTTTTTCCCACTCATGATTTTCATGGATCTGAGAAGGTAGAAGAAGAGTCCAAAGAGGTCATCAGCAACTTAGTGACTCAGTGAGAGGTTGGATCTGTCCATTGGCTTATCCAGGCAAGAATACTGGAGTGGGTTGCCATTTCTTCCTCCATGGGATTTTCCAGATCCAGGAATCCAACCCAAGTCTCCTGCATCTCCTGCACTGGTAGGCAGATTCTTTGCCACTGAGCCACCAGGGAAGCCTCCTACTAATACCATTACTTTTATGAATTAGGATTTCAACATATGGGTTTAGTGGGACACAAATACCCAGACCATAGCACAGCTTTAGCAAGTATAATGTAAATTTTATAATACAACGGGATTGCAAATCATTAATCCATATTAACTGGAATGGAAAACACTCTGGCAGTTCCTCAACAGGTTTAACAGACAGACTATATGACCCAACAATTTCAATCTTAGCTATATACAAAAGTGAAATGAAAACATGTCTATGAAAAGTTTTGTATATAAATTCTTATAGCAGCCTTATTTATGATAGGATAAAAACTGTGCTGGGAAATGTACATCAGCTGATAAATGGATTTTAAAAATGTGTTATATTTGTACAATGCAACATCATTTAGCAATGGAATGAAGTGCAGAAATGAAATACACATGGACAAATCCTGAAAACACACTATGTAAAAGAAGCAAATCACAACAATACCATATATCAAGTAAATTCACTCACATGAAATGTCCAGAAGAGGAAAATTTATAGAGACACAAATAGTACTTGTTTTGTATTAATATTTTTTCAAGAGTTGAGGGGCTGGGGGTATTGGAGAGTAATTGCTAATAAACTGGGGTTTGGGGATGATGAAATTTTTCTAAAACTGATTGAGGTGATGGTTGCATAGTTCTGTGATGATGATAAGCATTATTGAATTACTCATATTAAAAGAGTGAGTCATATGGCACACCAATTATATCTAAATAAAACTATTATAAATAAATAAATTATAAGATACATGTGGGAAAATGTAATTGAAATGAAAAGATACAGCAGAAAACAGGAAAAGATCAATCCTAAATAATGAAATTATCAGCCACAAATTAAGGCTTAGCTTATCTTTAATACATTTAAGAAGACAGATAATAAGAGTAACAGTTTTGGTCAAGTACTGGAAGTTATATACACAAAAAAATGATAGGACTAAGAAACATAAATTCAGAATTAACAACTCAGTGGATAGGTTCAATAGACGATTGAATATGGTTGAATAATGCAATACTGAACTAGACCATAGCTCAGAAAAAGCTTCCAGAATTAATCACTGAGAACCAAGGGTGATAGGACTAACAAGGTAATGGGAGCAACACTGAATCTAACATGCATGTATTTGGGATTCAAGAAAGAAAACACAAGTATGGGAAAGAAGCAATATTTGAAATAAGAAGGTTAAGAATTTTCTAACACTATAGAAATATTTAAAACCATAGATTAAGGAAGTTATAAAAGTAATATTGATAGATAAATATGAAAGCCACTTATAGATATATCATAACACAGCTGTTTAAAACAAATGACAAAGTCCCAAAATCAGTTAGAGAAAATGATTCTTTCAAAGCAGCAGCAACTAGATTGGCAATTGACTTCTTAACAGAAAAATGAAATAAAAATACAGTTGTATAAAATCTTCAAAGAGATGAAAGAAATTATCTTTAAACTTAGAACTCTATGCCAAGCAAAGTATCCTACAAAAAATGAAGTAGAAATACTTTCAGGCAAACAAAAACCAAGAAAATTTATCATCAGTGTATCTGAAAGTGAAAGAGAAGAGTGAAAAAGTTGGCTTAAAGCTCAACATTCAGAAAACGAAGATCATGGCATCTGGTCCCATCACTTCATTGCAAATAGATGGGGAAACAGTGGAAACAGTGTCAGACTTTATCTTTTTGGGCTCCAAAACCACTGCAGATGGTGACCGCAGCCATGAGATTAAAAGACGCTTATTCCTTGGAAGGAAAGTTATGACCAACCTAGATAGCATATTCAAAAGCAGAGACATTACTTTGCCAACTAAGGTCCATTTAGTCAAGGCTATGGTTTTTCCAGTGGTCATGTATGGATGCAAGAGTTGGACTGTGAAGAAAGCTGAGAGCCGAAGAATTGATGCTTTTGAACTGTGGTGTTGGAGAAGACTCTTGAGAGTCCCTTGGACTGCAAGGAGATCCAACCAGTCCATTCTAAAGGAGATCAGCCCTGGGTGTTCATTGGAAGGAATCATGCTAAAGCTGAAACTCCAGTACTTTGGCCACCTCATGCGAAGGGTTGCCTCATTGGAAAAGACTCTGAATGTGGGAGGGACTGGGGGCAGGAGAAGGGGATGACAGGGGATGAGATGGCTGGATGGCATCACTGACTTGATGGACATGAGTTTGAGTGAACTCCGGGAGTTAGTGATGGACAGGGAGGCCTGGTGTGCTGCGATTCATGGGGTTGCAAAGAGTCAGACATGACTGAGCGACTGAACTGAACTGAGACTGAAATTATCTTAGAGGGACACATTAAAATGCAGTGAGAAATGAAATCAGAAAAAAGGGTAAATATGTTGGTAACACTGACATAATAATAATGCACTACGGTAATTGAAATGTATATAGAATTAAAGTGTGCAAACACAATACCATATAAAGTGAAGAAGAATAAAGGACGTTAAAGTGTTCTGAAGTCATTTCTGTTATCTGGAAAAATTGAAAGCACACTAAGTGTTATCAATTGTGTTTTCCTCTTTGTGGTAAGAACTCTTAGGATTACACTCAACAAATTATATATATATATATATTTGTTAATAGTGTAATAAGCGAGTATGGGGGCTTCCCTCATAGCTCAGTCAGAGACCTGGGTTCGATTTCTGGGTCGGAAAGATCCTCTGGTGAAGGAAATGGCAGTGAAAAATGTTCCTATTTAGGCTTCAGTTCAGTTCAGTTCAGTTGCTCAGTCGTGTCCGACTCTTTGCAATCCCATGAATCGCCGCACGCCAGGCCTCCCTGTCCATCACCAACTCCCAGAGTTAACTCAGGGTCAAGTCCATCGAGTCAGTGATGCCATCCAGCCATCTCATCCTCTGTTGTCCCCTTCTTCTCCTGCCCCCAATCCATCCCAGCATCAGAGTCTTTTCCAATGAGTCAACTCTTTGCACGAGGTGGCCAAAGTACTGGAGTTTCAGCTTTAGCATCATTCCTTCCTAAGAAATCCCAGGGCTGATCTCCTTCAGAATGGACTGCTTGGATCTCCTTGCAGTCCAAAGGTCCATCTAGTCAAGGCTATGGTTCTTCCAGTGGTCATGCATGGATGTAAGAGTTGGGCTGTGAAGAAAGCTGAGCACCGAAGAATTGATGCTTTTGAACTGTGGTGTTGGAGAAGACTCTTGAGAGTCCCTTGGACTGCAAGGAAGTCCAACCAGTCCATCCTAAAGGAGATTAGTCCTGGCTGTTCTTTGGAAGGACTGATGCTGAGGCTGAAACTCCAGAACTTTGGCCACCTGATGCAAAGAGCTGACTCATTTGAAAAGACCCTGATGCTGGGAAAGATTGAGGGCAGGAGGAGAAGGGGACGACAGAGGATGAGATGGTTGGATGACATCACTGACTCAATGGACATGAATTTGGGCTAGCTCTGTGAGTTGGTGATGGACAGGGAGGACAGGCCTGCTGCAGTCCATGGGGTCACAAAAAGTCGCACATGACTGAGAGACTAACTGAACTGAGCTAAAGTTAAATTGTTTACTCTGTTTCATCCATTCCTTTCTATGAAAGACACAATAAAGACTTATACTATTCCAACATAGTTTTGGAAATCTTAGCCACGGGAATCAGAGAAGAAAAAGAAATACAAGAAATCCAGCTTGGAAATGGAGAAGGCAATAGCAACCCACTCCAGTACTCTTGCCTGGAAAATCCCATGGACGGAGGAGCCTGGTAGGCTGCAGTCCATGGGGTTGTGAAGAGTCGGACATGACTGAGCAACTTCACTTTCACTTTTCACTTTCCTGCATTGGAGAAGGAAATGGCAACCCACTCCAGTGTTCTTGCCTGGAAAATCCCAGGGACGGGGGAACCTGGTGGGCTGCCATCTATGGGGTTGCACAGAGTCGGACATGACTGAAGCGACTTAGCAGCAGCAGCAGCAGCTTGGGAAAGAAGTAAAACTCACACTTTTTGCAGATGACATGATTGTCTACATCAGTTCAGTTCAGTCGCTCAGTTGTGTCCGACTCTTTGCTACCCCATGAACTGCAGCACGTCAGGCCTCCCTGTCCATCACCAGCTCCCGGAGTTTACTCAGACTCATGTCCATCGAGTTGGTGATGCCATCCAGCCATCTTATCCTCAGTTGGCCCCTTCTCCTCCTCCTCCCAATCCCTCCCAGCATCAGGGTCTTTTCCAATGAGTCAACTCTTCGCATGAGGTGGCCAAAGTATTGGAGTTTCAGCTTTAGCATCAGTCCTTCCAATGAACACCCAGGACTGATCTCCTTCAGAATGCACTGGTTGGATCTCCAACCAGTTGCAGTCCAAGGGACTCTCAAGAGTCTTCTCCAACACCACATTTCAAAAGCATCAATTCTTTGGCGCTCAGCTTTCTTCACAGTCCAACTCTCACATCCATACATGACTACTGGAAAAACCACAGCCTTGACTAGACGGACCTTTGTTGGCAAAGTATTGTCTGCTTTTCAATATGCTGTCTAGGTTGGTCATAACTTTCCTTCCAAGGAGTAAGCGTCTTTTAATTTCATGGCTGCAATCACCATCTGCAGTGATTTTGGAGCCCCAGAAAATAAAGTGTGACACTGTTTCCACTGTTTCCCCATCTACTTGCCATGAAGTGATGGGACCAGATGCCATAATCTTCAGAAACAGTCACTGGAGGAAGTACACACATTGTTCTTACTAAATAAAGACTTGAAAACCTGTTTTAAGTATTCTCAAAGAATTAAAGAAAAAAATGAACAAAGAACTAAAAAATCATGGAAGTTGTATATGAACAAAATGAGAATCTAGAGATAGACATTATAAAATAGAACCAAAGGAAATCTGGAGTTAAAAACTATAGTTAACTATTTGAAAAATTCACTAGAGCAGATTCTATCAGGCAAAAAATATCAGTAAATATGAAAACATGTCATTTGAAATGATGGAGTCTGAGGAGCAGGAAAAAAGTAAAGTGGGCAGAGTATATAAGGAACCTATGGAAAACTATGAAATCAACCAATACAAGCATTTAGAGAATCTCAGAAGGATAAGGGAATAAAAGAAAAGATTAGAGAAGTTATTTGAAGAAACAATGGATGAAAACTTCTCAAATTTGAGCAAAGACATGGGTATACAAGTAGCAGTCAAGCAATGAAGTAGGATAAATCATGGATACCCACATGGAGACACATAATCAAACTGTTGAAATCCAAATACAGAGGGAGAATCTTGAAAGTATCAAGGTTTACATCAATAAGGAACATTCTTTTGTCCACTTATTTTCCTGTGAAATGTGAAAAAATTTATTTCATTCTTGGATTCTATAAATGTTGTGACTGTATATTATTGTAGAGTTCAGGTTTGCAGAAGGGCCCAAATAGATAGCCCTAGAGGAACACTGAAGACATTTATAGAGATCATCTACTCAAAGAAAATTTCTTCTAATTGTTTATTTTAAAAGTCTTATTTCCCTACAAACTCTATGGTCTCTTCCCTTTCCATTATTCTCCTCATCTCTCTGTATCTATCACCCTCTCTGTGACTTCAGTTTTTATTTTCTGATGCTAATTCTCTCTTTCATTAGTATTGCATTTTTCTCCATATTCTGTAAGTTTTTCAATTTCATTTATCAGATCACAGTGTTGTCTAATTACTAGTCTATCCATTTGTTGTCTAATTACTAGCCTTTCACTTCTCCAGGGGATCTTTCCAACACAGGGGTTGAACCAAGGTCTCCTGTATTGCAGGTGGATTCTTTACCAGCTGACTCACAAGAAAAGCCCAAGAATATTGGAGTGGGTAGCCTATCCCTTCTCCAGCAGATCTTCTCAACCCAGGAACTGTACTGGGGTCTCCTGCATTGCAGGTGGATTCTTTACCAGCTGAGCTATCAGGGAAGCTCTAGTCTATCCATTTAATGAATCTTAATTCTTGAAAGTTTAGCATGCAAATATTTAACTCTACAGAGTTACTATATATATTATCTTCTACTTCTTTAGGGACATATCAGGTACTTGAGTCTCTCTGAGATTAATGATCTAATTATTAATTTTCTGAGGTTTTTCTATTTTGTGCCCCAACTCTGTTCTCATGGAGTGCATGATATCCAGTTGGTGTGCTTTCCAGACTTTGCTAAGACTCCACTGTTATTTAGCACACTTCACTGCAGATCCTTGTTTTCATAGTATTCAACTGTGGTACCATGCTACTAGAAAACTACTAGAGCTCATTAATGAATTTGGCCAAGTTGCAGGATACAAAATCCATACATTGAAATCTTGCACTTCTATATGCTAACAATGAAAGATCAGAAAGGGAAATTTAAAGGAAAAAAATCCATTTATGTAGCATCAAAAAGAACAAAATACCTAGGAATAAACCTACCTAAAGAGACAAAAGACATGCACTCTGAAAAATTTAAGACACTGAAAAAATAAAATGAAGACAGCACAAGCAGATGAAAAGTTACACCATGTTCTTGAGTTAGTAGAATGAATATTGTCAAAATGACTTATTACTCAAGGTAATCTACAAATTCAATGTGATCCCAGTGATACATGTATATATATACCAGAATCACTTTGGTGTACACCTGAAAATCACACAACATTGATAGTTAGCTATACTCCAGTATAAAATAAAAAAATGAAAAAAGAAACACTTCCTGGATTTTCTGTGATATTATAAACTTATTCTTTTATGTTTTTGTAATGCTGGTGGGATATGGAATAGAAGAGAAGTAAATGCTATCCCAAGTCAGTCATTTTGTATTAAAAATATCATTATTTTATTCAAACTATTGCTATTTTCTCTAACCTCAGTCTGAATCTCCAAAAATGCAAGGAAAATCCTTTATTATTCATCATCTCTTGACTGTTCTGACTCAAGTTAAAAATATATATTTCTTATGATCAATTTATCTAAGAGAAATGAAATATAGGCTTGACTGATTACACAAGAATGCTTCTTTTTAAAAAAAGTGAAAGTTGCTCAGTTGTGTCTGACTCTTCATGACCCCATGGACTATACAGTCCATGGAATTCTCCAGGACAGTATACTGGAGTGGGTAGCTTTTCCCATCTCCAGGGGATCTACTTTCTCTAACCTAGGTCTGAATCTCCAAAAATGCAAGGAAAATCCCTTATTATTCAGCATTCCTTGACTGTTCTGACTCAAGTTAAAAACATATATTTCTTATGATCAATTTATCTAAGAGAAATGAAATATAGGCTTGAAAGATTACACAAGAATGTTTATAATAACCTTTTAATAACAATAAAAATAAAATGAGAAACAACCCAAATGCACATTAATGAGAAGGGAAAATAAAATTTGTTTTTTCATTGCAGTATTATTCATGCAACACAGTAATACTCATGAAAAAATTTCAGATAAGATGGAATAAGTATATTCCACCATAGTCCTATTGCTAATCATAACTAAAAACCCTGGTAATAAGTATAAACCAACTCTCAAAAGACTAAAAGCTGAAGAAAGAGGTTAGAATGGCTAAGAAATTTAATACTTCAAGAGATGACTAGGTAGTGAGTTTCAGGTATTTTGAATTTATATTTCTTATATGTCCTGGCCTGGGAAATTGAGCAGCCTGCAACTTGAAAACGCCAGTGACACAGATACACACATGTGCACACATGTGTCTATGTTCACAAGTGCATGGGGACACACACACACACAACATATGGTCCCTACTTGAAATAAAGAAGAGGATGGCCCCTTTGGACTACACATTGAATATCATCATAGTGCCCAACACACAGTAGTCACCCAGTAAATATTTCTTGGATGAATGTGTTGAAGATAGATAACTAGAAGAATATTAGCAAAAATGATGCTGCAGTGGTAAACAAGGGTCAGGCATGCAGGGCCTCCCAGGGAAGTCAAGAATGGTGGATTCTACAACTGGTGTCCGACAGGGAAGAGCTCCGGTTATAGGTCCACTTCATTCCAATCACAAAGAAAGGCAATGCCAAAGAATGCTCAAACTACTACACAATTGCACTCATCTCACACACTAGTAAAGTAATGCTCAAAATTCTCCAAGCCAGGCTTCAGCAGTACATGAACCGTGAACTTTCAGATGTTCAAGCTGGTTTTGGAAAAGGCAGAGGAACCAGAGATCAAATTGCCAACATCCACTGGATCATGGAAAAAGCAAGAGAGTCCCAGAAAAACATCTATTTCTACTTTATTGACTATGCCAAAGCCTACTCCAGATGAACAGCATGAAAGAAACTGTGCTCCTAATCTTCCCCAATAGGTGCTGTAGGGATTGTGGGGTAAAGCACTGTAAAATTCATCAACTCTTCACCATCGTGAGCACAAACAGTGTTCTTTCCACTCCTCACTTGAGTCTGTGGAGACTGAGAGATAAAGACCTGTCATTCATCCCCACCATGCATGAAGTAATAACACAAAATGTTGGCTTTCCAACTCTTCCACCTAAAGAGAAGATAAAGTAAAAAATACATTATATCTATGTATTAAGTCCAAGACACACAACCAAAATGGTGCATAATGAAAACAACCAGAATTAACAGAGAAAGTTTTAAGAGTAAACTAGAATATGGAAAATGTCATTATAAAAGTCCTTGGGTAGTACAAAGCAGGACAAGCTAGAATAGTGCTGAATACAATTTGAAAATAAAATTAACATTCAAATTACATCCCACAAATGTGAGCCAGAATGGGCATCTGGAAATGAACTGATTTATTTGTTTTTGCTGAAACAATAGATTTAAATAAGTACAGAAATCTCATAATTTCATACTCAAACTGTCTAGAATACAATCTGAAAATACTAATTATATCAAAAACAGTGAAATCACAGTTCAAATGAGAAAAGACAATCAAAAGATATAAATACCAAGAAAACATATGTGGTGAACTTCTTTAACAAAGATTTTAAAGCAGGGATTTAAATGCGTTTTAAACATATGGGAAAATAGGAAGTCTTGGTATACAGACAATATAAAAGAACTAAATGAAAATTGTAGAAATAAAAGCTGCAGTAATTAGAATAAAACATTTAATCAATGGGCTCAAGAATGAAATAGAGATGACAGAAGAAAAAAATAAGTGGATTTGAAGATAGAAGAATAAAAAATTTCAAATCTGAACAAAAAAAGAATAAAATCAATTGTAAAAATAAGAACAGATCCTCAGAGACCTGTGAGATATAAAAAGAGAGCTAATATTTATGTTATAGAAGTTCCAGAATGGGAGAAATAAAGTGTGGTGTGTAAAAAGTTTTGAAAACATAATGGATGAAAAATTCCCAATATTGGTGAAAGTGTAAACTTCCAGACTAAAGAAACTAAGAAATCCTCCCCAAAATATACACCCCCCAAATCCACATGGCCTTCCCTGGTAGCTTAGACAGTAAAGAATCTGCCTGTGATGCAGGAGGCCCGGGTTCGATCTCCAGTTCAGGAAGATTCCCTGGAGAAGGGAACGGCTACCCACTCCAGTATTCTCACCTGGAGAAGTTCATGGAAAGAGGAGCCTGGCAGGCTACAGGCTATGTGGTCGCAAAGAGTCAGACATGACTGAGCGACTAACGAAATCCATATGCAAACACATCATGATTAAATTTCTGAGATTTTTAAAAAATAGAACAAAGACATTTAAAAAAACCTCAAGAGCAGTCAAAAAGACATGGAGCACTGCTACAGAGGAAAAACTATTCAGATGGCAACATATTTTTCATCAGAAATCACGGAGGTCAAAAGGAAATGGCACAAAATTTGCCACATGATGAAAGAAGACTGTCAACCCAGAATTCTATATCTACAAAATATATTGCTCAGGAATCAAAATAAGAAAGACATTCTTGGATGAAGGAAAACTAGGAAGACTTGTTGCTATCAGATACACTCTAAAAGAAGAGCTTATGGTTGCCTGGGGTAGGAGGGGAGGGATATTTAGGGACTTTGGGATGAACATAAACACACTGCTATATTTAAAATGGATAACCAACAAGGATATACTATACAGCACATGGACCTCTGCTCACTGTTACATGGAAGCCTGGATGGGAGGGGAGTTTGGAGGAGAATCAGTCCATGCAGTCACTCAGTTGTGTCTGACTGTTTGCGACCCCATGGACTGCAGCACACCAGGCCTCCCTGTCCATCACCAATTTTCAGAGCTTGCTCAAACTCATGTCCATCAAGTTGGTGATGCCATCAAACCATCTCATCCTATGTATGCCCCCTTCTCCTCCTGCCCTCAATCTCTCCCAGCATCAGGGTCTTTTCCAATGAGTCAGTTCTTCACATCAGGTGGCCAAAGTATTGGAGCTTCGGCTTCAGCATCAGTTCTTCCAATGAATATTCAAGACTGATATCCTTTAGGATTGACTGGTCTGATTTTCTTGCAGTTCAAGAGATTCTCAAGAGTCTTCTCCAACACCACAGTTCAAAAGCATCAATTCTTCAGTGCTCAGCTCCTTAGGGTCCAACTCTCACATCCATACATGACCAGTGGAGGAGAATGGATATATGTATATGTATGGTTGAGTCCCTTTGCTGTTCACCTGAAACTCTCACATATTGTTAATTGGCTATACCCAAATGCAAAATAAAAAAGGTTTTAAAAAATAAATAAAATAAAAATGGGAAATTTCTTCTAAAAAAAGAATTGCTAAAGGAACTTATTTAAACAGAAGGAAATGACAACAGAAGGAAACATGGAACATCATGATTTATTATAACATACTATTTTTCTCTGAAGTTTTTAAAGATTTTTTGATGGTTAAATAAAAAATAACTCTTCTGATGTAGATCTCAAAGCTTAGAGTAGATATAAATGATGTAAAACAATTATATCATAAAAGGGAGAGGTGTAAATAAAGGAATTAAGAACTTGAACTTGCAAGGGTTCTACAATTCACGTAGCAAAATGTTGACATTGGTGAACTATGATAAGCTAAATATGTAGACTATAATTCCCAGAACATTCACTAATGCTATACAATTCTGATCAGGATCCCAAGAATATTTTTTCTTTAGATAAAAAGAGATATTTAAAAATCTTACACATACAGGGAATGAACTACATGAGATAAGACAATTTTGAAAAAGAATAATAAAGTTAGAGGAATGCATACTACCTAATTTAAAAATATATGAATACTTATAGATATAACGATAAGTATAGTGTGGAATTAGCATAAAGATAAACACAGATCACTTAAACAAAATGGAAAGGGCAGAAACAGATTCAGACAAGTTTAGCCAACTAATTTTTGGCAAACATGCAAAAATAATTCAAGAGAGAATTGACAGTTATTTCAGCTCACCATGTTAAAACAGGCCAAATTGAACCTTACACCATATAGAATGTAAATATAAAATCAAATGAATCATAGATGAAAATGCAAAATACAAGTATAATAATTTTATAAAATTATGAAAAATCTGAAAAATCTGAAAAACTTAACTGATCTAGGACTAATGGGAGAGATCTAAGATTTGACACAAAATCAAGATCCATTAAAGAAAAAGTTGGTAAATTGAATTTCATAAAACTAAAAATGTTCAGCTCAGTGAAAAACACTTAACAGAAGAACAATGTAAACCACATACTGTGAGGAAATATTTACAAATGACATATTTAAGAAATTAAACATCTATTAAAAATATGCAAAGACTTTTCAAAATTCAATAGTAACACAAAAGCATAAAAACTAGAAAATGGGTAAACAGTTCACCAAAGAAGCTACACAGGTGGTGAAAATCACTGAAAATATCTTCAACATTATTAGTCAATAGGCAAATTCAAGTTAAAGCAGAATGACTAAAATTTTTAAATGCTGGTGCCCATTATGCTACTGGAGAACAGTGGGGAAATAAGAATGAAGAGATGGAGCCAAAGTGAAAACAATGCCCAGTTGTGGATGTGACTGGTGATGGAAGCAAAGTCCAATGCTATAAAGAACAATATTGCATAGGAACTTGGAATGTTAGGTCTGTGAATCAAAGTAAATTGGAAATTGTCAAACAGGAGATGGTGAGAGTGAACATCGATATTTTAAGAATCAGTGGAGTAAAATGGACTGAGATGGGTGAATTTAATTCAAATGACCATTATATCTACTGTGGGTAAGAATCCTTTAGAAAAATGAAGCAGCCCTCATAGTCAACAAAAGAGTACAAAATGCAGTAGTTGGGTGCAATCTCAAAAATGATAGAATGATCTCTGTTCATTTCCAAGGCAAACTATTCAATATCACAGTGATCCAAGTCTATGTGCCCACCACTAAGGCCTAAGAAGCTGAAGTTGAATGATCCTATGATGACCTACAAGACCTTCTAGAAATAACACACAAAAAATGCCCTTTTCATCATAGGGGGCATAGGAAATTGCTATGGAAGTAGAGGAAATTAAGAGATACCTGGAGTAACAGGCAAGTTTGGCCTTGGAGTACAAAATGAAGCAGGGCAAAGGCTAACTGAGTTTTGCCAAGAGAACATATTGGTCATAGCAAACAACCTCTTCCAACAACACAAGAGAGGACTTTACACATGGACATCACCAGATGGTCAATACCGAAGTCAGAGTGGTTATATTCTTTGCAGCCAAAGATGGAGAAGCTCTATACAGTCAGCAAAAACAAGACTGGGAGCTGACTGTGGCTCAGATCATGAACTCCTTATTGACAAATTCAGGCTTAAATTGAAGAAAGTAGGGAAAACCACTAGACCATTCAGATATGACCTAAATCAAATCTCTTATGATTATACAGTGGAAGTGACAAATAGATTCCAGGGATTAGATCTGATAGAATCGCTGGAGAACTGTGGACAGAAGTTTCATGACATTGTAAAGGCCAAGGTCAAGATGATTTCCACAAACACAAATGCAAAAAGGCAAAATGGTTATCTGAGGAGGACTTACAAATAACTGAGAAAAGAAGACAAGCTAAAGGCAAAGGAGGAAAGGAAAGATACACCCATCTGAATGGAGAGTTTCAAAGAATAGCAAGGAGAGATAAGAAAGGCTTCCTCAGTGATCAATGCAAAGAAATAGAGGAAAACAATAGAATGGGAAAGACGAGAGATCTCTTCAAGAAAATTGGAGATACCAAGGTAAATTTTCATGCAAAAATGCCCGCCCCCCAAAAAAAGGACAAAAACGGTATGGACCTAACAGAAGCAGAAGATATTAAGAAGAGGTGGTAAAAATATACAGAAGAACTGTACAAAAAGGTCTAAATGACCCAGATAACCATGAGGGTGTGATCATTCACCTAGAGCCAGATCCTGGAGGGTGAAGTCAGGTGGACCTTAGAAAGCATCACTATGAACAAAGCTAGTAGAGGTGATGGGATTCCAGCTAAGGTATGTCAAGTCCTAAAAGATGATGCTGTGAAAGTACTGCACTCAGTATGCCAGCAAATTTGGAAAACTCAGCAGTGGCCAAAGGAATGGAAAAGTCAGCTTTCATTCCAATCCCAAAGAAAGGCAATGAAAGGATGTTCAAAATACCACACAACTGCACTCATATCACACGCTATCAAAGTAATGTTCAAAATTCTCCAAGCCAGGCTTCAACAGTACATAAATTGTGACTTATCAGATGTCCACGCTGGAGTTAGAAAAGGCAGAGAAACCAGAGATCAAGTTGCCAAAAAACATCAAAAAAGCAAGAGAGTTTCAGAAAAACATCTACTTATGCTTTATTGACTATGCCAAAGCCCTTGACTGTGTGGATCACAACAAAGTGTGGAAAATTCTTAAAAAGATGCGAGTACCAGGACACCTTACCTGCCTCCTGAGAAATCTGTATACATGTCAAGAATCAACAGTTAGAACTGGACATGGAACAACTGACTGGTTCCAAATTGGGAAAACGAGTATATCATGGGTGGATATTGACACCCTGCTTATTTAACTTATATTCAGTGTACATTATGTGAAGTGCCAGGCTGGATGAAGCACAAACTGTAATCAAGATTGATGGGAGAAATATCAATAACCTCAGATATGCAGATGACACCACCCTTATGGCAGAAAGCAAAGAAGAACTAAAGAGCCTTTTGATGAAAGTGAAAGAGGAGAGTGAACAAGTTGGCTTAAAACTCAACATTAGGAAAACTAAGATCATGGCATCCAGTTCCAGCACTTCATGGCAAATAGAAAATGGAAACATTGAGAGACTATATTTTTGGGCTCCAAAATCACTGCAGATGATGACTGCAGCCATGAAATTGAAAGATGCTTACTCATTTGAGGAAAATCTATGACAAACCTAAGCAGCATATTAAAAAGCAGAGACATTACTTTGCCAACAAAGGTCCTTCTAGTCAAAACTAGGTTTTTCCAGTAGTCAATTATGGATGTGAGAGTCGGACCAGAAAAAAAGAATTGATGATTTTGAAATGTGGTATTGGAGAAGACTCTTGAGAGTCTCTTAGACTGCAAGGAGATCAAACCAGTTAATCCTCAATGAAATCTGTCCTGAATATTCATTGGAAGGACTGATGCTGAATGAAGAACTGACTCATTGGAAAAGACCCTAATGTTGGGAAAGGTTGATGGCAGGAGGAGAAGAGTACAGCAGAGAATGAGATGGCATCACTGACTTGATGGACACGAGTTTGACCAAGCTCTGGGTGTTGGTGATGGACAGGGTAGCCTGGTGTGCTGCAGTTCATGGGGTCACAAAGAGTCAGACACGACTGAGTGACTGAACTTAATTGAAGATAGGGAAAAATGGAAATAGTGACAGAATT
The DNA here is from genome assembly GCF_019923935.1 of Bubalus bubalis. NCBI lineage: Eukaryota > Metazoa > Chordata > Mammalia > Artiodactyla > Bovidae > Bubalus > Bubalus bubalis. Next base: position 65,361,624 of record NC_059176.1, read on the forward strand.
TATTATCTTGGGCTCTAAAATCACTGTGGACGGTGACTGCAAGGATACTTGCTCCTTGAAAGAAAAGCCATACAAACCTTGACAGTGTATTAAAAAGCAGAGTTATTACTTTTCTGACAAAGGTTCATATAGTTAAAGTTATGGTTTTTTCAGTAGTCATGTACAGATGTGAGAGTTGGGCCAAAGAGAAGGCTGAGTGTCAATGAATTGATGCTTTAAACTGTGGTGTTGGAGAAGACTCTTAGACTCCCTTGGACTTCAAGGAGAACAAACTAGTCAATCCTAAAGGAAATCAACACTGAATATTCATTGGAAGGACTGATGCTGAAACTCCAATACTTTGGCCACCTGATGTGAAGAGTCAACTCATTGGAAAAGACCCTGATGCTGGGAAAGATTGAAGGTAGGAGGAGAAAGGAATGACAGAGGATGAGATGGTTGGATGGCATCACTGACTCAATGGATGACATTGGTTTGAATGAAAAAGACAGTTCAATAAATTTACATCTGCTATGGTTCTATTTACATAACATTTTTGAATTAGAAAAACAACTATGGAGAACACATTAGTGGTTGTGATTCATTAGATTTGAGTAGAATTCAGTTGCTGAACAAGTCGTGTTCAACTCTTTGTGACCCCGTGGACTGCAGTATGCCAGGCTTCCCTGTCCTTCACTGTCTTCCAGAGTTTGCTTAAACTCATGCCCATTGAGTCGGTGATGCCATCCAACCAACTCATCCTCTGTCATCCCCTCTTCTCCTGCCTTCAATCTTTCCCAGCATCAGAGTCTTTTCCAAGAAGTCAGTTCTTTGCATCAGGTAGCCAAAATATTGGAGCTTCAGCATCAGTCTTTCCAATGAATATTGAGAGTTGATTTCCTTTAGGATTGACTGCTTTGATCTTCTTGCTGTCCAATGGATTCTCAAGTGTCTTCTCCAGCACCACAGTTTGAAAGTATCCATTCTTCAGTTCTCAGCCTTCTTTTTTGTGTGTGTGTGTGTGCCTCAGGATTTTATTTTATTTTTTTAAATTTTATTTTATTTTTAAATTTTACATAATTGTATTAGTTTTGCCAAACATCAAAATGAATCTGCCACAGGTATACATGTGTGGTCCATCCCTCACATCCATACATGACTACTGGTAAAACCATAGCTTTGACTATATGGACTTTTGTCAGAAAAGTAATGTCTCTGCTTTATAATATGTTGTCTAGGTTTGCCATAGTTTTTCTTCCAAGGAGAAAGCATCTTGTAATTTCATGGCTGCCATTATTGTCCACATTGATTTTTGGAGCCCAAGAAAATAAAGTCTGTCACTGTTTCCATTTTTCCTCCATCTATTTGCCATGAAGTGATGGGACCAATTTTTTGATTTCTGAGTGATGATTTTCTTTTTTTGAATGTTGAGTTTCAAACCAGCTTTTTTCTCTCTCCTCTTTCACCTTCATCAATAAGTCCTTTAGTTTCTCTTCACTTTCTGCCATAAAAGCTTGCTGATATTTCTTGCGGCAATCTTGATTCCAGCTTGTGACTCATCCAGTCTGGCATTTCACATAGTGTGTTCTGCATATAAGTTAAATAAGCAGGGTGGCAATATACAGCCTTGATGTACTCCTTTCCCAATTTTTAACCAGTCAGTTCTTCCATGTCTACTTCTAACTTTTGCTTCTTGTCCTGCATACATGATTCTCAGAAGGCAGGTAAGGTAGTCTGGTATTCCCACATCTTTAAGAATTTTCCACAGTTGTCATCCACACAGTCAAAGGCTTTAGTGTAGTCAATAAAGCAGAGGTAGATGTGTTTCTGGAATTCTTTTGCTTTTTCTATGATCCAGTGAATTTGGCAATTTGATCTCTGGTGCCTCTGGCTTTCCTAAATCCAGCTTGTATATATGGAAGTTCTCACTTCATATACTGCTGAAGCCTAACTTGAAGGATTTTGAACATTACCTCGCTATGATGTGAAATGAACACAATTAAATGGCAGTTTGAACATGCTTGGCCTAGCCCTTCATAATATATATATATATATATATATATATATATATATATATATATATATAACTTCTGCATCATGATTAGTAAAGGTTACATAAACTTAGCAACATGATAAATTTCCATAGATACATGCAGTACATATAAAACTGGTACTATCCAAATAAAACTCTAGGTTTAATTAATATTTTATATTTATGTTAATTTTCTTGCTCTGGTGATATTATATTAGGAGATATTGGGTAAAGAGTATACAAGTTTTTTCTATACTATATCTGAAGTTTCATAAGGGAAAATTATTTAGAAAGTAGAAAGAACTTTAACTAGAAAAACTGCTTATACAAGCAATAACATGGAAGAAATTTTAGCTGTTAAAAGTTATAAAACAAAAGATACAAACACACACATGCATATACACTTACATGTACATGTACACACAACTGCATACTCTATGATTCCATTTTTCTGAAATCCAAGAAAAAAAAAAGAAATCTGTGGTAGCAGAGTGTCTTTGTGAGGAGCTTTGTTAATTCTTCTCCAAAAAAGCAATGATGAAAGTGAGAATGTTTTCAAAAATTGTGATTTTAAGTAACTAAATGTTGGCTGAAGGACACAAAGCAATGATAATAATTTATTTAATAAAGCTATTGGGTTAGATATAAATAATGTCAATCTGTGTCATTTTAGCCAGGTACTGTTTCAGCCACCCCCAGATCCATGCATTGGATCCATGCATGGAAGGGTAGGGTGTTTCATGTATACTGGAAGTTCCATTGCACAACCACACAGGGCTATTTTATTTGGTGCATAGCATGAAAGAATCTCATTAAGATACCAAAATCCCATGGCAAAAATTGAGGGGCATTGGCAAAACAATAGAAATTTTAGTAGCAAATAAAAGGCTAACAATGATATTAGTTGTTATATTAATTAGTGATATTAGTTGAGGAAAGTTACCAACCAACCAGAAATCAAACACATAGATCCATCCAAAGAGGCCTGGCTAAGATTTCCTATATCCTGCATGCACTCAGAAGAGATTGTTGAGGCCCTCTGTGGCTCAGATGGTAAAAAATCTGCCTGCAATGCAGGAGACCCAGATTCGATCCCTGGGTTATGAGGATCCCCTGGAGAAGAGAATGGCTACCCACTACAGTATTCATGCACAGAGAATTCCATGGACAGAGAAGCCTGGTGGGCTACAGTCCATGGGGTCCCAAAGAGTCGGAGACGACTGAGCCACTAACACTTTCTGGACCCAAAAGCATCCGACTGTACATAGGTCAAACTTACTAGGTTTCTCAGTTTTACAGCAAAGTGTGGAAACATAACTCACTTAAGGGTTTTAAACACAACCTCTGAGTAATCAATTGTCTCCACTTAGTTACTGATCCATTGAAAACATTTTGGAGTCAGACAATTTTTTTTTTTTTTTTAAAGAAAAACATCAGACACCTTTTTTGTGAGGCTAACAGATGCTACAGAAATAGTCCAGGTAAGTCAATAAACAAAAATCTGCAATAATAGGTATTGTTGTATGAGAATACAGATTTGCTCTAATATGTAAATGTCCAGTTTCAACAAAAATTATGAGACATTAGAAGAAACAGGAAAGTATGACTCATAAGAAGGAAAGATCATCAATAGAAATTCTCATTGAGGGGGTACAGATGTTTAACCAGCAGACAAAGGCTACAAAGATGATATAAATCTGTTCAAAGAACTAATGGAAAATTGTTTAAAGAATCAAAGTATAATAATAATTAACTAATTAGAGACAATGAATACATAATGAACTTTTAATATTTGAAATGACAATAAATGAAAAAAAATTTTCTAGAGGGACTTCGTAGTGGGTTTGAATTGACAGAGGAAAGAACTAGTGAACTTAAAGAAAGATCAAGAAACACTATTTACTCTAGAAACACTAGAAAAAAAAAATAATGAAGAAAAATAAGATCCTAACAGACTTGTGGGACATCATTTAGCACTCCAACATACATGTACTCATAGTGCCAGGAGAGAGGAGAGATAAAGGAATAGGAAATCTATTTGGAAAAATAATTGTGAAAACTTCCAAATTTTGATGCATACAATCTGCATGTCCAATAAGCTCAACAAACTCCAAGTAGAGTAAACACAAAAAGATCCATACCCACAAACATGATAGTAAAATTCTTAAAACTCAAAGACAACAGTAATTTTTAGTGACAGAAATCATAAGGCTATTGCTTTAGCATTGTGAGGAATTTGAATGTAAAATTGTTTTAAAATGCAAGCTTTATTATTCAGATTGATGATACTAACAGAAGAGGAATCAATTGACCTTGAAAAGACAGTTCCCAAGAACATGGGATATAGCATACCACAGGGGGCCACACAGAAGCACCAGAGTTAATCAGAAAGCAGGAGAAAAGGGGGGATCTGTGAGCAAGAGTCTTTATTGTGTGTTTCATAGAACGGAATGGATGAAACAGAGTAAGCAATTTAACTTTAGCTCAGTTCAGTTAGTCTCTCAGTCATGTGCGACTTTTTGTGACCCCATGGACTGCAGCAGGTGAGTCCTTCCTGCCCATCACCAACTCACATGGCTAGCCCAAATTCATGTCTGTTGAGTCAGTGATGCCATCCAACCGTCTCATTCTCTGTTATCCTCTTCTCCTCCTGACCTTCATCTATCCCAGCATCAGGGTCTTTTCCAATCAGTCAGTTCTTCATTCAGCATCAGTCTTTCCAATGAAAATTCAGGACTGATTCCCTTTAGGATTGACTGGTTGGATCCCCTTTCAGTCCAAGGGACTCTCAAGAGTCTTCTCCAACACCACAGTTCAAAAGCATCAATTCTTCGGTGCTCAGCTTTCTTTATATTTCAACTCTCACATCCACAATTGACTACTGGAAAAACCATAGCTTTGACTAGACAGACCTTTGTTGGCAAAATAATGTCTCTGCTTTTTAATACATTGTCTAGGTTGGTCATAGCTTTTCTTTCAAGGAGCAAGCGCCTTTTGATTTCATGGCTGCCCAAAAACGTAGTCTCTCACTGTTTCCAATATTTCCCCATCTATTTGCCATGAAATGATAGGACTGGATGCCATGATCTTAGTTTTTGAATGTTGAGTTTTAAACCAACTTTTTTACTCTCCTCTTTCACTTGCATCAAGAGGTTCTTTAGTTCTTCTTCGATTTCTGCCATAAGGGTGGTGTCATCTGCTTATCTGAGTTTATTGATATTTCTCCCACCAATCTTGATTCCAGCTTGTGCCTCATCCAGGCTGGCATATTGCATGATGTACCCTGCATTTAAGTTAAATAAACAGGGTGACAATACACAGCCTTGATGTACTCCTTTCCCAATTTGGAACCAACCTTTTCTTCCAAGTCCAGTTCTAACTGTTGTTTCTTGACCTGCATACAGATTTCTCAGGTAAGGTGTTCTGGTATTCCCATCTGGAAGAATTTTCCACAGTTTGTTGTGATCCATATACAGTCAAAGGCTTTGGCATAGTCAATAAAGCAAAAGTAGATGTTTTTCTGGAACTCTCTTGCTTTTTCTATTATCCATCAGATGTTGGCAATTTGATCTCTTCTTCCTCTGCCTTCTCTAAATCCAGCTTCAAAATCTGGAAGTTCTCAGTTCATGTACAATTGAAGCCTGACTTGGAGAATTTTGAGCATTACTTTGCTAGCATGTGAGATGAGTGCAATTGTGCAGTATTTTGAACATTCTTTGGCATTGTCTTTCTTTGGGATTGGGATGAAGGCTAACTTCCAGTCCTGTGGCCATTGCTGAGTTTTCCCAATTTGTTGGCATAGTGAGTGCATCACTTTAACAGCATGATCTTTTAGGATTTGAAACAGTTCAACTGAAATTCCATCACCTCCATAGCTTTTGTTCATAGTGATGCATCCTATGGCCCATTTGATTTACTTCTTCATATTCTATGCTTTTTAGAACTGGATGAATGGGACTATTTAGAAACATAAGGAGCACACACATGCACATAAACATATTCATACATACATAGGGACACAAAGCAAAACACTTCTCCTAATACAAACACAATGGTTTGCTCTTTCTGCAGAAGGCATTCAGAGAAGGCCTACTTCATCCAATTCCTTTCTTTTCAGCCCATAATCCACTCTCCAATCTGTTCACAATTAACTTAGCTTTCTTTACACACCAACTCCAGAAAATAAAGGAGTCTGATTACATTTTTTCCAATGAGATAAACTCCTTTTTTCTAAAATAAGTTGAATTGCTGCCATAGCTTAAATGTTAGTACTCTGATCATTTATAATGATTTAAATATATCAATAGTCAAGTCATTAAACAAATAAACTGCAGGCTCAGAACACGGGTCAGAAACAACTACACTTGAGCTTTAAACGGAGAAGGCAATGGCAACCCACTCCAGTACTCTTGCCTGGAAAATCCAATGGATGGAGGAGCCTAGTGGGCTGCCGTCTATGGGGTCGCACAGAGTCAGACACGACTGAAGTGACTTAGCAGCAGCAGCAGCAGAGCTTTAAACATGCACTCCATATTAGGTGACTTACCTAACTGCAAAACTATGAAGTTTCCAAAGATTCACACCTGACTCATACACTTATAATAAAAATGTTCTCATCTATCCCAAGTAAGGTTTACTTCATTAGCAACAAGTTCTCTCACTGGGTCGCTTTGTTATTGCTGAAGATGCAACTATAAATTAATTATCATTGGTCACTTCTAAAAGATATTAAAGTACTCATTATCTAACAGAGGATCTAGGAAAACTAGTCAAATCCAACCACACTATCTTTGGGCCTCCTGTAGCCCAGAGGAGGAACTAAGGAGGATATCAGAAGCTTTGGGGAAAGCTGGGAAGCAATAGATCATCAGTTGTGTGAAATGAAATAGAAGAATATCAGCTAATTTTCCTACCTCATAAGTTTTTCCTGAGGCTTATGCTGATATCATAGATATAACAGTCTTTTTTTTTTTTTAAGGAAAGATATCATGCATGACATAAGAGTTTACCACTTAGCAACTATTTGGGGACAATTTACTCAATCATCTGTAAAGTTAAAGGGTACACTAAGTGGTTTACAAAGCCCCTTTCCTGATTACTTACATCTGTCAAGAATGTTTAAATTAATTGATGTTGAAATTCTCCACATCTTGTTCTAGTAGAAACATCTTCAAAAGGTATTTTGAAATGAATACAGGCCAACTAAACTTTGTCTAAATGAGACATATAAAATGAGTACTAGATGTTATTTCAAAAATTCCATTGGTTACAAAGAGCCATGAGCACCTGAGGCACCGTCAGTGATGTGTCACATGGATGGTGTCGGTCATTTGGCACTCACAGCTCCAGTCTGCATCCCACAGCACCTCCCGCAAGCCTTCCTCCAACTGCAAGGGAGAGGAACTTAGCCAGTGATGGATGGAGTTGAAGGATAAACTCCTAGCTTCCTTATTCCCAGTCAAGACAACCTTGAGGTGTGTTACACCCTAGGCACCACAGTGGCTCTACACACAACTTTGATTGGCTGCCTGACTTCTGTACCCCTGCCAATATTTCATGACATCTCCCTCCAAATCCTCTAATGTACCATTTGTTACAGGCTTTGCTGCTGAGCAAACCCATCTGAAAGAGAAGAGTGAAAAAGCTAGCTTGAAACTCAACATTAAAAAATAACTAATATCATGGCATCCAGTACCATCATTTCATTGCAAATAGAGGTGGGAAAATTGGAAGCAGTGACAGATTGTATGGTACATATACACAATGGAGTATTACTCAGCCATTTAAAAAATACATTTGAATCAGTTCTAATGAGGTGGATGAAACTGGAGCCTATCATACAGAGTGAAGTAAGCCAGAAAGAAAAACACCAATACAGTATACTAACGCATATATATGGAATTTAGAAAGATGGTAACAATAACCCTGTGTACGAGACAGCAAAAGAGACACTGATGTATAGAACAGTCTTTTGGACTCTGTGGGAGAGGGAGAGGGTGGGGTGATTTGGGAGAATGGCATTGAAACATGTATAATATCATATATGAAATGAGTCGCCAGTCCAGGTTCGATGCGCGATACTGGATGCTTGGGGCTGGTGCACTGGGACAACCCAGAGGGATGGTATGGGGAAGGAGGAGGGAGGAGGGTTCAGGATGGGCAACACATGTATACCTGTGGTGGATTCATTTTGATATATGGCAAAACCAATACAATATTGTAAAGTTAAAAAATAAAATAAAATCACTATGGACTGAAGCCTTGATATAAAAAGACAATTGCTCCTTGGAAGGAAAGCTATGACAAACCTAGGGAGCATATTTTAGAAGCAGAGACATCACTTTGTGGACAAAGGTCCATATAGTCAAAACTATGGTTTTTCCAGTAGTCATATACAGATGTGAGTGAAGTGAAAAAGTGAAAATGTTAGTTGCTCAGTTGTGAAAATTCCAGGAGATAATGAAGGATAGGGGGGCCGGGCATGCTGCAGCCCATGGAATCACAGAGCTGGATACAACTTAGCAACTGAACAACAACAACAAACCCACCTTGAGACAATGGAAGTCCACAGACATACAACCAAGTTGTATGTGTAAAATATTTGTTTATAAATAAAAGAAGCAAACTTGAACATAAGCAAAATATAAGATGGATACTTAGATTTCAAAAGGAAATATATTAGTAGAAAATTCTGGGAAACATCAGGTTGAACTGTTTTTGACAAAAAGAATTTAAATGTTATTTATGAAATCCAAAGAATACAAGAAGCCTGGTCATCCCATCTGAAATGAAAAAATAAATAACAAAATAAAGAAACATGAAGAATATATTTTATAGTGACACATTAATTTGCATTTGCAGCTTGCCTCCAGCACATAATCATTGAAAATCATTTAACTTTAACTGTAAAGGGTATTCTTGTGTTGTGATTTGGATTATTAAGTAGCTGTCACCAACATCATTACCACAAGTATATGGTCTGATGAGAATATCTTTTCTCACAAAATATTCTCTATTAGCAGTTTTAGAAAGTGGAACTTGGTGCACTGGCCATAACAGCTAGTTAATATGGGGCAATCACAAACTATGCAGAAAAATGAAAGCACCTACCTCACTTCAAAGCTCAACAGCAGAAACAACTGTGCTGGTTTGTTTTTTCTCTTTCATTACCTTGACTTCCTGATTGAGAAAGAACTTCAGGAGAGCAATGCGTGTCACAGCTGTGTTGTGCAGCACCACTGGCAAATTGTCAGTGTTGATAAAAATCATGGATTTGCACCCATTTTTTGGCTGCTAGAATAGCAACCAATATTTTTCCAGTAGCCACTAGTAACACTTCCACACACGAGAAACCAATGTTTGATATTAAATACAGCAGGAAAGTAATGTGCCAGAGTGGTTGCTTCATTTTGCCATTCTTATTTACCTTCCACACAATTAAAATTCAATGTGGCTTTGCGTCATTGAAGTGCAGCTGATGAGGTAAAGATCATTCAACTGCTTTAAACAAGCAGCTAACAAAGCAGGAGATGCCTGGTCCTCCTCTGAGGTGGCCTTCTGAGATTTCAAGGGTGAAAAACCAGTCCATGTCATAATGCCTGAAGTCTGCTGGACCAAGCAACATGGGTGGTCCCAGACTTGGCGACTAAGATCTCAAGTGAAGTGGCAGAAACACTTTGCAAAGCAATCTGGAGATTATCCAAACATGTAGGATACTGGCCACTATAGATCATCTGATGTTGACTGCAAAAAGAAAGCAAGAAAAAGCTGCAAACTGCTTTCTCCAGGCTATTGTTTGAATAGCATAAGTGGCTAGCTGGCCATCTGGTTAGCAAATTTTTCCTGGAGATGTATACATTGCATTCTTCTCTTTACGTTTCCCTATATTCAGCTATGCTATGCTAAGTCACTTCAGTCGTGTCTGACTCTGTGCGACCCCATAGACAGCAGCCCACCAGGCTCCCCCGTCCCTGGGATTCTCCAGGCAAGAACACTGGAGTGGGTTGCCATTTCCTTCTCCAATGCATGAAAGTGAAAAGTGAAAGTGAAGTCGCTCAGTTATGTCCGACTCTTAGCGACCCCATGGACTGCAGCCTACCAGGCTCCTCCGTCCATGGGATTTTCCAGGCAAGAGTACTGGAGTGGGGTGCCATTGCCTTTAACTAAGTGCCCCCAGTGCAGTTCTTATGGATCTCAAAGCAGAAAGATGATGCAAGATCACCCAGGCAAATACTTTAGTTAACAGAGGATAAGACTGAGGACCTTGAATAAGTGACTATTTCACTGTTTAGTTCCACTTAAGCAATAAGTGGCCATTGACTTACATTAAAGGCTTTTTTTTTTTTTTAAAGAATGGCTTTGCTTTTTTAAGAGCTGAAGTTTTTTAGCATTTCTTTATTTAAAAAAAATTTTTTTTATTTTTTAGCTTTACAATATTGTATTGGTTTTGCCATATAGCAACATGAATCCGCCACAGGTATACACGTGTTCCCCATCTTAAACCCTCCTCCCTCCTCCCTCCCCATACCATCCCTCTAAGTCGTGCCAGTGCACCAGCCCCAAGCATCCAGTATTGTGCATTGAACCTGGACTGGCGACTCATTTCATATATGATATTATACATGTTTCAATGCCATTCTCCCAAATCATCCACCCTCTCCCTCTCCCACAGAGTCCAAAAGACTGTTCTGTACATCAGTTTTAATTGGTTGGGATGTGCTGAAGTAGTATGCAATCAGCATATAATGGATATTATTAGGTTTCCAGCATGGGCCTCACATGCATATCTTAAGAGTAAGAAGGCAGAAGGAAGACCCCACCATTGGCCTCCATGTGACTCAAGAACAGGACTGGGGAGACTTTGTCAATACCCACATCTGAAAGGTTTTCTTTTACACTATTACTTCATAGCAGGAGGATCTGTGTTCGAGTACTGAAGATATTCCTAGAATCTCATGCAATTGAATAGCTGAATCATTTTGTGTTGAGGCAGCTGTATACTAGCAGTGTCTACATATTTGTTCCACTGTTATTCCCAACAGAGCTTAGAGGTCAGGCAATTTTCCCAGTTATGCTTCTAATGTCCATTAACTGAAAGGTCCTATAAATGACACCTCACCTGGGGTATCTCTTTTTGTATTCTTTTCATAGGGACAGAGAAGAGGGACAAAGTAGGTGGTTAAATAGGTAATCCCACTAGGGGATCATAGTTAAAGGGAAAAGCATGGGAAACTCCTGTAAGTTAGTGATCACTCAAGAAAGCAGGTTTGCTTACCCATGAAACCAAGCAGGCTAGCGTAGCAACAAAACCATTCAAATGGGCAAAATACAGTTGTGAGCCTATGAGAATGCTATTGCAATTGGGTGTGGACCCAATATATGTTAGGAACAGAAGAGCAATGGCCCCTGAATGGCTCATTCAACTATTATGCAATCTCACAGTTAGGTGTTTGCAACAGAGCAGGGAAAAGAGATGAGATTTGATATGTAGAAGCATTTATGCTATTGTATCAAGAGTAAAAGGAGTCAGAGGACTACCACCTTTTGGTACAGTGTCTGACAGAAAACCCAACTGGCTGCCTAGACAAAAGAGCTTAAATAAAATTCAAGAGATAAAACAAAAACCAACTGAGTATCCATCAGAGTTTATAGAAAGGATTTATCAAGCTTATAGACACAACACAGATTCAGACTTTGAGGTCCTGAGAATGTAAGGATGATAAATATGACCTCCATCAGGCAAAGTGCCCCAGAGAATAGACAATTATAGAAACCAAATGGTGTATTTGAAATGAATCCTTCTCAATTAGTAGATGCTGTTTTTAAAGTATTCAATAGCAGGGAACAATGACAGAAGCAAGGAAATGGGAAAGGGAAAGCAGTATTGAAACCAGAAAGGGGAACCAGAAAGCTCTTCTGGTAGCAGCATTGAAAGCAAGTAACCTAAAGGAGGGCTTCCCAGGTGGCTCAGTGGTAAAGAATCCGCCTGCCAGTGCAGGAGATGCAAGAGATGTGGGTTTGATCCCTGGGTCGGGAAGATCCCCTAGAGAAGGAAACGGCAACCCAGTCCACTATTCTTGCCTGGAAAATCCCATGGACAGAGGAGCCTGGTGGGCTACACAGTCCATGGGTTTGCAAAGGGTCTGACATGACTGAACAACTGACCATGCATGCAATAAAAGTATAAGACAAGCCCCCAAACAAAAAAACAATGTGGAATGAGACCCACATCCTGCCCAGTGAGTTCAAAAAGTTAATGATTCCTAGGACATGCTTCTGTATGCATGTCAAAAGTCAAGTCTTAGAAAATGTAAATAATTTATTATTTGACCCTTGCATACATATTTAAGATCATTTCAAGATGCCGGGTTCCTTCAACTTTGAATTTCATCAGTAGAGATCTTAGGTTACCAAATACTAAGTTTTCCCTTCATACTGGTTTTGTCAGTGTCCCTCCTTCCTTCTATTCCCTTACTGCCTTTCCTCTGTTGCCTGGGAAAAATGCACAATCTAAAAGTTTAGAATAATGTTTTATTCAGTAGACAAACTGAGGACTTAAACCTGGGAGGCAGCTTCTCAGATAGCACTGAGGGACTGCTCCGAAGAGGTAAGGGAAGAGTCAAGATTATAGAGTTTTGCAAAAAAACCCAAAAAACAGGTACTCAGAACAGCCAAAGATTAATGCTAATTAAAGAGAAATTGGACATTCAAGTTAATGAGTTTAGCATTTTTTTATGCATGGGAAGATGCAACAGTCTGGACTTGCTGAAATAATTCCTTTGATACATAATTGTGGACTTAAAAAGTATTCACAACCTAAAAGTTGAGAGTTCTGTTTCACTCGGTGGGAATTTTTAGGGCTTCAAGCATGGGGTCGCTAAGAGTCGGACACGACTGAGTGACTTCACTTTCACTTTTCACTTTCATGCATTGGAGAAGGAAATGGCAACCCACTCCATTGTTCTTGCCTGGAGAATCCCAGGGATGGGGGAGCCTGGTGGGCTGCCGTCTCTGGGGTCGCACAGAGTCGGACATGATTGAAGCGACTTAGCAGCAGCAGCAGCAAGCCTGGGAAACAGCATCTCAAGCAACCCTGAGAGAAGTGCTCTGAGGAGGCGGAGGTGAGGAGAGGAGCCAGGTTAGATAGAGATTTTGCAACAAAGGGCAGGTAGTCTGACCATCAAAAGGTTATTTGTTAATTAAAGAAAACCAGATAACCCAAATTGAAGAATTTAGTGCTTTTCTAAGTGTGGAGAAGGAAATGGCAATCCACTCCAGTACTATTGCCTGGAAAATCCCATGGACAGAGGAGCCTGGTAGGCTACAGTCCATGGGGTCGCAAAGAGTCGGACATGACTGAGTGACTTCATGTTCACATTCATTCTAAGTGTGGGAAGTTGCAAGAGTCTGGGCTCACTGAAATGGTTCCTTTGACAGGCACCTCAGCTGTCTGGGTCCAGTATCCCGTTTTCACACTCAGAGTTTCCTTTTTTCAGGGCTCACCTTAGGGAGTGGCTGGAGTCTAATGGCTGCTAGCTGGCAGTATCCTTTCTTCCTGAGTTCCCTCAGGGCTCACCAGCTCACACTGTGGTGACTGCAGCTGCTGATGGCTGTGACATCCTTGTTTGCTGATACGGCAAGAAATAGTCCATTTCTCACATATTTTCCATTTCTCACATTTCTCTTATCTTGTTTTTCTTCATCCTGAATCCCCTTAGGGTACACCGCTTGAGCTACTGGTTTGATGGCTGCAACACCCTCTGTTTACTGAAGTGATAGGTGACACTTTTCGTCCACATCTCCCATACGCTTCAAGTCTCCATTTACTCAGCGTCTACTACTCGGTCTCCCAGACTCCTAAGCAGACATATACGTTCCTTCTCCAGAGTTTCTGTTCCTCATTTTAAGTAACTGAGGGGGTAAGTGTCAGCTTTAGAGCGTGCCTGAGTTTGACCCTCTATGATGTGGGGTGACTAATTCTACACTCCTGTGCTTTGGTATCCTATGAAACTGGAGGTGAAGATAACAGAACGGATCCATATGTGAGCATAAATGAGACAATGGTACAGCACGAGGGCAGTGTCAGTGAGACTGTGCCCAAGATTACTGTTATTGTTATCGACATGTAACTGTTTTCTGAGAGAGACAGTGGGCACTATGAGGTCACTCCCACGTCTCTTTTCTTATTCTTCACACAGCAACATTTTTGACCAGCTACCCTGGCATGTCGTGTGTGTGGTGTGTGTGTGTGTCCAGGCACTTTGGCCCTCATACCACCATCAGGTTTTCTAGTAGTAAGCCTCAGGAATGAGTTTGCAACCTACACCAAAGTGTTTGTCCTGGTGTCCATTCCTTGAAAATCATAAGATAGTCATCGACTTTTGATCTTATTCCACAATAAGAGTTAAATGAAGAAAAGAAAGAGTACTTCTCTCTAAGACCTAAAGCTGAATGACCCATTCCATCTCTGGCCAGGGCCTCACGAGGTGGTAATGGTCCCCACCTAGAAGTGCCTGGATGCAAGGAAGGGAGGGGAGAAAGGACAGCATGCTCAGAAAATGGATACACAGAGACATCTAAGAGCAGGACCCACAGTTTTCCTGATCTCTTTCCATTTCTTCTATGAAAACTTTCCTTACTACAATGGATCTGATTCTCCTTTCCTACATCTGGAATCTGTTTACCACAGAAGATAAGGGCAACCCATGAAGGTTAGCCAGTGAGGACAGTGATTGAGGACCAGTAATTAGTTGACTAACATTTAAATAATAAACAAGTCACAAACAGTTTAGAAAGGTTGTCACATATGTTGTGTATGAAATGATTTTGCTGTAATATTTACAAGCACTCGCCCCATATTTGAAGCATTTTAAAGGTTTTTTGGAAGTACAGCTTTGTCCCAATTCTCTGTCTCTCTCTCCCTCTCTCTCTCTCTGTTTCTCTTTCTGCCTGTCTCTCCCTCCCTCCCTTCATTCTGTACACTCTCTCCTGACCAGCTTATTTCTCTCTCTCTTTATCTCTTTCTCTGCATCCTCTTCATGCATGAGTGGGAGCTGCAGGTATAGATTTGCAGAGATGGGTGATGCGTAGACACAGCAAGGGTCAACTTAGTAAGGACATGGATACAAGGTTCTTTTCTGGCAGATTACAGGTTTTAGCACCCATGCAGGTAATAGATGGAGGGGAAGTCTTGTGATAAGGTGAACAAAAGGTTATTGCTGCAGAGATGAGCAAAGAACTCGTGCCCTAGGAGCTGTGTGAAGATCAGGATGTGCACAGACACACCTTCACCCTGAGAACATGGCTGGGAGAAAGACCTGGAAAGACTGAGCCTTTTTTCCCAAGGCAGACAGTTAAAGCAGAATAAGATGGCTCTATAACACAGGTGGCATAAATTTACAAGACCTGTCCCCAATACATGGAACTCAATGAAACTGATGCAATATGAAGAATTTAGTCCTGCAAAACAGCCTGGAATTTTAGGAGATACATTTTTATCTTGCTCCCAAGATTTTTCTGCATATTATGCAGGAAAATGGTATGGGGTTGGAAATCCGAAATCATAGACTCCTGGTACAGCTATAGCTCAGCTGACTGCATGAACCTATCATATAACCCTGTCTGTATCCACAGCCATTTCCTCTTCTACAGCCTACGGCTCTTCCTCTTCTGTTATCCCTCAATTTTAAAGGACTGCATACTCTTTATTTTAGCTGTAAAAATAATGTATATCTAATTGTAATGTTTCCATATTACAGAAATGGTATGGACCTAACAGAAGCAGAGATATTAAGAAAAGGTGGCAAGAACACACAGAAGAACTATACAAAAAAGATCTTCACAACCCAGATAATCACGATGGTGTGCTCACTCACACTCACATAAAGCCAGACATCCTGGAATGTGAAGTCAAGTGGGTCTTAGGAAGCATCACTGCAAACAAAGCTAGTGGAGGTGATAGAATTCCACTTGAGCTATTTCAAATCCTGAAAGATGATGCTGTGAAAGTGCTGCACTCAATATGCCAGCAAATTTGGAAAACTCAGCAGTGGCCACAGGACTGGAAAAGGTCAGTTTTCATCCCAATCCCAAAGAAAGGCAATGCCAAATAATGCTCAAACTATTGCACAATTGCACTCATCTCACACACTAGTAAAGTAAAGCTCAAAATTCTCCAAGCCAGGCTTCAGCAATACATGAAACCGTGAACTTTCAGATGTTCAGGCTGGTTTTAGAAAAGGCAGAGGAACCAGAGATCAAATTGCTAACATCTGCTGGATCATGGAAAAAGCAAGAGAGTTCCAAAAAAAATCTGTTTCTACTTTATTGACTATGCCAAAGCCTTTGACTGTGTGGATCACAATCAACTGTGGAAAATTCTGAAAGAGATGGGAATACCAGACCACCTGACCTGCCTCTTGAGAAACCTATATGCAGGTCAGGAAGCAACAGTTAGGACTGGACATGGAACAACAGGCTGGTTCCAAATAGGAAAAGGAGTACATCAAGGCTGTATATTGTCACCCTGCTTATTTAACTTATATGCAGAGTACATCATGAGAAATGCTGGGCTGTAGGAAGCACATGCTGGAATCAAGATTGCCGGGAGAAATATCAATAACCTTACATGCAGATGACACCACTCTTATGGCAGAAAGTGAAGAAGAACTAAAGAGCCTTTTGATGAAAGTGAAAGAGAAGAGTGAAAAAGTTGGCTTAAAGCTCAACATTCAGAAAACGAAGATCATGGCATCTAGTCCCATCACTTCATGGGAAATAGACGGGAAACAGTGTCTGACTTTATTTTTGGGGGCTCCAAAATCACTGCAGATGGTGACTGCAGCCATGAGATTAAAAGATGCTTACTCCTTGGAAGGAAAGTTATGACCAACCTAGAGAGCATATTAAAAATCAGAGACATTACTTTGCCAACAAAGGTCTGTCTAGCCAAGGCTATGGTTTTTCCAGTGGTCATGTATGGATGTGAGAGTTGGACTGTGAAGAAAGCTGAACACTGAAGAATTGATGCTTTTGAACTGTGGTGTTGGAGAAGACTCTTGAGAGTTCCTTGGACTCCAAGAAGATCCAACCAGTCCATCCTAAATGAGATCAGTCCTGGGTGTTCATTGGAAGAACTGATGCTGAAGCTGAAACTCCAATACTTTGGCCACCTGATGTGAAGAGTTGACTCATTTGAAAAGATCCTGATGCTGGGAAAGATTGAGGGCAAGAGGAGAAGGGGACGACAGAGGATGAGATGGTTGGATGGCATCACCAAGTCAATGGACATGGGTTTGGGTGAAGTCCAGAAGTTGGTGATGGACAAGGAGGCCTGTCGTGTTGTGGTTCATGGGGTTGCAAAGAGTCGGACATGAATGAGCGACTGAACTGAACTGAAATATTCCTATGATTGTCTTTGGGCTCTGATACCTAAACCTGAAAGGAGCTTTACGTCCTGCTTTCCCAGGACTGGCAGAGGGAAAGGAGGTCATTACATGGTCCTGTTTTCCTGTTCTCTGACTCTACCAAAACTGCCTTCAAGAGGAGACTTCTTCCATCTAGGCCTACAAAACTCAAGTCTGGTTATTAGCAAATCAGTATACAAATGGAATATTTTCCTTTATTTTATGCTTTCTTTCATAGCAGAGTATACTTTGGCATGTGACCTGGCTCTGCACCCCCAACAGAATATGTGACTTGGACAAGTTGGGCAGTTTCTGAGCCTCTGAGTTTTTACTTTTAATGAGAGTAAGAATTCCATTCTTACAAAATGTTTTGCAGACAGCCTTCATAGGAATAACAAATTACAGAGAGAAAAATAGCTATATAGCAAAGAAATCTGGTGACCTGTCTTAACAAGTAATCAAAGTGAACCTCACTGGCTAGTGACAGGGATACCATGTGCCCCAACATGAGGCACAGCTGACTGCGCTGCTCCTGCCCAAATGCAAGGCACTACTCTAACCACAAATAAACAGCACACAGATCTCAGTGGAGGGAGGTTCTGTAAAATTGCTGGTGTGCCCGGTACAGCAATGCCACTATCTTAAGAAGGCTGAAGAACCAGCCCAGATCAAAGGAGACCAAAATGACAGAGAAGGAAAGCACAGCTTGTTGTTTTAGACTGGGTCTTGGACTAGGAGGAGGAAGGGTTAGCATGTTTATGTATGTGTGTTCTTTAGCTGTAAATGTCATTCTAGACAATTGATGAAATTTAAGTAAGGCTTGTAGATTAGATAGTAGTAATGTATCAATACAATGCCCTTATTGTTATAAATTTACTCTGATTATATAAAAGTATATCTCAGCTTTTAGGAAATACATGTTAATTTATTTAGGAGTGAAAGGCAATATATCTGTAACTAGATCTCAAATGGATCAGCAAAACAAAACAAAACTGTGTGCTTGTAGAAAGAGTGAATAATTAAATAAATGTGGTAAAACTTCAAAATTTGGGGAATGTGAGTGAAGGGTATAAAAAATTATTTTTCCTATCCTTGAAACTTTCCTGTAATCCTGAAATTGTTTCAAAATAAAAAGGCAAAACTATGATAAAGCATATGAAAATTTTCAATTTGGCAGTGTAGCAATACTACATGCCATATTTCATGCTACTTACATTACTATGTTGTGGTTACCTTCCAGTAGGTTGGTAAACAGTCTGGAAATGGGCTTCATGGTCATGGTGTAGCCAAGTTGTTATAAAGAAGGTCTTTTTCTCTACAATCCATTCTAAGCAAATCATACTTCAAGGAATCTGGCAAAGATTAGTTCTGGGAATGGCTACACTCTCCTCCCCTCCATTGCTGTCTGCTGCTGCTGCTGCTGCTGCTGCTAAGTCTCTTCAGTCGTCTCTGACTCTGTGCGACCCCATAGACAGCAGCCCACCAGGCTCCCCCTTCCCTGGGATTCTCCAGGCAAGAACACTGGAGTGGGTTGCCATTTCCTTCTCCAATGCATGAAAGTGAAAAGTGAAAGTGAAGTCGTTCAGTAGTGTTGGACTCCTAGCAACCTCATGGACTGCAGCCTACCAGGTTCCTTTGTCCATGGGATTTGCCAGGCAAGAGTACTGGAGTGGGTTGCCATTGCCATTGTTGTCTGGGAACTTCTAAAGAGACCATTCTTAGGGTCATTATAGAACTGTGTACCCACCCATCTACTCAAAACAGGGATGCGTGTGTACCTTTCTCTTAGCTAAGCCTTTCCAGGCCTCTCCAGTGGTACTTGGACAGTTTCTCCATGGACACCCACATCACGAGATGCCACACCTGTCAGTTCCTCCAAGCACACTTTTCCCTCATGACTGGAGCACTTTGTAGGGGTGCGAAAGTTGCCACCCTAAGATGTCTGTGCCATTTGGATTATTTTAAACTGAATGCAATCAAGTCTTGAAACAATCTGGAAGAATCTAGGAGCTTCCCCCGTCTGATCTCTTATAGATGAGAGTCCACTCTGTATCCCATTGTCTCTGCTGACACAGCAAACATTTATTTACCAAACATTTGGTTTTTCATCTGTATCTGAATTGCCTCCTTTCCCTTCAAAGTCGTGAACCTCTACCCAACATCCTCTTTTGTCTTTAGCTGAATTAAGGTGAAGATTTTAGCCATTTTGGGAGTTCCTCAGTTTTCCTGCATCTCATCCATAGATACATGTTATTAAACTTTGCTCAATTTTCTCCTAATAATCTGTCACTTGAATTCTTAGATGAACCAGAAGAAGCTGGAAGGACAGAGGAATATTTCTTCCTCCCAGACAACCTCTTGTCCAGGCAACATCAATATGCCAACTTTGGCTTCCTCAGGACATACAGAAGTACAATTTGCCCTAGGAGATCATATAAATACCCAAAGGGGCATATCCACACAGTACCTGCATATAATTGAACTGTCTGCCATACAAGTTTAATTAACTAGAAACAACAACACATGCCTTTTATTGGAGGCAGTCTATTTCATTTTTCTCTTGGAATGTATAAAACCACAAAACTAATACAATTATGTAAAGTTTAAAAATAAAATAAAATAAATTAAAAAAATAAAAAAAATAAAATAAAATATACAATTCAAAAAAAATAATAATAATGAAAACTTGATGTAATAACAGAAACCCAGATTTTTCAGTTTCCTGAGGTCCCCCGGAGCATGGTTTGCTTGCACAATATATGTCCACACCAAGGTGCCTGTGCTTAGGTGGTGGCCGTTCTGTCACTACTCCTCTCTTTTTGGTACAGACGTTAGTTACTTGCTCTTCTAAAGGAAGGTTGCTTTGGTCATTTAAATCCAATACATGTAACTCATCAGATCCCACAGCTGCATGCCCAAACAGAAAGGCTCCAGAGGACAGGCTGAACATTAGGCTGGCTCATGTGGTCAGTCTTCCTGAGAGGTGTTCTGTCATCATGGCAGCCTTACTGGTTCCCCTCTCCAGTTTCTTTCATCTGAAATCTCACAGGTTGTTCAGCTCCTTCCATTTAAGTCTAGGTCAGAGATTCAATAGCTTACATGCCTTAAAGGAACTAATGATAGCTCACATATTGTAACTGGTTTGGTTGTTGGCTTGGTCTATAAACGGCAAAGAGGGGTAGAGTAAATGTCCCTTCAATATGGGAAATCTGTGGAGACAGGGAAAATATAATGCTTCACTTATCAATTGTGGTGTTACATCAGACAGAGAGGGAGGTTGCCACTGACCATGTGCTTGTCTTCAAAAGATACAGTCCCTTCTGTGTGGCCAGGCTCTAACTGATGTGTCCAGCAAAATGAGGCATTCTGCTGCCGCAGGGAGAGGCAGGTGTATGCTGTCCTCACCATGGCACAGAGGAGGCGGCTGCCCTCTAATGGACGACAGACACTGACCGGGACCTCTGCCAGAACCAACTCAAGTCTTCAGACTGTTTAGAATCAAAGCCAAATGCTGGAGGGTGAGAAAATGGTGTAAAAATGACCTTAGTTCTGATGTTCAGAGCGCTGCCCCTCTCTAGGCTTTCGTGAAATGTCATTTTGGCTCCGTTACCAAAGATTCCCTTTGGTATCAATCCTCACTCCATCCTGTGCACACAGCACTACTACAGGAGCCCTCATTGACTAAAAAAGTACACATTAGCACCACCCCAAGTTTCCAACCCTTCTTCCTTACTCTCGGCCCTGAACAAACTCCAAAAAGAGAACATGACTCATCATTGCTTTAGTGTTGACCTACTTCAGGTTTGCAATCACAACCTGCTTTTTTGCCCCCTTTTTTTTCTAGAGTAAGTGCCATAACCTACTTCTCTCCTAGCATGGATATCTCTGCTTTTATTCTACAGCTTCTTCAAAGTACCATTCTCACTGTATCTTAAGTATCTGCAATCATTCTCAAAGATAGTCACTAGAGGCTTCTGAAACATCTAGAAGGACACTGCCTCTGTGGGGACCTTCTGTGAATAAAGTCACAATCCTGGTTGCCTTTGGCCATCTTTGTCTGACCCAGTTTCCTCCCCTGACTGGAACATCTGCTCCCTCAGAGCCAGTGTCCACAAGGAAAATGGTCCTTCCCAGGCCCCATACCAGGCACTGGTTTTTGGATCAGCTGATATAGACAAATAGTCATAAGCCTTAAAAGCAAAGGATGAGTAGGATCTGTGAGTGGCCATCACCACCTCACAGACCTGCCTGAAATAAAGGAAACTATGCAGTGATACTCAGAATAAGAATCTAGGTCCCTTAGTTTAGAGAACATTATCCCAATTTAACTATAATCATAGTCTTTTTTGTTAGACAGAACTAGCTTCCTTAATCCTTAAAGTCACTCCCTGACTGGGGCAAAAGTCCCCCAGCCAGTGACCTGAAAATTTACCCCATCTCACCCAGCCCTGTACCTGGAGCACTCATCTCCAGGTCTTCACAGAGGCCCTACTTCCCTAACTCTCACGTCAGTTCACTTGTCACCACTCAAAAAGGGCTCCCCTGACCACCAAGCCTTGCATACTCCCACAAGACATTACCTAATTTTCTTCAGAGTATCTATCTTTTCCTGAAATTTTAATTTTTCTAAATCAGTTTTCTTCTTTCTTTGTCTCATTTCTGGCAGTCTGCTGCCCCTTCCTGGAAGGCTGTGATGGTGAGATCCAGTTCTGTATCAGCCACATTCACCTCAATTCACCCCTTATTGAGAACCTTGATAGAAGCATCAGTTCAGTTCAATTCAGTTGCTCACTCGTGTCTGGCTCTTTGTGACCCCATGGACTGTAGAATGCCAGGCTTCCCTGAGCTTGCTCAAACTCATGACTATTGAGTCAGTGATGTCATCCAGCCATCTCATCCTCTGTCATCCTCTTCTCCTCCTGAATTCAATCTTTCCCAGCATCATCAGGGTCTTTTCCAAAGAGTCAGTTCTTTGCATCAGGTGGTGAAAGTATTGGAGCTTCAGCTTCAGCTTCAGCATCAGTCCTTCCAATGAATACTCAGGACTGATTTCCTTGAGGATTGACTGGTTAGATCTCCTTGCAGTCCAAGGGACTCTCAAGAGTCTTCTCCAACTTCACAGTTCTAAAGCATCAATTCTTCAGCTCTTAGCCTTCTTTATGGTCCACCTCTCAAATCCATCCAGGGCTGCGTTTTGCATGATGTACTCTGCATATAAGTTAAATATGCAGGATGTCAGTATACAGCCTTGATATACTCCTTTTCCAATTTGGAACCAGTCCTGTTACATGTTCGGTTATAACTGTTGCTTCTTGACCTGGATACAGATTTCTCAGAAGGCAGGTAAAGTGGTCTGGTATTCCCATCTCTCGAAGGATATTCCACAGTTTTTTTGTGATACACAGTCAAAGGCTTTATTTCTGGGGGTTCCAAAACCACTGTAGATGGTGACTGCAGCCATGGAATTAAAAGATGCTTGCTCCTTGGAAGAAAAACTGTGACTAACCTAGACAGCATATTAAAAATCAGAGACATTACTTTGCCACCAAAGGCCCATCTAGTCAAAGCTATGGACCATAAAGAGGGCTGAGCATGGAAGAATTGATGCTTTTGAACTGTGATGTTGGAGAAGACTCTTGAGAGCCCCTTGGACAGCAAGGAGATCAAACTAGTCAATCCTAAAGGAAATCAGTCCTGAATATTCATTGGAAGGACTGATGCTGAAGCTGAAGCTCTAGTACTTTCGCCACCTGATGTGAAGAACAGACTTATTGGAAAAGACCGTGATCCTGGGAAAGATAGAAGGCTGGAGGAGAAGAGGACAACAGAGGATGAGATGGTTGGATGGCATCACCGACTCGATGCACATGAGTTTGAGCAAGCTCCAGGAGTCCATGGGATTTCAGAGTTGGACCCGACAGAGTAATTGAACTTGCATGAAATGTTCCCTTGGTATCTCTAGCTTTCTTGAAGAGATCTCTAGTCTTTTCCATTCTATTGTTTTCCCCTATTTCTTCACATTGATCACTGAGGAAGTCTTTCTTATCTCTCCTTGCTATTCTTTTGAACTCTGCATTTAGATGGGTGTATTTTTCCTTTTCTCCTTTGCCTTTTTCTTCTCTTCTTTTCTCAGCTATTTGTAAGGACTCCCCAGACAACTATTTTGCCTTTTTGCATCTTACTGGGGATAGATGAATAGCCAGCACTTAAAACTTGTGTGCTGAGTGAATGTATCCAGGTCTTTCACACTCTCTCAGCACAGTAGACACGCTGCTGCTCCATCCCAGAGCCCTTCAGAATGGATGCACAGGATGCCCAGCTGCTGAGAATGCCAGTTCATGGCTGCACCTTGCACTGAGAATCACCCACAGTTGCAGGGAGTGGCTTGCCTTAGTTATGCCCCTTCCTTGGGGACCCCATAGCCAATGACCTCCGTATCAGCCAGTACTGATATGGAGATACAAAGATTTGGCTCTGTTGCTGCAACTTTGGACACTTCTTGCAGCCATGAAATTAAAAGATGCTTACTCCTTGGAAGGAAAGTTATGACCAACCTAGATAGCATATTCAAAAGCAGAGACATTACTTTGCCAACAAAGGTTCGTCTAGTCAAGGCTATGGTTTTTCCTGTGGTCATGTATGGATGTGAGAGTTGGACTGTGAAGAAGGCTGAGAACTGAAGAATTGATGCTTTTGAACTGTGGTGTTGGAGAAGACTCTTGAGAGTCCCTTGGACTGCAAGGAGATCCAACAAGTTCATTCTGAAGGAGATCAGCCCTGGGATTTCTTTGAAAGGAATGATGCTAAAGCTGAAACTCCAGTACTTTGGCCACCTCATGCGAAGAGTTGACTCATTGGAAAAGACTCTGATGCTGGGAGGGATTGAGGGCAGGAGGAGAAGGGGACGACAGAGGATGAGATGGCTGGATGGTATCACTGACTCGATGGACGTGAGTCTGGGTGAACTCCAGGAGTTGGTGATGGACAGGGAGGCCTGGCATGCTGTGATTCATGAGGTGGCAAAGAGTCGGACACGACTAAGCGACTGAACTGAACTGAACTGAACTGAAGGGCTGTCCCAGCTCCAGAGCTCCCATTAGCAAACACAGTATGAGTCAGGTTTTCTCTTTACTAAGAGACCAAATTGCCAACATCTGCTGGATCATCGAAAAAGCAAGAAAGTTCCAGAAAAACATCTATTTCTTCTTTATTGACTATGCCAAAGCCTTTGACTGTGTGGATCACAATAAACTGTGGAAAATTCTGAAAAACATGGGAATATCAGACCACCTGACCTGCCTCTTGAGAAATTTGTATGCAGGTCAGGAAGCAACAGTTAGAACTGGATATGGAACAACAGACTGGTTCCAAATAGGAAAAGGAGTACGTCAAGGCTGTATATTGTCACCCTGCTTATTTAACTTCTATGCAGAGTACATCATGAGAAACGCTGGGCTGGAAGAAACACAAGCTGGAATCAAGATTGCCAGGAGAAATATCAATAACCTCAGATATGCAGATGACACCACCCTTATGGCAGAAAGTGAAGAGGAACTAAAAAGCCTCTTGATGAAAGTGAAAAAGGAGAGGGAAAAAGTTGGCTTAAAACTCAACATTCAGAAAACGAAGATCATGGCATCTGGTCCCATCACTGCATGGGAAATAGATGGGGAAACAGTGTCAGACTTTATTTTTTGGGGCTCCAAAATCACTGCAGATGGTGACTGCAGCCATGAAATTAAAAGACGCTTACTCCTTGGAAGGAAAGTTATGACCAACCTAGACAGTATATTGAAAAGCAGAGACATTACTTTGCCAACAAAGGTTTGTCTAGTCAAGGCTATGGTTTTTCCAGTGGTCATATATGGATGTGAGAATTGGACTGTGAAGAAAGCTGAGCGCCAAAGAATTGATGCTTTTGAACTGTGGTGTTGGAGAAGACTCTTGAGAGTCCCTTGGACTGCAAGGAGATCCAAGCAGTCCATTCTGAAGGAGATCAGCCCTGGGATTTCTTTGGAAGGAATGATGCTAAAGCTGAAACTCCAGTACTTTGGCCACCTCATGTGAAGAGTTGACTCATTGGAAAAGACTCTGATGCTGGGAGGGATTGGGGGCAGGAGGAGAAGGGTACGACAGAGGATGAGATGGCTGGATGGCATCACTGACTCGATGGACTTGAGTCTGAGTAAACTCCGGGAGTTGGTGATGGACAGGGAGGCCTGGTGTGCTGCGATTCATGGGGCCGCAAGGAGTTGGAAACGACTGAGCTACTGAACTGAACTGAATACTTACTTAATTATTTAAGGGCTAACAGAGTCGGACAGAACTTAAGTGACTTAGCAACAGCAGCAGCAGCTGAGAGCACTCCTCATTTGCATTCTGCTTGGAACTCCCCAGCTCTGTCTATTTTCAGGAAACTCTATGTAACTCAACTCTGTCCCTTTAGCTATACCCTCTTTTTGCTTCGATTTTTGATCCTGATAAGTTCCCTTTATTTTTTTGTATCCTAGTTTTAAGCTTTGGGTGATATCTTGTGCTTGGCTCAACCTGGAATCCTGGACAGGACTTTGTGGTGGAAGGGACCAGACCTCCTCCACATTTTTACCCCTAAATATATAGAAATCTTATCAAAGTATATACCAGGAGAAATTCAATGCACTCCTGCTACTTTCGTCTTGTAAGAAGAGAAGATTCCTTCATGCTAAATGGAAATGTGAAGGAAGTCTGAAATGTGGAAATGTAGAGTCTTCTTCCATTAGTGGAGACAGCCTTTGATGGTGGCCAGAAAGGTTTAAATAAAAAACTGAAGAGAACAAAAAATTTAATGAATTATATACCAGTTTATAAGTCCTTAAAACTGGAGTTGTTGCCAATGTTTCTATATCTGTAGCAATATACAATTTCACATTATTTTCATAAGCTGAAGTTTGTGCTTACTTGCTAAATTGCTTCAGTCATGACCAACTCTTTGTGACTCTATGGACTGTAGCCCGGAAGACTCCTCTGTCCAAAGTATTCTCCAGGCAAGAAAACTGGAGTGGGTTACATGCCTTCCTCCAGGGTATCTTTCTAACCCAGGGATCAAACCAATGTCTCCTGCATTGGCAGGTGGGTTCTTTACCACTAGCATCACCTGGGAAGACTCCCAGAATAATTTATTGCTTTACTCTTATGTACTTTCTAGTCCCTGGAAACACGGGAGAGTATTATGTTTGGCAGTTTAACAACTTCTGACACATGATTATTTTGGAGAGATGCTTGTTTGAAATATCAATGCCTGCCTGCTAAGTCATGTCCGACTCTTTGTGACTCTGTGGACTGTAGCCCACCAGGCTCCTCTGTCCATGGGTTTCTCCCCAAGCAAGAATACTGGAGGGGGTTGCCAATCCCTCTTCTGGGGATCTTTCTGACCCAGGGATCAAACCCACATCTCTTAAGACTCCTGCATTTTTACCATTTTGTCTTTACCACTGGCACCACCTGGCCCCAAAATACCAATATCTGCTCTCAAGTCTTAGATACAATGGTTAGTCCAAGCTAATTGAAGCAGCAACAATGACCTGGAGCAGAACATGGATGTTGGAATCAATAAAAGGCATCTAGCTGAATATCAAGGCATACAGAGCAATGCCCTGTTGGTAAAACTTCCATTTCCTATCATATGGTGAAATCACACAAAAGGAAACATGTTCACCATGTGTCTGCTTTTCGTACTTTAAAATACCAGATATAAAATGCTACCTCAAGGAGCTCTTAATGTACACCGAAAAATAAAACCACAAAAAATGTTAATGATTAAAATAGGCATTAACCAGTTTTTACTACTTTCTTTGTCAGAAACCAGTCCTCTGAAAACCCCTACTTTTACAGAGCTTCCCTGGCACCTTTTATAGAATTATAAGATTACAACATTTTAAAATATTCATTCTTGATTTCTTCCAGAGAATACCTCCACAAACTGATTCAAACTTAAACATCATCTTTGAAAGTGAAAGTTGCTCAGTCTTGTCTGACTCTTTGGACCCCATGGACTATATAGTCTATGAAATTCTCCAGGTCAGTGTTTAAATTAATGACTCGATGTCATGGTTGGCTACTGTTGGGACACTGATTGTGTGCAAACATTCTCTCCTCATGGAACTCACTATCTAGATTTTACATTTTAACCTAATTTTGTCACTGAAGTGAAACTAACTCTTGGGTGGTCCTAATAAAGAACAAGACAGAAGGTGATGGTAAAAGATGTTTTGCCACTTTTGCTCCTGTGCTTCTTAGTATTCCATATGTACATTTAATTGAGCCAATCTGAACTCCTGAAAGACAGTCAATAGCATCGAGGAGCATCCAATCTAACACTAAATACATGTGAGGAAAAAAGTAAATCATTTTTGTGTGATTAACAATTGTAGTAATCATCATTAAATAGAAGGACTCCAAAGCTAAGAAAATTATCTAAGACTGTGTGTGTGTGTGTAAAATACATATGTGTATGTTAATTTTTCAACCTGACATTTTCTCAAAAGTAAATAAAATGGGGGTAGGAATACCCTCAAAGGGGCAACTGAACATCAGCTAAATAAATCCTAAGATTTAAGATGAAGGATAACAGTCATCTTGGAAATGTTGAAATAACAGATTGAATGTGAAATTTTATAATTTGACTTAATTGACACATCATCTTCTGTTAGCTGATAGCTAGTTTCAGAAATATGACACAAAGCAAGCAACATCTATTTCTGCTTTATTGACTATACCAAAGCCTTTGACTGTGTGGATCACAATAAACTGTGGAAAATTCTGAAAGAGACGGGAATACCAGACCACCTGACCTGCCTCTTGAGAAACCTGTATGCAGGTTAGGAGCAACAGTTAGAACTGCACATGGAACAACAGACTGGTTCCAAATAGGAAAAGGAGTACATCAAGGCTGTATATTGTCACCCTGCTTATTTAACTTCTATGCAGAGTACATCATGAGAAACACTGGGCTGGAAGAAACACAAGCTGGAATCAAGATTGCCGGGAGAAATATCAATAACCTCAGATATGCAGATGACACCACCCTTATGGCAGAAAGTGAAGAGGAACTAAAAAGCCTCTTGATGAAAGTGAAAGAGGAGAGGGAAAAAGTTGGCTTAAAACTCAACATTCAGAAAATGAAGATCATGGCATCTGGTCCCATCACTTCATGGGAAATAGATGGGGAAACAGTGGAAACAGTGTCAGACTTTATTTTTTTGGGCTCCAGAGTCACTGCAGATGGTGATTGCAGCCATGAAATTAAAAGACACTTACTCCTTGGAAGAAAAGTTATGACCAACCTAGATAGCATATTCAAAAGCAGAGACATTACTTTGTCAACAAAGGTCCATCTAGTCAAGGCTATGGTTTTTCCAGTAGTCATGTATGGATGTGAGAGTTGGGCTGTGAAGAAAGCTGAGTGTCAAAGAATTGATGCTTTTGAACTGTGGTGTTGGAAAAGACTCTTGAGAGTCTCTTGGGCTGCAAGGAGATCCAACCAGTCCATTCTAAAGGAGATCAATCCTGGGATTTCTTTGGAAGGAATGATGCTGAAGCTGAAACTCCAATACTTTGGCCACCTCATGCAAAGAGTTGACTCATTGGCAAAGACTGATGCTGGGAGGGATTGGGGACAGGAGGAGAAGGGGATGACAGAGTATGAGATGGCTGGATGGCATCACCGACTCGATGGACGTGAGTTTGAGTGAACTCCGGGAGTTGGTGACGGACAGGGAGGCCTGGCATGCTGCAATTCATCGGGTCTCAAAGAGTCAGACACGACTGAGTGACTGAACTGAACTAAAGTAACATTTATGTAAGAACAGATTAGCCCAGAAAAGCTGCCCTCACTTGCATCCATGCAGTCTGTTGGCCCTTCATGCTCATAAAAGGCTAGTCTCTCCACTGGGAGAAGAGGTCTGCTTGTCTTCTCCTGCATGAGAGTTTGTGAGGGTAAAAGCAGACTATATAGCTCAGTCTTCTGGTGGTTTCTAAATTCAATGTCTTAGATGTTGAGCTGGGCAAGTAATGTTCTTCCCTCTGTCTTTTCCTCCAGAATAGAAAGGTGTTTGGGGAGAGCACCTACCCAGTCCCCAGTTTTAGTGCATTAGCATCATCCTAAGAAGTTAATTCAGATACTCTTGCCTGGAAAATCCCATGGATGGAGGAGCCTGGTAGGCTGCAGTCCATGGGGTCGCTAAGAGTCAGACACGACTGAGTGACTTTCAGTTTCACTTTTCTCTTTCCTGCATTGGAGAAGGAAATGGCAACCCACTCCAGTGTTCTTGCCTGGAGAATCCCAGGGACGGGGGAGCCTGATGGGCTGCCATCTATGGGGTCGCATAGAGTCGGACACGACTGAAGCGACTTAGCAGCAGCAGCAGCAGCAACACGCTGCATTGGCCCTTTCCTGCCTATAGGGCACCAAGACCCAGAAGGGGGCTGTCCCCAGAGGAGGTGAGGATCCCTGGGGAAGCTCTCTTCAAGTGCCCTGCTAGATGATGCTACAATTCCAGGCGTTCTGCTGAACCTGCTAGCTCAACATGTTACATAACATACTTGCTTCAGAGCCCTGGAGCCCTAGTCGATGAGAAGACCTTGCTCTCTGGCACGGTCTGGGAGAGGCCACAGTCACAACGGGCCACAGGTATTGACTTGCTGTTTGCTTGGCACTGATGCTACAGCATTTACAAAGCTAACTATTTCACCCTGGCCAGGTCCCATTGAGATGATAAATAACATCTTTTCCCCTCAGTTGAGTCACTCCTAGAACCAGTAGTACAAGCTCATGCTGCTAAAGAGAGGTGGAGCTTAGCTCTCAATACAAAAGCTGGACTCCAGGGTTGCCCAGCTGGCCACAAAGCATCCTCTGGAAGCATTGAGGGTACCCTTTCACAAGGAGGAAGGGAGCATTCCACATACTCTTCTGGGAGCCAAAGACACGTGGGCTCCTCATCCCAGGAGCAGACAGGAGTTGGGGCAAACTCTTTAACACTGAAGGCATCATCTCTACAGCAGGGGTATCTTCTTTTGGCAGAAAGGGTCTGTCCTTTGTGTGATAGCTGCAGAGGGAGCTGTGTATGGGCAAGAAAGGTGCAGCAGCCCTCTGACACACCCACAGGCAGAGCAGAGAGGTCCTCCTCCAGGACACACATCTGGCCTGGACAGATGGCCACAAGATGTCTACTAGAATTACTCTCCACTGGCATTTCATGTTAATAAAATCTCCTTTTGGTACATTCTCACTGAAGCAAGCACACATTCTGAGGAGGAATTTTCCCAAATAAATATTTTCCAACTGGAGTAGTTTAACATCAATGCAAAGAAATGCTAGGTCTTTTTGCCCCGGGGCTCTGACACAAGCCCAGATGGTGTTCCATCAGAAACAGTTTCTGCAGATCCTCCCTTCTATTTCTTTTTGGAATTGCACTCCCCAGGCTGCCTGAGGCAAAGCAACAGGTTTGAATCTAGTCTGTATTCACCCCCATAGTCATCAGAAAGACGCGCCTGTACTGCCACAGCTATCTCAGTGCTGCCTCCTGTCACCTCCTCTCCAAGGTCAGGAGGGTTTGGTGAGCCCCCGAGTATCTGCTCCCCTTGGGCACCACCTCTGACACAGTGCACTGTAGTCAGGGCATGCCCAGGTCCCACTGCCTCAGGCAGAGTGGCAGGTTCCCCACCCTCACACCCTAGAACGGAGTGGCACCCAAAAACTGGTAAACTGAGGAACAAAGTAAATAAGCTACAACACCTTCATCTAAAAAGCAGAAGAAAAACACATATGAGAACATTTGTATTAGAACTAAATCAGAGAGCCTGAAGGTTTTAGAAAGATATTCAGATAACCTTAGTATAACCTTCCTGGTTTACATTAGCCTCTGCTTTGAATCTTACCAGGAAAAAAAAAAAAAGTCTAGATGGCAGTTTAATATAAATATGGATAATAATAGCATAAATCATTTAATAAATGTTCAAAAAATGCAACATATCATTTTCCTATACAGAAAAGTTTACAAAACATTTAGTTGGGAATGCTTATATGTAGTATATCTAGCCATAAAGATAGCCTTTTATTTTATATTTTACTGTAACACTATGTTTTTAACCATGGGGATGGGATAGGCCACAAATGTTTGTTTCCTCAGCTTCAAAGGAAAATTTATAGTATTCTGGCTAATATATAGTTGCTTTGCTTACCCTAGCTTTTGTTTTGTATTTAATTTGATTTCTTACAAAATAAAGAACTAAATAAATAACTCTCTTCTCATTAAATCAAAATTTAACTACAGGCCTCTGTGGAAAATATTAAAAGCCTAATTAAAATTGAACATACTGCAAAAAAATGGCCGAGAGGGAGTTATAACAATGAAAAGGAAGATGTTTTGTTTATAATTTCACAACATTTTAGACACAGCGGCTCTGACTGTGAGGGCTGGCTCGCTGGGAGACTGGGCACGTACCTGCCCATGTGTCTGGGGCACCTGTGTGAACTGCTGCTCGGCCTGAGCTGTCCTGGAAGGGAGGGACCTTGTGTCCACCCCTCTACCCAGTGTACCTCTCTGCTCCTTCCTCCCCAAACATCTGTGTTCACAAAGAGCGTGCAGTGCCTCTCACCCACCAGAAGCTGTAACTGCCGCTCTTGGATCTAAGAAGGTTTGTGCCCTCCCAAGGAGTAGCTCCAGTGCAAGACCCTCTGACCAGGACCTCTGAGAAGTGGCCTTCTGCACAGCATACCTATAAACTCATAAGCTCCCAGACATTGCTGCAACCAGAGTCGCCTACATTTCTGCGTACTTCAAGAGAAAAATAAAATATTTCAAAAAACCTTTTTAAAAAATTGCACATTTTATCCATAGCAGGCTCTTGATGAATGAGTTTGAATATAGAATAAATAATATTTATGCAGTACATTTTATTTGCATTCTTTAAATGTTCACCCACCATCTTATTTATCACAAATCCTGTGCTCCAACATTTCTTCTCTAGATCTGTATGCCTCAGAATAGTTCAGGGTTCAGCCTCCCACTTGAGGGACATTGAGGGCCTATCTCCTCTTATCTCACCCTCAGGACTTATTGTTTGCTTTGCTACCATATCATATCAACATTTGGATGATCTGCATAACTCTGTGGACCAATGCATGATGTTCAAAATCAAGCATGGGTAAAGCGTATATTCCAAGTACAATACAGACCAATGAAGTAACAGGTAGCAGAGTATGAATAGTTCATTGATACCATATCAGTTTACATTACATCTAAATTCTAAGAAATTCCTACTTGTTAAATTTTATGTGACATCAAAGGAGAATATCCATGATTATCTGAAAAGTCTAATAAAATATTTTGAACTACAGATCTGACTCCAGCTTGATTTTCTTCAACTATATTTACATACTACAAAATATTGAATGCAGAAGCAGATATTAAAATCATCTGCCTTTCATTAAGCCAGACATTATAAAGGTCTGCAAAAGTGTAAAGTGGTGTCACTAAATTCTCACAAAATCCTTGAGTTTTGAATAATTTTGTTGTTGTTCAGTCTGTAAGTCATGTCCAACTCTTTATAACACCATGGACTGCAGCATGCCAGGCTCCCCTGTCCTTCACCATCTTCTGGAGCTTGCTCATACTCATGTCCATTGAGTCAATGATGCCATCCAACCATTTTATCCTCTGTTGCCCACTTCTCCTTTTGCCCTCAATCTTTCCCAGTATCAGGGTCTCTTCAAATGAGTCAGCTCTTCACATCAGGTGGCCAAAGTAATGGAGCTTCAGCTTCAGCATCAGTCATTCCAATGAATATTAAGGACTGATTTCCTTTAGGATTGACTGGTTGGATCTCCTTGTAGTCCAAGGGACTCTCAAGAGTCTTCTCCAGCACCACAGTTCAAAAGCATCAATTCTTCCACACTCAGCTTTCTTTAAGGTCCAACTCTCACATCCATACATGACTACTGGAAAAATCATAGCTTTGAATATACAGGCCTTTGCTGACAAAGGAATGTCCCTGCTTTTTAGTGCACTGTATAGGTTTGCAGCCATGAAATTAAAAGATGCTTACTCCTTGGAAGGAAAGTTATGACCAACCTAGATAGCATATTGTAAAACAAAGATATTACTTTGCCAACACATGTCCATCTAGTCAAGGCTATGGTTTTTCCAGTGGTCATGTATGGATGCGAAAGTTGGACTGTGAAGAAAGCTGAGCATCGAAGAATTGATGCTTTTGAACTGTGGTGTTGGAGAAGATTCTTGAGAGTCCCTTGGACTGCAAGGAGATCCAAGCAGTCCATCCTAAAGGAAATCAGTCCTGGGTGTTCTTTGGAAGGAATGATGCTGAAGCTGAAACTCCAATACTTTGATCACCTCATGCGAAGAGTTGACTCATTTGAAAAGACCCTGATGCTGGGAGGGATTGGAGGCAGGAGGAGAAGGGGATAACAGAGGATGAGATGGCTGGATGGCATCACCAACTCGATGGACATGAGTTTAAGTGAACTCTGGGAGTTGGTGATGGACAGGAAGGCCTGGCGTGCTACGATTCATGGGGTTGCAAAGAGTCGGACATGATTGAGCGACTGAACTGAACTGAGCTGATAGGTTTGTCATAGTTTTTCTTCCAAGGAGCAAGCGTCTTTTACTTTCATGGCAGCAGTCATTGTCTGCAGTGATTTTGGAGCCCAAGAAAATAAAGTCTTTTACTGTTTCCACTTTCCCCCCATCCATTTGCCATTCAGTCTTGGAACCAAATACCATGATCTTCATTTTCTGAATGTTGAATGTTAAGCCAGCTTTTTAATGCACCTCTTTCAACTTCATCAAGAGGCTGTTTAGTTCCTCTTTACTTTCTGCCATTAATGTGGTGTCATCTGCATCTGATGTTGTTGATGTTTCTCCCAGCAATCTTTATTCTAGCTTGTGATTCACCCAGCCTGGCATTTCACATTATGTATTCTGCATATAAGTTAAATAAGCAAAGTGACAATATAGTCTTGACATATTATTTTCCCAATTTTGAGCCAGTCCATTGTTCCATGTTTGGTTCTAACTGTTGCTTTTTCTCCTGCATACAGGTTTCTCAGGTAACCGGTAAGGTGGTATGGTATCCCCATCTCTTTAATAATTTTCCACAGTTTGTTGTGATTCACAT
Organism: Bubalus bubalis; assembly: GCF_019923935.1. Lineage (NCBI taxonomy): Eukaryota > Metazoa > Chordata > Mammalia > Artiodactyla > Bovidae > Bubalus > Bubalus bubalis. The sequence continues at coordinate 65,396,211 of NC_059176.1, forward strand.
AGTCAAAGGCTTTAGCATCATCAATGAAGTGGAAGTAGATTTTTTTTTGAATCCTCTTGCTTTTTCTGTGATCCAGTGAGTGCTGGCAATTTGACCCCTGGATCCTCTGCCTTTTCTAAGTCCAGCTTGTACATCTGGAAGTACTAAGTTCATACACTGCTGAAGCCTACAGAAATGGGACAACCAGGGTGCCGGACATGTTGTCAGGCTACCTGGAACAGCTGAAGGACATGTTCCTACTAGTCAGGGCCTGACAAAACGTGGTCCATTGGAGAAGGGGGTGGAAAACCACTTTGGTATTCTTGCCTTGAGAATTCCATGAACGCAATTGAAAAGAACTATCATATGACTCAGCAATCCCACTACTGGGCACATTCCCACAATTGAAAACATAACTGAAAGAGAAACATGTACCCCAATATTCATCACAAAACTATTTATAGTAGTCAGGACAAGGAACCTAGATATTCATTAATAGATGAATGGATAAAGAAGATATGATACATATATGCAATGGAATATTTCTCAGCCATAAAAAGAAATGAAATTCATTCAGTTAAAGTGATGCAGATTAACATAGAACATGTTATACAGAATGAAGTGGGTCAGAAAGAGAAAAATGAATATTGTATATTAAGACATATATATATATATATATATATATATATATATATATAGAGAGAGAGAGAGAGAGAGAGAGAGAAGGCAATGGCACCCCACTCCAGTACTCTTGCCTGGAAAATCCCATGGACAGAGGAGCCTTGTGGGCTGCAGTCCATGGGGTCGCACAGAGTCAGACACGACTGAGCAACTTCACTTTCTCTTTTCACTTTCATGCATTGGAGAAGGAAATGGCAACCCACTCCAGTGTTCTTGCCTGGAGAATCCCAGGGACGGCAGGGCCTGGTGGGCTGCCGTCTATGGGGTCGCAGAGAGTCGGACACGACTGAAGTGACTTAGCGCACGCGTGCGTGTGTGTATATATATATATATATATATATATATATATATGAAATCTAGAAAAATGGTACTGATGAACCTATTTTCAGGGCATGATTAGAGGTGCAGACACGGAGAACAGGCTTGCTGACACAGTAGGGGAGACTGAATTGAGAGAGTAGCATTGACATATCTACACTACCATGTGTAAAAGAGATACTTAATGGGAAGCTGCTGTATAGCACAGGGATATCAGCTTCAGTGCCCTGTGATGACCTAGAGGAGTGGAATGGTAAAGTAGGAGGGAGGCTCAAGAAGGAAGGGATGCTTTATACATATGCCTGATTCATGATGTTATACAGCACAAACTAACACAACTCTGTAAAGCAATTATATTCCAATAAAAAACATAAAGCTAGTACACTGGGACGACCCAGAGGGATGGTATGGGGAGGGAGGAGGGAGGAGGGTTCAGGATGGGGAACACATGTATACCTGTGGCAGATTCATTTTGATATTTGGCAAAACTAATGCAATTATGTAAAGTTTAAAAATAAAATAAAATTTAAAAAAAACATAAAGCTTAAAAAAACAACTGTGCCACATGTTCTTCTTATACAGACATACCAGAATTTATTTAACATATCTCAGATTATGGAATATTGGCATTGGTTAAACTCTCATGTGAGAAAAGTGGAAATGGACATGATTTTCTATAACAACGATCCTTTATTTCCTTAAGATAAAGTTCAACAATTAATAGTTTTCAGTAAATGAACATTCCAGGGTTTCTGGTGTGTATTGTGGCAATTTTTTAAACATTATTCTTTTTTGCAAGTTAAGTATATACACAGATGTCGAAGAAAATGTAAATTTAGTTTGAGGACAAGAAGGATTGAGGGAGCAACTCGTTCCTTTCAGATATCCTGCCTAATAGTTAGTCCTCAATAAATAGCGAAGATATGAATAACTAAACGATGAAGCACAGTGAGAGCAGATTTATTTCTGGAGTCTCTGACTGGAAGAATGAAAGTCACATATAGAGTTGTGGAGAGGTCAAGTTTGGTTGCACACTGAGACTTCCCTCCTCCCCCTGCTCTTTCCTCACTCCCCACTCTCCAGTTAGCGATGCCTTTTTCAAATTCTCACAGAAATCAAAAGTGAAATATATCTTTTATTATGTTATTGTCAAATTCATTATGGTTAATACTGTTTATAAATCACTGGAGTTCTTAAAAAAAAAACAAAAAACAGCTGTATCAAACTATAAGTCACATGCCATAAAATCACCCTTTAAGAGCGAACAACTCAGTGGTGGTTTTTATTATATTCAAAAATTGATTACCAATGCATTGGTTATCAATATCTAATTCAAGAACATTTTTTCACTCCAAGAAACCCTCTCTATGCCTTTTATAGCTATCATGACTCATTCTTTCCTAATCCCAGCCTGTGGCATCCACTAATATATTTTTGTCTCAATGAGTTTGTCATATAAGTGAAATCATACAAATATTTGTCCTTTTGTTTCTAGTTTCTTTCAATTAGTAAAATGCTTCCAAGTTTTATCCATATTGTAGTGTACCTCCAATAGTCCATATCTTTTTATTGCTGAATAATATTCCACTGTGTAGATATACCACATCTGTTCCATATATATTCATCAGTTTGTGGACATTTGGGGGTTTTCCCCCCATTTTTTGTATACTATGGGCAATGCTGCTATGAGTATTCATGTTAAAGTTTTTGCATGAATGTATATTTTCATTTCTCTTGGGTATGGAAATGATGAATCAATGTTGACTGAATATTCAGCTATTTGAGGCACTGCCAAACTGTTTTGCAAAAGAGATGCACCATTTTACCTTCCCACCAGCGATGTTCAAGGGTTCTAAATTCTCCATATCATAGCCAACAATTGTTATGATTTTTGTGTGTGTGTGATATATCCATTCTGGTGGGAGCAAGATGGTATCTCATCGTGGCACTGATTTGCAATTTCCTAGTACTCTCGCCTGGAAAATACCACGGGCAGAGGAGCCTGGTAGGCTGCAGTCATGGGGTCTCGAAGAGTTGGACACGACTGAGCAACTTCACTTCACTTCAATGATATTATGTATGCTTTCCTGTACTGATTGGGTATTTGTATATCTTCTCTGGAGTAATGTCTATTATGATTCTTTGACCATCTTTAATTGACCATTTTGTCTTTTTATTGTTCAGTTGCACATATACAGGCTCCTATTCTCATGATCTCTTTCCTTTACACACAGGAGAACAGATTACAGAGTGAGGTTCACTAAGTAACTCCCAGCTGGTATCAGATTTTGAGACACAGGAGACTCCTATTTGTAGGAGACAAATATATTACAACTCACAATGAACACTAATGGAGACAAACCTTTCCCTATTGAATATGAAACCCTGAACACCCTGAGTTTTCCTGGCACAGTACAATTTAGTTCTGTTTTTCTCTCATAATTATCAACAGTGCTCTTTCCCTCTCAAAACTGTTCTCATTAGAACAGATCACATAACATGCAAGAGCTACTAATCATCAAAAGCTCATTCAAAAAATTCAGTAATGAGAAATCAACCTTCCTGACTCTAAACTATACTATAAAGCTACAGTAATTAAGTTAGAATGGTACTGGCACAAAAACAGAAATATACATCGAGGGAACAAGACAGAAAGCCCAGAGATAAATCCACGTACCTATGGACACCTCATCTTTGATAAAGGAGGACCGAATATACTATGGAGAAAAGATAACCTCTTCAATAATTGGTGCTGGGATAACAGGACAGCTACTTATAAAAGAATGAAATTAGAATAATTTCTAACAGGATACACAAAAATAAGCTCAAAAAGGATTAAAGACTTAAATGTAAGGTCAGAAACTATAAAACTCCTATAGGAAAACATAGGCAGAACACACTTTTACATAAATCACAGCAAGATCCTCTTTGACTCATCTCCTACAGTAATGGAAATAAAAACAAAAGCAAACAATTGGGACCTAATTAAATGTAAAAACTTTTACACAGCAAAGGAAACTATAAACAGGATGGAAAGAGAACCCTTTTAGAATGGGAGAAAATATTCCCAAGTGAAAGTGAAAAGTGATATTCACTAAGTTGTGTCTGATGTTTTTCGACCCTATGGACTGTAGCCTGCTAAGCTCCTCTCCATGGAATTCTCCAGGCAAGAATACTGGAGTAGGTAGACATTCCCTTCTCCAGGAGATCTTCCCAATCCGGGGATTGAACCCAGGTCTCCTGCACTGCAGGCAGATTCTTTACTGTCTGAGCCACCAGGGAAGCCCAATTGCAACTGAAGTATTATTTACTCAGTCATGTCCTACTCTATGTGACCCCATGGACTGTAGCCCATCAGGCTCCTCCACCCATGGGATTTTCCAGGCAAGAATATTGGAGGGGATTGCCATTTCCTTCTCCAATTGCAAGTGAAGCTGCTGACAAAGGACTAATCTCCAAAGTATGCAAGCAGCTCATACAGCTCAATATAAAACAAACAAACAAACAATCAAAGAATGGGCAGAAGACCTAAACAGACATTTCTTCAAAGAACACATAGAGATGGCCAATAAACATATGAAAAGATGCTCAACATCACACATTGTTAGAGAAATGCAAATCAAAACTACAATGAGGTATCACCACACAGTGGTAAGATTGGCCACCATCAAAAAATCTACAAAGAATGTATACTGGAGAGGATATGGAGAAAAGTGAATCCTCTTACACTGTTAGGTTGGGGGAATGTAAATTGATACAGCCACTATGGAGAACAGTATGGAGATTCCTTAAAATCTAGGAATAAAACTACCATATGACCCAGAAATCCCAATACTGGGCATATACCCTGAGAAAACCATAATTGAAAAAGACACATATACTTTAATGTTCACTGAAGCACTATTTACAATAGCCAGGGCATGGAAGCTATCTAGATGTGCATCGACAGATAAATGGATAAAGAAGAAGTGGTACATATATACAATGGAATATTACTCAGCCATAAAAAAGGAATGAACGTGAGTCAGTTGAACTGAGGTGGATGAACCTAGAGCCTGTTATACAGAATGAAGTAAGTCAGAAAGAGAAAAACAAATGCATATATTAATGCCTATATATGGAATCTAGAAAAATTGTACTGATGAACCTATTTGCAAGGCAGGAATAGAGACACAGATGTAGAAAGCAGATGTGGCCACAGTGTGGGAAGGAGAGGGTGGGATGAATTGAGAGAGTAGCATTGAAACATATACATTACCATATGTAAAATAGATAGCTAGTGGAAAGTTGCTGTATAAAATGGAACTCAATCAGGTGCTCTGTGACAACCTACAGGATTAGGATGAGTGGGGAGGGAGGTTCTAGAGGGAGGGGATAAATGTATACTATGGCTGATTACATTGTTGTATAGCAGAAACCAACACAGTATTGCAAATAAATGATCATCCAATTAAAAGTAAATTTTAAAAATAAGCATATGAAAAGATATTCATATGTCATCACAGAAGTAGAAATCAAGACTATGAAACACACATCTACTAAAATGGCCAAAATCTGGAACACTGGCAACACCAAATGCTGTAAGGATGTGAAACAACAGGAACACTCATTCATTGTTGTTTAGAATGCAAAAGAGTACAACCACTTTCAAAGACAGTTTGACAGTTTATTGCAAAATTAAAATTTTTCTTACCATATGATCCAGCAACCATGATCCTTGGTATTACTCAAAAGAGTTGAATACTTGGGTTCACCTAAATGCCTATACACAGTTATTTATGACAACTTTATTTATAACCACCAGAATTTGGAAGCAATCAAGATGTCCTTCATTAGGGGACTGAATAAAGAAGCTATGGTATAGTTAGAAAATGGACTGCTATTCAGTTCTAAAGAACAATAAGTTATTGAGAGTGTAAATAGCCTTGGTAGGGAGGCCAGAGGTCCCCAAGTGGCAGGAAGAGATAAACTGCAAGTGGCAGACTTTTTTTTCTTTTCTCTTTTAACCCTGTGTTGTCATGGTGACACCTTGTTCCACCTGAACTTAACTATCTCAAACCTTGAGAAAATTAATGTGTTTTTCTTAAGGAAGTGTTTTGTAAGCTATGTTAATGAACTATGTATTTGATGGGAAATCTTTCTTCAAGATTCATGTCAATTGTTTGACAGGATGACACCTTGCACCAACGCTATCTCAAAATGCATGTTGTGAGTGAGGGGCCTGGTGCAACTCTCTCAGTTTTGAGGTGTTTCCTTTCTCTAATTAGCAGCTTGCTAATAGGTATATAACTCCTTGCTAAAAACTAGCAAGAGGGCACTTTCTGTCTCCTTCTGATGTCTATGTGAGAAGCTTTCACTATCTCTTTTGTACTTACTTTGCTACACAAAAAGCTCTGTGTGATTAAGCCTCGTCACTGGCCCTGGATTAAATTCTTCTCCTCTGGAGGCCACAAAACCTGGCATCATTCACAACTCATAGCAGCAACCTTTCATTTTAGGGGCTTGCCCAGGAGTCTTCAGGACAAGGTAAGGACACTTGGAGCTCTAGTTCTTTGTTTTCTTATTAAACATGTTTTCTGCTTTACTTTACTAACTCTACAGTGTGCCTGTGTGTGTGCGATTGATTACAAATGTGAGACGCATAAAGCTGCAAAGCAATAGCTGCATCCTAATCTGCGGTTCCATGATGACCTCATATTACGGCAGAAACCCTTTCAGGGGATTATACTGGCCTGCTAAAGTCAAGAGGCACCAGATGTCTCCTCTTGGGGGGAGCAGCCAGAGATGGATGAAGCATGTGGACCGAACTCTCCTTTCCCAGTCAAACTTTTCCTGGTCTTGTTGACCATTTTTTAACTGCTTGGTAGTTGAAACCACTAACCTAATCTGTTGGATCATAGGTTTTCAAGGGATTTGCGATCCATGCTGTTACTATGTACTTTTACTTATACCCCAAGTTTGGAAGAGCCTAGCCTTGCTAGGCAGAGAAGGCAATGGCACCCCACTCCAGTACTCTTGCCTGGAAAATGCCATGGATGGAGGAGCCTGGTAGGCCGCAGTCCATGGGGTTGTGAAGAGTCAGGCACGACTGAACGACTTCACTTTCACTTTTCATTTTCACGCATTGGAGAACGAAATGACAACCCACTCCAGTGTTCTTGCCTGCAGAATCCTGGGGACGGTGGAGCCTGGTGGGCTGCCATCTCTGGGGTCACACAGAGTCAGACATGACTGAAACAACTTAGTAGCAGCAGCAGCAGAAGCAGTAGCAGTAGCAGCAGCAGTAGCAGCCTTGCTAGGAGCAGAAGGTTTCAAGAGCACATTCAGGAGCGAGCTCGGGTTCTAGCTCCAGGAATGTCTCTCAGGCTAGAGGTCGCTGCCTGCCTCTTGGCTGCCTGCCTCTGAGGGCAGCAACCTGAAAGTACATCTTTGTCATGGCTGTGCCTCGGATCTATGTGGATAGAAGCACTGCTGGTGACCATGAGGTTTGTAAGGACACAGATCAGGAATCCCAGGATCTAGTCAGACTACAAGTGCAATGGGCTTCTTCCTCTGGTAATGCTAGCTCTTAGTGGACCAGAGGAGCTCTCCAGTGGCTTCTGTCTCAACTCCTTAGATGTTCTTTCTGTGAAATCTGTGGGAATAAACTGGAAGGATTACCCCTAATAGCTTAAGGACAAAAATCACTTTTCCCTTGCTGGTCAGCCCTTCATTACCTTTTTTACTATCACATATACTGGTGCAGTGACACTCAGAAGGAACATCTTGGGTTTTACATTCATCCCTCTATTACTCACCACTTCTGCTGTTGTCAGGACTGTACTCAGGAATGTGCATAGGCACATGGAAGATGGATGGTTCTTCCCCTAGTGGTCTTAGCTTGGGAGGCATCCCAGAAGGCTATTCTGTTGTACTCTAGGTGGCACCAGAGGAGGAGCAGAAATCAGACAAAGGTTTTAATGGTAAGGAGCTGAACATCAATCTGGGATACCATCAGGTCTACCCCTGGTACATCTCCACCCTGCCTCAGTGGTAGAACCTAGAGGGACGAGTAAGCTGCCTGCATCAGTAAGGGACAGACTAAGTCTGACCAGGAAGGGAAAGCTTTCTTGGAAAGTCTGTCTCCACCCCCATCTAGAGCAGGGAAGGATGCCTCCAGTAGAAAAGAGCACTGGACACTGCTTTTTTCTCTTACAGATGGGGGCTGGCAGTTCCAGAACCACCTCTTTAAAATGTATTTTGAGAAATTGGGATAAATTCAATCCCCAGAGCTTAACTTTACTTAGAGATATAATATATCCTGGAACAGATGCTAACTCCTGACTCAAAAACTTGAGTTTGGGGAAAAGCTGTTGCCTATGGAGATAAAATGCCTTGGTGATGAATTAGCAAAAAATAGGAGGGTGAGATAGCCTCCTTCCCTACTGGGAATCAGACAGTTCCCACAACAGAGTCAGACTTGGACTATATCACGGCTTAAGGAAGATAGGATTATAGCCACTTTGTCAGGACTCAAGCAGGTGCATGTTAAGACTTTTACTATGCCAAACTGGCAAACATAAAACAGGAATAGAAGGAAGCTCCTGGTAAATTCCTAGACAGACTACAGGAGGCCCTTCACAGATTCACTGAGATTGATCCCAAAAGTGTGAAGGGAGGAATGAACTTAAATGATAGATTTCTCAATCAGCTCCAAATATCCACCATAAGCCACTAAAACAGGCATATGGACCAAATTAGTCTTAGATAACCTGTTACAGGTGCGGGCGGCTGCTACCCGCGCATTTAGCGTGGGCGGCTGCCCCACATCCGAGGTCAGGGGCAGAAGCTGGGAGGACCCCATGCCTGAGAGGAGGCGGCCAAGAGGAGTTACCCCATGTCCAAGGTCAGGGACAGCGGACGAGAGTGCCAGGCTGCGATGGTGCAGGAACGGCCGAGAGGAGCTATCCCACGGCCGAGGCCAGGGGCGGCGGCGGGGAGGACCAACCCACCTCCAGGGAGCGCGGCTGTGCAGGCACAAGAGGACCTAGAGGAGCTATTCCATGTTCAAGATCAGAAGGGGCGGTGGTGAGGAGATACCCCTCATCCAAGATAAGGAGCAGCGGCTGAGCTTTGCTGGAGCAGCTGTGAAGAGACACCCCATGTCCAAGGTAAGAGAAACCCAAGTAGGATGGTAGGTGTTGCAAGAGGGCATCAGAGGGCAGACACACTGAAACCATACTCACAGAAAACTAGTCAATCTAATCACACTAGGACCACAGTCTTGTCTAACTCAATGAAACTAAGCCATGCCTGTGGGGCCAACCAAGATGGGTGGGTCATGGTGGAGAGGGCTATCAGAATGTGGTCCACTGGAGAAGGGAATGGCAAATCACTTCAGTATTCTTGCCTTGAGAACCCCATAAACAGTATGAAAGGCAAAATGATAGGATACTGAAAGAGGAACTCCCTAGGTCAGTAGGTGCCCAATATGCTACTGGAGATCAGTGGAGAAATAACTCCAGAAAGAATGAGGGGATGGAGCCAAAGCAAAAAGAATACCCAGTTATGGATGTGCCTGGTGATAGAAGCAAGGTCCGATGCTGTAAAGAGCAATATTGCACAGGAACCTGGAATGTCAGGTCCATGAATCAAGGCAAATTGGAAGTGGCCAAACAAGAGATGGCAAGAGTGAATGTCAACATTCTAGGAATCAGCAAACTAAAATGGACTGGAATGGGTGAATTTAACTCAGATGGCCGTTATATCTACTACTGCAGGCAGGAATCCCTCAGAAGAAATGGAGTAGCCATCATGGTCAATAAAAGAGTTCGAAATGCAGTACTTGGATACAATCTCAAAAACGACAGAATGATCTCTGTTTGTTTCCAAGGCAAACCATTCAATATCACAGTAATCCAAGTCTATGCCCCAACCAGTAACGCTGAAGAAGCTAAAGTTGAATGGTTCTATGAAGACCTACAAGAACTTGTAGAACTAACATCCCCAAAAGATGTCCTTTTCATTATAGGGGATTGAAATGCAAAAGTAGGAAGTCAAGAAACACCTGGAGTAACAGGTGTGTAGAGAATACTCTACACATGGACATCACCAGATGGTCAACACCGAAATCAGATTGATTATATTCTTTGCAGCCAAAGATGGAGAAGCTCTATAGAGGCAGCAAAAACAAGACCAGGAGCTGACTGTGGCTCAGATCATGAACTCCTTATTGCCAGATTCAGAATGAAATTGAAGAAAGTAGGGAAAACCACTAGACCATTCAGGTATGACCTAAATCAAATCCCTTATGATTATACAGTGGAAGTGAGAAATAGATTTAAGGGCCTAGATCTGATAGATAGAGTGCCTGATGAACTATGGAATGAGGTTCGTGACATTGTACAGGAGTCAGGGATCAAGACCATCCCCAAGAAAAAGAAATGCAAAAAAGCAAAATGGCTGTCTGGGGAGACCTTACAAATAGCTGTGAAAAGAAGAGAAGCAAAAAGCAAAGGAGAAAAGGAAAGATATAAGCATCTGAATGCAGAGTTCCAAAGAATAGCAAGAAGAGATAAGAAAGCCTTCGTCAGCGATCAATGCAAAGAAATAGAGGAAAACAACAGAATGGGAAAGACAAGAGATCTCTTCAAGAAAACTGGAGATACCAAGGGAACATTTCATGCAAAGATGAGCTCAATAAAGGACAGAAATGGTATGGACCTAACAGAAGCAGAAGATATTAAGAAGAGGTGGCAAGAATACACAGAAGAACTGTACAAAAAAGATCCTCACGACCCAGATAATCACGATGGTGTGATCACTGACCTAGAGCCAGACATCCTGGAATGTGAAGTCAAGTGGGCCTTAGAAAGCATCACTAGGAACAAAGCTAGTGGAGGTGATGGAATTCCAGTTGAGCTATTTCAAATCCTCGAAGATGATGCTGTGAAAGTGCTGCACTCAATATGCCAGCAAATTTGGAAAACTTGGCAGTGGCCACAGGACTGGAAAAGGTCAGTTTTTATTCCAATCCCAAAGAAAGGCAATGCCAAAGAATGCTCAAACTACTGCACAATTGCACTCATCTCACATGCTATCTCACACGCTAGTAAAGTAATGCTCAAAATTCTCTGAGCCAGGCTTCAGCAATACGTGATCTGTGAAATTCCATATGTTCAAGCTCGTTTTAGAAAAGGCAGAGGAACCAGAGATCAAATTGCCAACATCCGCTGGATCATGGAAAAAGCGAGAGAGTTCCAGAAAAACATCTATTTCTGCTTTATTGACTATGCCAAAGCCTTTGACTGTGTGGATCACAATAAACTGTGGAAAATTCTGAAAGAGATGGGAATACCAGACCACCCGACCTGCCTCTTGAGAAACCTATATGCAGGTCAGGAAGCAACAGTTAGAACTGGACATGGAACAACAGACTGGTTCCAAATAGGAAAAGGGGTATGTCAAGGCTGTATATTGTCACCCTGTTTATTTAACTTTTATGCAGAGTACATCATGAGAAACTCTGGGCTGGAAGAAGCACAAGCTGAAATCAAGATTGCCGGGAGAAATATCAATAACCTCAGATATGCAGAGGACACCATCCTTTGGCAGAAAGTGAAGAGGAACTAAAAAGCCTCTTGATGAAGGTGAAAGAGGAGAGTGAAAACGTTGCCTTAAAACTCAACATTCAGAAAACAAAGATCATGGCATCTGGTCCCATCACTTCATGGGAAATAGATGGGGAAACAGTGGAAACAGTGTCAGACTTTATTTTTTTGGGCTCCAAAATAACTGCAGATGGTGACTGCAGCCATGAAATTAAAAGACGCTTACTCCTTGGAAGGAAAGTTATGACCAACCTGGATAGCATATTGAAAAGCAGAGACAATACTTTGCCAACAAAGGTCCGTCTAGTCAAGGCTATGATTTTTCCAGTGGTCGTGTATGGATGTGAGAGTCAGACTGTGAAGAAAGCTGAGAGACGAAGAATTGATGCTTTTGAACTGTGGTGTTGCAGAAAACTCTTGAGGGTCCCTTGGACTGCAAGGAGATCCAACCAGTCCATTCTGAAGGAGTTCAGCCCTGGGATTTCTTTGGAAGGAATGATGCTAAAGATTGAACTCCAGTACTTTGGCCACCTCATGTGAAGAGTTGACTCATTGGAAAAGACTCTGATGCTGGGAGGGATTGGGGGCAGGAGGAGAAGGGGATGACAGAGGATGAGATGGCTGGATGGCATCACTGACTCGATGGACGTGAGTCTGAGTGGACTCCGGGAGTTGGTGATGGACAGGGAGGCCTGGCGTGCTGTGATTCATGAGGCCACAAAGAGTCGGACATGACTGAGCGACTGAACTGAACTGAACCTCTTGAAACTAGCTCAGACAGTTTATTATGGCAGGGAGAAAGAAGAGAAGAGGCAGAAAAAGACCAGGAAAGACCGAAGTCCCAGTGATGGTTCTCAGATCTGCTCTGAAACAGTCTGGGGAAAAAGTGCCCAGAGGGACCCAGGTGAAAAGGGACTGACTTGCTGTTACTGTGGAAAGGGGGGACACCTCAAGCAGAATTGCTGTCAAACATCTAAGCCACCCCCAGCTCCATGTCTGGTCTGAAAAAGATCATGCTTGAGAAGAGACTGTCCTCAGAGGTGTAGGCCCCAGGGAAACCAACTCTCAAGATAATCAGGACTGAAGGTGCCTAGGAGTCCCCGCACAAGCTCCCATCCTAATTATACCTGAGGAACCCTAAGTATTGATAACTGTGGGGACCAATCAGTTGATTTCCTTTTAGACACTGGGTTACTTATTCTATGTTTACTGAAGCCCCTGGCTGACTTTCTCCTCTATCTACTTCCATAACGGGACTGTCTGGATGAGCCAAATGTTATTATTTCAGTTGTCTTCTAAGCCGCAACTGAGACTCTGTGCTGTTTTCACAAGAGTTTCTCATCGTCCAGAGTCTCCCTCACCCTTTTGGGAAGGGATATATTAAGCAAGGTCCGTGTCTCTGTTTTCATGAATATGGAGCACTCTCTTTCTCTCCCATTGATTAAACAAAATGTAAATTCTACAATGTGGCCTGATGGAAAAACTGTGGGTTGAGCACAGAATGCTATTTCTGTCATTGTCACACTCAAAGACCCTCAGATATTTTCACATCAAAAGCAGTAGCCACTGAAACCCAAGGTTAAGAAAGGGTTAAAATCCACCATTGGGAATTGAAAGGAGCAGGGGCTATTAATTCCCTGTAACAGTCCATGCAACACTTCTATTTTGGGTATTAAAAAAAATGTTAAATGATAAATGGAGACTAGTTCAAGATTTATGAATAACAAATGAGACTATGGTTCTTTACATCCCATGGTGCCTAATCCTTATACTCTATTGTTTGAAATTTCTGAACAAGTCAAGTATTTTTCAGTCATTGGTTTTCTTTTCTTTTTTTTTTTTTTTTTAAAGGATGAGGGCTATACGCCCCGAGAGAATTATGCTTATACTAAACCAGCCCCTACCTATGACTTTAAGACAATTGAGAGGATTTTTGAGCATCCAAGCCTATTGCCACATTTGGATTCCAGATTATGGGGAACTTGCCCAGCCTTTATATAAACTTGTAACTGAAATTCAACAGGCCAAAACCGACAAGCTGGTTTGGGCTCCAGAGACTTAAGAGGCTTTTAAGGCTCTTCAAACTGCTCTCCTGCAGGCTTCCACTTTAAGCTTGCCCACAGGATCAGAGTTTAGTTTGTTACTGAAAAAAAATAAATCCTATGGCTATATTTCTTAAGGGTAATTGCTGCTATTGTTTTGCTAATGACCTAAAGTTCATTAATGGACCAAATATTACTGTACCGACTTCTCATAATGTCAGTGAAATCTTAAACTTCAAAGTTAATATTTGGATGACAGACCATCAGCTTCTTAAATATCAGACATTGTTGTTAGAAGGACCAATAGCTAAACTTAAAGTTTGTGGGAACTTAAATACTGCCATTTTCCTTCCTGAGAAGAAAAATGAAACACCCCATCATGATTGTTCCCAATTTCTAAACTTAACCCTAAATTATACAGCTCATAAAGACTTAATGGATACTCCATTAGAAAATTCTGACATGGAAATATTTATGTATGACAGTTCTTTTGTTTGGGATGGAAAGTGGAAAACGGGTTACCAGGTGGTGATGGCTGAACAGGTTTTAAAAGCAAAGTCACTCTCCCCAGGAATGAGTATTCAGCCAGCAGAGCTTGTGGCTCTGACCCAAACTTCAGAGTTAAGCAAAGGGCAGTGAGTTAAATATCTAAACTGATTCTAAATAGGCTTGAGATTACATGCTCATGCTGCAATAAGAAAAGAAAGTTTAAAACAGCAACAGGAGAAACTATTAAGCATTTCAAAGAGATTGAAAGACTTTTGATGGGTATGTATTGCCCTAAAAAAGTAGCTGTTATACATTACAAAGGACACAGAAGGAACAGGAGTAAAGTAGCCTAGGGTTAGCAGTTTGCTGACTGCCAACTGAGAAAATTGGCACTTTAGGAACTCCCTTCACTACAGACGCCAATGGTCTGGACAGGTTCTGCTCAACAGGAAAAACCACAATATACTGAGGAAGAATTAAAAAGATATAGAAAAGAGCAAATATTACTGATAAAGGATGGTTACAGTCTAAGGACAGACAATAATTCCTGAAAATTCTCAGTGAAAAATTCTTAAAGGCTTGCACCAGATTTTCCTAAAGCCTTGGAATTAATTAACTATGTAACTCAACTTTCAGCTTTTCAGCAGACATTGCAGGAACTCCAGGAGGTGACTCCTGACCCAGCCTTTGAGTCAAGCAAGACGCTGTTTGACCCAGGAACTGAGGTCCTGATAAAGTCATTGGGACCTTAGGGACAACCTCTTGAGCCCCTCTGGGGAGGCCCTTACCAGATTATTCTTCCTTCTCCAACAGCTGTCAAGGCATGAGCAATTGATTCATGGGTGCACCCTGGCCCAAACTAAGTGATGTCATTTTATGTCTTTATTCTTGATGCTTTTACTTTTTAACTTTTGAGATAGGCCTGATAATCTATGAGGGCCTGCTTCCGCTGACTCCAAAATTCCTGAGTCAGCTGTTTGACTCTCAAGACAACATCTTCCTGTCCTGGGCTCATTCTTATGCCACATTCCACAATCAGTCTAATTAATGGGTCTGTGGAGCACTCCCATCCTCATCAGTGGAAGGCTTCCCATGGTGGGTGTCTCCACTTCAAGGAAAGGACTTCTCTAAGTCTGCAACTACCATCACAAACAAAAATCACATGCAATGCCTCTTCTTAATCTGATGACATCTAATAATCCTAAAATGGACTAATGCAACACTTTGTACCTTAACTATGGACACAATGTGACTTTTAACTTTGCTGATTGTTCTGGTTTTGCTGTTTGCTCCCTACATCTGTAACTGTGTAGCTGGACTTGTTTCTAGCCTCATGAAGGCTTTTTAGTTACAAATGGTTGTTCTGTTCAGTTCAGTTCAGTTCAGTGGATCAGTCCTGTCCGACTCTTTGCAACCCCATGAATTGTAGCCTGCCAGGCAATGGCAAACCACTCCAGTACTCTTGCCTGGAAAATCCCATGGACGGAGGAGCTTGGTAGGCTTCATTCCATGGTGTCGCTAAAAGTCAGACATGACTCAGCAACTTCACTTTCACTTTTTTTGCATTGGAGAAGGAAATGGCAACCCACTCCAGTATTCTTGCTTGGAGAATCCCAAGGACAGAGGAGCCTGGTCGGCTGCCGTCTATGGGTCGCACAGAGTTGGACACGACTGAAGTGACTTGACAGCAGTAGCAGCAGCAGGCCTCCCTGTCCATCACCAACTCCCGGAGTTCACTCAAACTCACGTCCATCGAGTCAGTGATGCCATCCAGCCATCTCATCCCTTCTCCTCCTTCCCCCAATCCCTCCCTTCCAGCATCAGAGTCTTTTCTAATCAGTCAACTCTTCGCATGAGGTGGCCAAAGTACTGGAGCTTCAGCTTTAGCATCATTCCCTCCAAAGAACACCCAGGGCTGATCTCCTTTAGAATGGACTGGTTGGATCTCCTTGCAGTCCAAAGGACTCTCAAGAGTCTTCTCCAACACCACAGTTCAAAGCTCCTACAAGTGCCACAGCCTTCTCCAACTATTACTTGGGGCATCTGAATCAGAGGCCCTCAACCTGAGAGTTAGGAAAATATGTTGAATCAGCAATTTAGGGACGACACCACTTACCAGCACAGAAGCAATTATAGAATGAGAAAGCCACCCCTTTCCCTTGGCAACATAATTCTCCTGAATGAAAAGAGGGGGGGAGAGTGTTAACAGCCTTGGTAGGGAGGTCAGAGGTCCATAAATGGCAGGAGAAAATAAACTGCTAGTGGCAGACTTTATTTTAAATTTTCTCTTCTAATTCTGTGCTGTCATGGTGACACCTGGTTCCCACTGAACTTTACTTTATCTCAAACTTGAACTAACCAATGCGTTTTTCTTATGGAAATGTTTGCTTTCAGTTCAGTTGAGTCACTCAGTAGTGTGTGACTCTTTGCAAACACAAGGCTTCCCAGTCCATCACCATCTGCCAGAGCTTGCTCAAACTCATGTCCATGGAGTTGGTGATGCATCCAACCACCTCATCCTCCATCGTCCCCTTCTCCTCCTGCCTTCAATCTTTCCCAGCATCAGGATCTTTTCCAATGAGTCAGGTCTTTGCATCAGGTGGCCAAAGTATTTGAGTTTCAGATTCAGCATCAGTCCTTCCAATGAATATTCATGACTGATTTCCTTGAGGATTGACTAGTTCGATCACCTTGCAGTCCAAGGAACTCTCAAGAGTCTTCTCCAACACCAGATTTCAAAAGTATCAGTTCTTTGGTGCTCACCTTTCTTCATGGTGAAACTCTCACATCCATATGCAACTACTGGAAAAACCATAACTTTGATTAGATGGACCTTTGTCAGCAAAGTAATGTCTCTGCTTTTTAATAGGCTGTCTAGGTTGGTCATAGCTTTCCTTCCAGGGAGCAAGCGTCTTTTCATTTCATGGCTGCAGTCACCATCTGCAGTGACTTTGGAGCCCAAGAAAATAAAATCTCACACTGTTTCCATTTTCTCCCCATCTATTTGCCATGAAGAGATGGGACCAGATGCCATGATCTTAAGCCAATTTTTTCACTCTCCTCTTTCAATTTCATCAAGAGGCTCTTTAGTTCTTTGCTTCCTGCCATAAGGGTGGTATCATCTGTATATCTGAAGTTACTGATATTTCTTCTGGAAATCTTGATTCCAGCTTTGCTTCATCCAGCCTGGCATTTCACATAATGTAGTCTGCATAGAGGTTAAATAAGCAGGATGACATATACAGCCTTGACATACTCCTTTCCCAATTTGGAAGCAGTCTGTTGTTCCATGTCCAGTTGTAACTGTTGCTTCTTGACCTGCATACAGATTTCTCAGGAGGCAGGCAAGGTGGATTTGTATGCCCATCTCTTTAAGAATTTTCCACAGTTTGTTGTGATCCACACAATCAAAAGCTTTGGCATAGTCAATAAAGCAGAAGTAGATGTTTTACTGGAACTCTCTTGCTTTTGATGATACAACGGATGTGGGCAATTTGATCTCTGGTTCCTCTGCCCTTTCTTGAACATCTAGAAGTTCTTGCACAGCTTGAACATCTGGAAGTTCATGGCTCACGTACTGCTGAAGCCTCGCTTGGAGAATTTTGAGCATTACTTTGCTAGTGTGTAAGATGAGTGCAATTGTGCACTATTTTGAACATTCTTTGTCATTGCCTTTCTTTGGAATTGGAATGAAAACTGATATTCCATTTATTAATGTATAAAATTATACATTAATTTTCCAGTCCTGTGGCCACTGCTGAGCTTTCCAAATTTGCTGGCATATTGAGTGCAGCACTTTCACAGCATCATCTTCCAGGATTTGAAATAGCTCAACAGGAATCCCATCACCTCCACTAGCTTTGCTCGTAGTGATGCTTTCTAAGGCCCACTTGACTTCGTATTCCAGGATGTCCGGCTCTAGGTGAGTGATCACACCATCGTAGTTATCTGGGTCATGAAGACCTTTTTTGCACAGTTCTTCTGTGTATTCTTGTCACCTCTTCTTAATGTTTTCTGCTTCTATTAGGTCCATAATATTTCTGTCCTTTATTGTGCCCATCTTTGCATGAAATATTCCCTTGGTATCTCTAATTTTTTTGAAGAAATCTTAAGCTATGTTAATGAACTATGTATTTGATGAGATTTCTGTATTTCATCAAGATTCACATCAATTGTTTTATGACCCGGGATGAATCACCTTGTGCCAGTGCTATCTCAAAATGCATGTTGTGGGTGAGGGGCCTGGTGCTACTCTCCCAGTTTTGAGGTGTTTCCTTTCTCTAATTAGCAGCTTGCTAATAGCCATATAACCCCTTGCTAAAAATTAACAAGGGGGCACTTTCTTTCCCCTTCCGATGTCTATGCAAGAAGCTTTCACTATCTCTTTTATACATTAATAAAACTTTGCTACACAAAAAGCTCTGAGTGATCAAGCCAAGTCACTGGCCCTGGATTGAATTCCTCTCTTCCTGAGCGCATGAATCTCAGCATCATTCATGGCTTGTAGCAGCAACCTTTCCCTATTAAGCCATGAAAATACATAGAGGAAACTTACAATTTAAATTCCATTTGAGCTATTTCAAATCCTAAAAGATGATGCTATTAAACTGCTTCACTCAATATGCCAGCAAATTTGGAAAACTTAACAGTGGCCACAGAACTGGAAAAGGTCAGTTTTCATTCCAATCCCAAAGAAGGGCACTGCCAAAAAATGTTCAAACTGCCAGAAAATTGCACTCATTTCACGTGCGAGCAAGGTAATGCTCAAAATCCTGCAAGTTAGGCTTCAAGAGTATATGAACTGAGAAAGTTCATATGTACAAAGTGGATTTAGAAAAGACAGAAAAACCAGAGATCAAGTTTCCAACATCCATTGGATCATAGAAAAAGCAAAGGAATTCCAGAAAAACTTCTACTTCTGTTTCATTGACTATGCCAAAACCTTTGACTGTGTGGATCACAACAAACTGTGGAAAATTATTAGAGATGGGCATACCAAACTACCTTACTTGACTCTTGAGAAACCTGCATGCAGGTTAAGAAATAACAGTTAGAACTGGACATGGAACAATGGACTGGTTCAAAATTGGAAAAGGAGTACATAAAGGCTGTATATTGTCACCCTGCTTATTTAATTTATATGCAGAGAACATTATGCAGAATGCTCGGCTGGATGAAGTACAAGCTGGAATCAAGATTGCCAGAAGAAATATCAATAACCTCAGATATGCAGATGACACCACCTTTATGGCAGAAAGGTAAGAGGAACTAATGAGCCTCCTGATGAAGGTGAAAGAGGAGAGTGCAAAAGCTGGCTTAAAGCTGAACATTCAAAAAACAAAGATCATGGCATCTGGTCCCATAACACCATGGCAAATACATGGGGATAAAATGGAAACATCGACAGAGTTTATTTTCTTGGGCTTCAATACCACTGCCAACATTGACTGCAGCCATCAAATTAAAAGACACTTGCTCCTTGGAAGAAAAAGCAGAGATGTCACTTTGCTGACAAATGTCCACATAGTTGAAGCTATGTATTTTTCAGCAATCATGTACAGATGTAAGAATTGGACCATAAAGAAGGCTGAGTGCCAAGGAATTGATGCTTTCGAACTGTGGTGCTAGAGAAGACTATTGATGGTTCCTTGGACAGCAGGGAGATCAAACCTGTCAAGCCTGAAGGAAATCAACCCTGAATGTTCATTGGAAGGACCAATGTTGCAGCTGAACTTCCAATGCTTTGTCCACCTGATGAGAAGAGCTGACTCATTGGAAAAGACCGTGATGCTGGGAAAGGTTGAGGGCAAGAGGAGAATGGGGTGACAGAGGATGAGATGGTTGCATGGCATCACTGATTCAGTCAACATAAGTTTGAGCAAATAGTGAGGGACTGGGAAGCCTGGCATGCTGCAGTCCATGGGGTTGCAAATAACCAGACACAACTGAGCTACTGAACAACAACTTAATTGCATATTATGAAGTGAAGGAAATCAATCATAAAGACTAAATTCCATGTGATATCAACTCCATGACATTCTGGAAAAGGTAAAACTATAGGCAGTAAAGAGATTAGTGGTTGCCAAGGGTGAGGAGGAATGAATAGGTGGGGGGCAGTGAAAATACTATGTATACCATAATGATGAATTATATTACACATTTGTTCAAACCCCAAAAAAGAAACAATACCAAGAATGTAAACTATGGACTTTGGGCCATTAGTAGTAGCAGTGTTAGTCCCTTAGTCATGTCTGACTCCTTGTGACCCCATGGACTGTAGCGTACCAGGGTCCTCTGTGCATGTTATTCTCGAGGCAAGAACACTAGAGTAGTTTGCCATTCCCTTCTCCAGAGGATCTTCCCAACCCAGGTCTCCTGTGTTGCAGGCAGATTCTTTACCATCTGAGCAACAGGGAAGTCATGGACTTTGGGCCATTATGATGCATCAATGCAGGTTTTTCGAATATCCCACTCTTGTGGTGGTTACTGATAATGGGAGAGGCTATGCGTGCCAGGAGGATAATATGGAAAAATCTTTTCATTTTGCTGTAAACCTTAAAGTGCTCTAAAAGTAGTCTTAAAATTTTAAATCATAAAAAAGTCTTTAAAAACTCAGTAATACGGGTTGTGCCTCACTCATGCTGCACATAAGACATGTAGTACTGAAAGCAGCAGGCGCAGTCACTGACCTCTGGGAGTTTTGACCTTGTCAGTGAAAGTCTTCCATAAACCCATGTTAGATATTGAGACTTTGGGAATAGAATCATGCTTAATACTTAGGTAATTCAGTATTTTATAGACATACTCCATTTAAAGTTGTTACAAAATAGTAGTTATATTTCCTTGTGCAACACCATAGAGTACAACCTTGCTGATTACCTATTTCACGAACAGTAGTTTGTCCCTCTTACTCTCTTTCCCCAATATTGCCCCACCCCACTTCCCTCTCCCTACTGGTAACCACTAGTCTGTTCTCTGTAGCTGTGAGTCTGCTTCTGTTGTGTTCATTCATTTTCTTTTAGATTCCACATATAAATAACATAGAGTATTTGTCTTTCTCTGACTTACTTCACTAAGCATAATACTCTCTAGATCCACGCACATTGTTGCGGATAGAATTATTTCCTTCTTTTCAGTAGCTGAGTAATAATGGAATTGGGCTACCCAGGTGGAGGAAATGGCAACCCACTACAGTATTCTTGCTGGGAAAATCCCATATGCAGAGGAGCCTGGTAGGCTACAGTCCACAGCATTGCAAAGAGCCGGACATGACTGAGCAACTGAGCACACATGCAAAATAATGGAATCATCCTTTAACTGCATGTGTCACCTATGTAATGAAATTCTGCAGTGAACCTTAACTTAATGGGAAATTTTTAAAGTAGATCCTATGGTGAGGCATGGTGGTGGTGTCCGACTCTTGCAACCCCAGTAGCCTGCCAGTCTCCTCTGTCCATGAGATTATCTAGGCAAGAATACTGGAGTGGGTTGCCGTTTCCTTCTCCAGGGGATCTTCCCAACCCAGGGCTCGAACCCAGGTCTCTTGCATTGCAGGCAGATTCTTTACCAACTGAGCTATGAGGGAAGTCCCTGGTGAGGCATAGTGCTACCATAATTCACATAATTCTCTCTGAATCACTTTCTTAATCTTATCTACCCTGTCTGAACTACCCTGCAAACTCCCCAAGACAGGATCGTGCTTTATAAATGTTTATATCAATCTATGTCTAGCATTTCTATTTTTGTTTATTGATCACTAGTCAATTTCCAAAAAAAAAAAAAAAAAGACAGCTGAAGGTTATTGAATTGATTTTGGACTTTACCTCCTATAATTCCTCCCATCTTTGAGTAGTGAGACCACTAGACCAAAAGTCAGAAGACATGATTTCTCATCTTGCCTGTGAAAGTGAAAGTTAAGTTGCTTAGTCATGTACAACTCTTTGCAACCCCATGGACTGTAGCCTGCACCAGGCTCCTCTGTCCATGGGATTTTCCAGGCAAGAGTACCAGAGTGAGTTGCCATTTCCTTTTCTGGGGATCTTCCCGACCCAGGGATTGAACCCAGGTCTCCTGCCTTGCAGGCAGATATTTTGCCCTCTGAGCCACCAGGGAGACTTGGATATATGTATCATCTTGCATGTATGTACATCTTGCATGTATCATAGACCAACTGCGTGCTTGACAGAAGCACGGGTAATCTCTCTGGGCCCTGGCTCTTCATGAATGGAATTAAAGTCACACATGAGATTATCTGTAAGACATCTGCAAGCTGGAAACTTTTAAAATCTCTGGATTTTAAAATGCCTGGAAAATCTCTGATGTATATGGAGAGAAATCCTGAAGGCTAATCACTGGAAAGTGATATGGAGAGAAGAAAAAGCCTGTGACAAGAATGGTTTCTCTGAATAGTTTATTGCATGTACAAAGGAGAAAATTGTAACCCTCTGGTTTTGCTTAAGTTGCTGCTTAAGTTGTCAAAAATAAGTACTGAAGGGAAATGATTTTTATTACTGTCACTAAAGGAAAAAAATAGGGCAGTAAAGTATGCAGTCAGATATGATCAAAAGAATAAACATGGTCTGCAAGTCTATAGGGAGCCCAAAAGCCATATTTCTAGAAGAAAGAATGTGGCTCAACTTTCCCATTAAAAACACATGTATACCTGTGGTGGATTCATTTTGATATTTGGCAAAACTAATACAGTTATGTAAAGTTTAAAAATAAAATAAAATTAAAAAAAAAAAAGAGAGAAAAAAAAACAAAAAAAAAACTTGTTATTCTAAAGCACAAAGTTTTAAGGTATCTCTGTTCTCTCCTCTAATAACCTGATAAACTATGGACTGTGGAAAACTCTTCACAAAGGTCAGAAAGCAGGCAAGGTTTTGTTATTCCAATCAGATGGTTAAGAAACACCCTTAGAAGGGCTGCAAGGAGAGAAAAACCCAGTGTTTAGCTGACATATTCCAAAGCTGGAAGATTTCAAAGGTTAACCTTGACAAGTCTGTAAGGTGCTAGTGGGAGTAGAAGCTAAGGACATCATCCTTTGTCATTCCTACTGTTCCCTTTGAGGTAAATACATTCTCTTTATAGGTTGAACTTAGTAGAAGTGTGTCTCATCTGAAGAAATGACCACTGTCTTCTGAGGAAGTTACTGCAGACACGACTCCCCTTTGTTCTTCTGCCACTGGAAAAGTCACCCTGAAAGTTACTTTTAAGCCCAGCCAATGATAACAACCCAGGGGGCTAGAGCCTTCGAGGGGTGCTCCGCTAATGGCTGCAATCTCATTTAAAAGGCTACATACACATGTCTGTATAGTCCAGTCGCTAGATTATGTCCAGTTCTTTTGCGACCCCATGGACTGTAGCCTGCCAGTCTCCTCTGTCCATGGGATTTCCCAGGAAAGAATACTGGAGTGGGTTGCCATTTCCTTCTTCAGGGGCTCTTCCAAACCCAGGGATTGAATGGGTGTCTCCTCCCTTGTCACAGAGCTCCCTGGTAAACCCCTGGGTGTACATATATGTGTATATATATAATCTGGCTTTTAGCAACCTAAGGCATCAAGGTCCAGGCACACAAATGTTAAGTGCTGGAGTCACTTCTGATTCCTCCCCCTCTCTGCCTGCACACCCTGAGCCTCAGGCATCATCATCAATCCTGGCACATTCTGCCCTGCCAACCTCACAGCTCTATCTCATCTCTCTCTGCAACTCTCCCTATGTTCTGCTATATCAATCTTTCTCAGACACACTGGTGACCCTGTCATTTGTTTAATTCAAAAGCTCTAAACATTCAGAAAGCAGTTCAGCTCTCCCAGTCTGATGTTCCCTTCTAGGTATCTGTCTCATTTTTCAAGGCACATTGTTTACAAATTCCTGGGCCTTCCCATCCTTTTCTCTGTTTCCCAAACTGCTCCTAACACAACTGCTTATTAAACCCTACTTTAATAACTAAAATGACAATCTTCCCTGATTTCCCATGACAGGAATAACCTCCCCACCCCCACAACCCAGAAGACATTTTACTTCCCTTCCCTGAATTATTATGAATCAGTATCAATGTATTATCTGCATATAATAGTTAGAGAGAGACAAAGCACAGTGGTTAAGAGCATGAGGTCTGGCACTTGTTTCAGAATTTTGAGTCATGTGACCTTGAGCAAGTTACTTAAACAGCTTGATCTTCAGTGTCTTTATACAAAAAAAATGAAGAGAACAATGTATGTATCACACTACGTTTTCTTAAGGGTTTAATTAATTAATATATGAATATAGCAGTCAAAGCAGCATTTCATACAGAGTAGGTGCTTGGTAAATGCTATAGCTCCCGGTTATTTATACCATTATACCTATAAATCTACATTTTAATTTATTTATAATAAATAAATACTTAATAAATTTAAATATTAATAAAAAGTACAGGTTTATATACCTCTAAATATATAAATATTTGGGCTTCCTAGATGGTACTAGTGATAAAGAACCTGCCTGCCAATGCAGGAGATGTAAGAGCCATGGGTTTGATCCCTGGATCGGGATGATCCCCTGGAAGAAGAAATGGTAACGCACTCCAGTGTTCTTGCCTAGAGAATCCCATGGACAGAGAAGCCTGTCCTATGGCTACAGTCCATGGGGTCACAAAGAGTCGGACACGACTGAAGCAACTTAGCATGTGTGCACATAGAAGTATTTATACCTCTTGGTTAGATGCATGACTGTGTCAACCTCCTGGAAGACAAGGATCAAGCACACGGAGTGCTTCACGGCACCAGCACTGAGGTCCTCACTCGTTCCAATAATAACGGCAGCATATGACATTTATTTAGCTCTGCAATCTTTCATTTCAAATTTCAAGAGTATCTACCTTGGAAAATCCCTAACTCTTAGCTATTGACTGGAACTGAAATGCCATATGAAGGGATTTCCAGGTCCAGCTCCAACATGAACAGAGCTTGGAAGTCATCACATCCATCTTTACCATAAGAAAAGGCTGGACTAACTGAAAGATACTGACTAGTCTTGGACCCATCAGAGAACTGAGGGCTGCAGAGCAATCAACACCCAGAAATCTGCAGAAACCAGGAAACATGGAGAGTCAATTTGGAGTCTATTTATGTGGAGGAGAAGTCACTGAAGTCCCAAACTGGCAGAAATGCTTAGGTAATAAATTTGGTGTTTGCTGGAGGCTGTGTGAGCTAATATGAGACCAAAAAACTTGGGGGTCAACAACCTCAGGGGGCCCTGAAAATTTTCATGGGTTTTACCTCCATGAGTTTTATAAGGTTCTTAATGTGAAGGTCCAAGAAAAAATCCCTTTTCTTCCTCTGACAGGGGTAGACTTAACATTGTAAAATATACACTAGCATTTGCCATAATTAAGACCTACTCTAGAAGGGAAAAGACTTTCCCAGGGCCTTATCCCATATAAGAGAAAGGCATCCTTGCACTCTGCCCCTCTTTAGTCTTCTCATCCCACATTGGAGGGTAGAACAAAGTCAAAAAGGACTACAGATTCAAGGAAATAGATTGGGAATGCAGAAGCTGGGGAAGGGAGTAAGAGTTAGAGGGAAACCTATTCTACTGGAGAAATACTTGTAAAGGTCACAGCCCAGAAACACAGACCCATAAAAAGACTGGGGTATAATCATAAGATTACAGAAAACTCCCTATCTCCAACATTTCACTCCAAATTAACAGGACTCCAGTATAAGAACAGTGGATTACAGCCAAAATAACTACAAGACCTAGACCCTCTCCAAGGAGGCACACCCAGGAAGCCCAAATCAAAAAGAGAAACAAACACTAGGGCACTGAAGCAATTTTTAGCCTCTAGAACCTATAGTTGCAGCAAACATGATGCACAGCCCAACTCCAAGCCAGATTAACATAAAGTTTAACTCTAAAGCTGTTTTTACAAGAACATAGTAACCAATATGGGCTTCCCTGAGAGTTCAGTTGGTAAAGAATCTGCCTGCAATGCAGGAGGCCTTGGTTGAGTTCCTGGGGTGGGAAGACCCACTGGAGAAGGGATAGGCTACCCACTCCAATATTCTTGGGTTTCCCTTGTGGCTTAGCTGGTAAGTAATCCACCTGCCAAGCAGGAGATGTGTGTTCAATCCCTGGGTCAGGAAGATCCCCTGGAGAAGGAAATGACAACACACTCCAGTATTCTTGCCTATGAAATCCAATGGACAGAGGAGCCTGGCGGGCTATAGTCTATAGGGTCGCACGGAGTCAGACGTGACTTAGTGCACATGTGACAGTACTACTACATTAACCAAGATAACGAGTCTGGATTTCAACCAGAAAAAGGATAAGGCATGTCAAAAGACAACAAACAAGCACAAAGCCATCTGGAGAGGCAAAGACGTCACAAAAACCATACTCATAGATGCCACAGGTATTGGAATTATCAGACAAGCACTTTTAAATGACTACCATTAATATGTTCTTGGTTGTAATGGAAAAAATGCCACTGATTAACATCTGCATTCTTGGACCAGCTTTGTCTGAAATTAATTAGTTATTTTTTCCTTTGGTTAGTGTTAGTATACCTTTCTTCATGCCTTTGATAGTAACTTATATAAGTCTTTATGTTTAAACTGGGTTTCTCGTAGATAACATAGGGGTCTTTTTAAAAATCCATGCTGACATGTAGAGGCGGTAATTTCCCAAGAAGATAAAGAAATCTTAGGTGTGAATGTACCTAACAAGTCAACATCAAAATATATGAGGAAAGACTAAAATAACTGAAAAATAAATCCATTATTACAGTTAGGGGAAGAGGTGAAAGCAGTGACAGATTTCCTCTTCTTTGGCTCTAAAATCATTGCAGACGGTGACTCCAGCCATGAAATCAGAAGATGATTGCTTCTTGACAGAAATGCCATGAGAAATCTAGACAGTGTGCTGAAAAGCAGAGATATTACTGTGCTGACAAAGGTCCATATAGTCAACCTACGTCTTTCCAGTGGTCACGTATGGTTGTGAGAGCTGGACTGTAAAGAAGGCAGAGTACCAGAGAACAGATGCTGTCAAACTGTGGTGTTGGAGAAGACTCCTGAGAGTCCCTTGGACAGCAAGGAGATACAAGCAGTCAATCTTAAGGGAAATCAACACTGAATACTAGTTAGAAGGACTGATGCTGAAGGTCCACTATTTTGGTCATCTGATGCAAACAGCTGACTCATTTGACAAGTCCCTGATGTTGGGAAAGACTGAGGGCAGAAAGAGAAGAGGGCGTCAGAGGATGAGAAGGCTGGATGGCATCACCAATGCAATGAAAATGAACTTGGGAGAACTTCAGCAGATGATGAGGGACAGGGAGACCTGCCATGCTGCAGTCCATGGGGTCACAAAGAGTCCAACACGGCTGGGCAACTGAACAACAACATTGCAGTTGGGGACCTCAGCACCCATCTCTCAGTGTGTGTGCTCAGTTGCTCAGTCGTGTTGGACTCTTTGTGACCCCATGGACTGTCGCCCGCCAGATTTCTCTCTCCACGGGATTTTCCTGGCAAGACTACTGGAGTGGGTTGCCATTTCCTCCTACAGGGTATCTTCCCGACCTAGTGATCAAACCCACATCTCCTGATCTCCTGCAGGCTGATTTTTACCATGGAACCACCTGGGAAGCACCCCCCCACTATCTCTCAGTAAATACAGAAATTTACTTAGGTATTAAATGGCAAAAATAAGACTCAAAATCTAAAAATAACCCAATGT
Source organism: Bubalus bubalis (assembly GCF_019923935.1). Lineage (NCBI taxonomy): Eukaryota > Metazoa > Chordata > Mammalia > Artiodactyla > Bovidae > Bubalus > Bubalus bubalis. The sequence goes on from NC_059176.1 coordinate 65,424,031, forward strand.
TTTATCAATTGGTAATTTCCCAATTAATCAATAAATCTATGATCAAAGAAAGCATCAATTTTGTCTTGAAATTTCTGAATAAATGTTTATAAAATTTGATATAATGTTCAAAGTAATTCTATCATAAAATGATACAGTCTTTCAAAGGTCAACAGCATTTAATTCAGCTAAACTGAGAAATTGTTTCAAATACTCAATTCTGTCCAATATTAACTTTTCATTACAGGGCTCCTGTTATGAAATTTCTTCAGAAAAACTAGAAATGAAATGAGAGCTTTTAAGAGACATACTAAATAGCAAAGCACATCTGTATTGACATTTGAGGTGTGCATCAGACCTATAAGAATAAAAACAAATCATCACCTCCCATTGCTAAGGTATTAAGAATACTAAGGAAACCCCTCATCTAAACCAGGCCTGGAGTCCCATAGCTCCATCACCCCAAGCACACTGACACAAGGTTGTGCATTACATCAGAACAACCTAGCAAAGTGATGCCTCTCACCCCCAGTGCCCTCAGAACAGATCACACGTTCACAGGTGACAACCTAAGACCCCAGCACACTAAGTGTGGAGGAGATACGCCACTTGATGTAAGCACTATGTCAAATAAGGAATTCTGAGAAGAGGTGGCTCCCATTCACCACAACTATTTTCCTAATTCACATTCAAAGGATATGCATCATCCTCAAAGCCATCACCTCCGCATGACTGGCATGGCTCCAATAAAATGGATGAAAATACACAGTTATCTATTTTCTCCAGCTCTTAGTCATCCAAAGAGAGGAAATGTGTCTAAAAGTGAGAAATGTGAGTCCCCTGCAACATTTAAACATTACCAAGTCTGCTTTCATGATCTCACAAAGAATAACCGGATTGTTCCAGCTCTATTCCCAGGTAATGGAAACCAATTAAGAATGCGCCACAACTTTACTTCTTCCTTCCTTTCTTTTTCCTCCCTCTCTCCCTTAATTTCTTTTTTATTTCTTCTGGATAAAAAAGTTTGGAATTTATTTGTGAATGAACACAATAAATGAGCAAGCTTTGAAGACTTTTAAGAAGAGTGATTCAGAATTCCTGTTTAGGTAGGTCATTTAGTTGAGTCAGTGCAGAGTAGATTTTAAATCTGGGTAGTGATGGAAGTTTAAAGGATGACAATGAGAGAAGGAAAGGAATTAATACACAAATCCAAGATATGCTTAAAATAATATGCATTTGGCAGTTATATACATTATGGATATATTGCCTCTCAGGTTCCATTTCACTCCTCTTCATCTGTTCTCCGATAACAGAGCTGGATGCTTTTAGCACTTCACTTTTCAACTAGCACAATGTTAAGCATTGTCATAGGAAAGAAACAGTTCCTGGTTGGGTGTGCTCTTCTTCCGCCTTCCTGTTGTTTCCCAACAGAGTGGGGAACAATGTGAAGCTTCCTAAGAGCCCAGACTCAGGCAGAAGCCTCGGAATCAGGATCCAGGAGGCAGGCTCCCCTCTCTTGCTTGGTTCATTTGGTGGAAAAGGCAAAAGGGGAGATGCTCCAAAATTCCTGCTAAGTTGCTTTAGTCATGTCCGACTCTGTGTGATCCCATAGATGGCAGCCCACCAGGCTCCCCCGTCCCTGGGATTCTCCAGGCAAGAACACTGGAATGGGTTGCCATTTCCTTCTCCAATGCATGAAAGTGAAAAGTGAAAGTGAAGTCGCTCAGTTGTGTCCAACTCCTGGTGACCCCATGGACTGCAGCCTACCAGGCTCCTCCACCCATGGGATTTTCCAGGCAAGAGTACTGGAGTGGGGTGCCACTGCCTTCTCCACCAAATTCCTAGTATACTTTATTAAGCTGGCTATGAACATGTCTGCAGTGCTTTGATGAAGAATATGCCAGTTTCTTCCCTGAAAGATGCATGCCTTCCTTAGGAATTCCATGAGAATTTTCATTTTCCTCTTCATTTGGCAGGAAGGAAGCAGTAGCTCTGTCATGTCTTGCATGCAGGCCCATGTTTTTTGATCACTGAGTGAGGAGGCAATGGTCAGAGTACAGATGGAAGTGATAGAAAAAGCAAATTTCTAGGAGGCCATACACAGGTTCTTTTGCCTTGACACTGGGTCTCTTTAGCTAAAAACAAAAACAATAAAGACTGGTATGGAGAGAAGAACGTGGAATTGGGGAAGCAAGAGCCAAATTCATACTATTGCTGTACCATGCACCAGTTATATGATCCCACACTGCATTCCTTCCCTATGACTCAGTTTTATCATCTGTGAAGGGGGGATGGCAGTGGGAATGGAGGGCTGAATGTGCTGCCCTGCACTCTGGCAGGAAACATACACATAGATGAGAGATCATCACTATTCTCTGGCCACACCTGGTGCCAGCCAGAGAGAAAACCGGATATGTGCTTGGGACTGTTGTAACCATGCAGTGGCAGGACCCACATCTGCTGACATAGAGATTTGCTACCTGGCATTTACTCCACTTCCAAATTAATTATTTTGCGGAAAAGTAGCATTGCCTTTTAAAACTCTGAATATCAGCCAACTTTCTCAGACATCGTCAGTATCACCATAACAGCAATGACATTTCCTTGATAATTTCTCAAGATAGAGTACAGTTACAGCTGGCACAGGTGTCAAAGATAAAGTGCATAAAAGTGCTTGCTGTGTTGGTTTTTTCACAGTGAATGGTTTAGAGGGGAGGAGCAATGCTGCAACAAAATACATCTCATACATTTCACACCTTGAGGCCTGAGTGTCTAATTCTGCTCCACCTGTCCTCTTGTAACAAGAACAAAAACAACAGTTGTAATAATAATCAAGAGTGCAGACTCAACAGCCATTCCATTTTGTTGAGACGCAGCTGACCTCGCTCTCTAGGGTGATGCAAGCAGAGGGCCTCCCCACCCCACGCTGCATGACCTTGGCTGTGGAAGGCACGGAGGGAAACAGGGCTCCTCAGGGTCACTGTGTGGACACAACAGCCTGCGAGTGGCTTTCCAAGCAGGCAAGGGGCTAGTCCAGAGGCTCCCTGATGCTCAATAGGGTTCATACTTTGTCATGTTTCAAAAAGCTTTCTAAACTTTATTTCAGTGAATACATACATTATATAAAACAATAGAAACACACAAAGAAGCTAGAGATTTCACTATTTCTGCTGCTGCTAAGTCGCTTCAGTTGTGTCCAACTCATTTCTACTCCCCCAAATAATGTTTACTATCAAGCCTTTGAATGGGGAAAACATTTTAAAGGCAAAGAAGTTTTTTTTCATAAAATAGTGAAAGTAACTGTTAAATGTCTCGCCTGATCCCCACTCTATTACAGCGATTAAGTTTCCTCTGGAAAGCAACACATAAGAAACAAAACAAAGACCCTAATCTGAACAGTAAATGCCTGATCGAGTTGTTAACCTAGGTAACCACTCAGCTGCTTAGGTAATTGTTTAGGCATTTTGAAGCCTTTCTCTCCATTTCTCAATATTGTGCTACAGTCATCCTGCCCTTTTTTCCCTCCAAAACATATCCCAGAGTAGAAATGCTTATATCTCTGTCTCTATTCCTGTGAACTAATCTTCAAAACAGAAATACTGCACAAACATATGTAACAGAACTCTGAAAGATGTAGGGAAGGAGTCTTTTCTTCATAGCCAAGTAGTCTTTTCTTTGAAAGATTTTTTTGTACACTCTTCGGGGTTTGTTCATCTGCTCCATGAGTAAGACAGCACTTGTGGGATTGTGTTGGATGAATGGTGGAAAAGGTCTCTTACCGTAAACCAAGGAGGCAATGACCTTGTGATTAGATTCCCAGTTGTTGCTGATGAAATTTTGGTTTCATCTTCAATGACTTCAATTTTTGCAAGATGTGAGAAACATGAAGGTTTTCCAACCTTGTTATTTTCACAAAATTTGCCTTTAATGCATCAAGCATCCATTAGTTTCCCCATCAAATCTATTTGTGTTATGGCTTTGAACCTGGGCAGGATCAGCTGCACGCTGTTGCTCTGGTGCTCACATTGGCTGTCTCTGGTTTCCGTGCTCATGTGGACGTGACAGCCAGCGATGGAGTGAAAGTGAATGTCTTGGCCGGCAGCACAATCAGCAGGCTGATGTTTTCCCCAAGTAGGACAGTTCAGTGAGGTCCTATCTTAATCCTCAGAAGTGCTTGCTGCTTCCACTGGAACACAGAGAGCTGAACTAGCACTGGATGGATAGAATTTCCCATCAGTTGCCAAAAATGCACTCATCTCTGTGTTCTCAGGTGGAAACCCTGATTTCTCTAAACTCTTCAAAATCACTGCACTGACAAAAACCAATGTAGTGAGCATGCCATTTATAAGGTCTAGGGAAAGAAGAGTGGCCAGCTTCAGTTCAGTTCAGTTCAGTCCCTCAGTTGTGTCCGACTCTTTGTGACCCCATGAATTGCAGCATGCCAGGCCTCCCTGTCCATCACCAACTCCTGGAGTTCACTCAGACTCACGTCCATTGAGTCGGTGATTCAATCCAGCCGTCTCATCCTCTGTCGTCCCCTTCTCCTCCTGCCCCAAATCCCTCCCAGCATCAGAGTCTTTTCCAATGGGTCAACTCTTCTCATGAGGTGGCCAAAGTACTGGAGTTTCTGCTTTAGCATCCTTGGCTTTATTTTAACACAGTCGCAGAGCCCACAGTCTGCAGGCTACCTTTATACAGAAGTGTGTCCATAGTTGGGTAGATTCTTTCAAACTGATGAAATTAAGCCTAGCATGGCTAATGACTAATGAGGGTTTGAATATTTTCTCTCCCCTAGAATCTTTCCATGTGCAGATTATGTCCAACACAGCTGTGCATCCTTGGGGAACCTAACAGTAAGAGAGAAAATGTGCAAACATCCCTCATACTTACTCCTGTCACCTAGCTTTCCTCAAGTCCACATCTTTGGCTAAATAAACTAGGAATATATAAAGGGTATGCCTCTAATCCTTTCCATGATTTTTCAGCTTGCTGCCATTCCCACCTTACAGATGGGGGAAGGAAGACCCAGTGGGATTTACAGAGGTGAAGAAAGTTCCCCAATGTTCTGTGGTGAAGCAAGCAGGCACCTGGCATTCCAGCCCAGGAAGCCTTGCTTCACAGCCTTGGTCCTTCCCTCTCAGGCTTCCCCTGCCCCCAGCAACACTCTCTGCAGTCACAAGGGTATCCACAGTGATGACAATCAGATGACTCCCTTCTGATCAAAGAGGGAGCCCTGAGCAGGAGTTTCCCATCACATGCACATTCCATTATTTAACTGAATCTTCACAGAGACAGATGAGGTGCATATTAAGAGAAAGCCAAGTCTCGGAGAATGTAAACAATCTGCAAATACCTAGGCAGTGAGATGTGCGGACATAGGGATGAGCTCTCACTCTTGTTTGACTCCAGCCCCCAGCACTTCCTTTGTGCTGGTTTTCAGGCGCTTGGTGTTCGGGGTGAATGTCATCTGTGCACCCTTCAGTGCACACTCTTCTCCAGGTGACCCGGCACCTACAAAACCATCATCTGCCAAGAGGAGAGGTAGTGCCCCCATGTGAGAAGATCTGAGACACTAAAGGTCACCTTCTCCAGCACCTCCGCAACCTTCCTGCCACTGCACCATCCTACCTCCTTCCATCTGCTGCTAAGAAAGGGGCACAAAACCTCCAGTGATTCACCCAGGTCATCTGGCTACAGATAGATGTCATCAAACAAAAAGCTTCTGCACAAAAAAGGAAAGAACAAAATGTAAGAGTCGGACATGACTGAGTGACTAAACCACCACCACAACCAAAAAGCAATGTACAGAATGAGAGAAAATGTTTGCAAATCACATATTTGACAAGGGACTAATATCCAAAATATATAAAGAACTCATACAAGTCAATAGAAAACAAGAAATAACTCGATTAAAATATGGTAAAGGACCTGAACAGGCACTTTTCTGGGAAAGACATACAGATTGCCAACAAGTACATGAAAAGGTGCTCCATCATCAGGAAAATCCAAGTCAGGAACACAATGAAATATCACCCCTCAATGTCACAATGGCTTCATCAAAATGACAAGAGATCACATGTGTTGGTGAGATTGTGGAGAAAAGGGAACCCAAGTACACTGTTGGTGGGAATGTAAATTGGTATAGCTGTTATGGAAAACAGTGTAGAGGAAAAAGTGAAAAAACAGAACTGCCATGTGATCCAGCATTCCACATCTGGATATGAATCCAAAGGAAACAAAATCTACATCTGCATCCAATACTTACATCAGCGTTATTCACAACAGCCAAGACAAGGAAATAAACTAAGTATCCATCCACAGATGATTGGATGGCAGTGACGTATATATATGTGTGTAAATTCACTATATGTAATAGTAGTGTAATTGCTCAATTGTGACCGATTGTGATCCCATGTACTGTAGCCTATCAGGCTCCTCTGTCCATGGGATCCAGGCAAGAATACTGGAGTGGTTTGCCAGCCCCTTCTCCAGGGGATCATCTTGACCCAGAGATCCAACTCTGGCCCCCTGCATTGCAGGAAGATTCTTTACCATCTGAGCCACCAGGGAAGCCCTGGTGCCTTATAGACACCAACAAAACATTTGCTTACAATCAGAGTGCTCTAGATTTAATAATTTGTAAGTTTCTCTAATTTTAAAAGGATCCATCATTTGGCCACCTATTAAGAACACAAAAAGACCTAATATAAACAAACATACAATACAAAAACTTAGTAAGATCAGATAGCATATTTACATCTCAAAGACACAGACAAATCTGAGCTTTCCCCTAGAAGGCCTTGCTTAAGGTTCTACCAAGCCAGCTCTTAACTTTTAATTGCATATGCATTTATAAGCTCCCTCAAAATTTAGGGTGAGATTTAATTTCCCCAGTTAACTAGGTACTTGCAAGTATGAGCTCCATTCCTTATGTCTTTCTACAACAGAGCCACCTCAGTGTCTTTAAACTGAGCTCCGGTTATTTCTCGGTAAAAACTGAGTCTGCCACCACCTGTGTCTTCCATGGGTAGATATTTTCTCAGTATGTTTCAACGGAGCCCTGGATGTACTTAATCAACTCCCTCCACCTCCCAGTGTCTTTCAACCAGGTGAGAATTCTCTCAGTATCTTCCAACCGAGCCACACCCAATATCTAGACCCTGGTGTCTTCCCCCATCCATCCCGAGTACCTTACCAAGACGGGGCAGGCACCTGCTATATCCCACCAAATAAAAATTCATATATACTATATGTATATGTACATGTATATGTGTAGTGTTTGTTAGTTGCTCAGTTGTGTCCAACTCTTTGCAGCCCCACAGACTGTACCTGCCAAGCTCCTCTGTCCATGAGATTGTCCAGGCAAGAACACTGGAGTGGGTTGCCATTTCCTTCTCCAAATGTATGTGTACAGACATTACATTATATATTTTTATATATATATATATATATATATATATAGCTATTCTTTGGAACTCTGCATTCAAATGGGTATATCTTTCCTTTTCTCCTTTGCCTTTTGCTTATTTTCTTAGCTATCTGTAAGGCATCCTCAGACAGCAGTTTTGCCTTTTGTGTTTCTCTTCCTTGCGGGTGGTCTTGCTCCCTCCCTCCTGCACAGTGTCAAACACCAGTGTTCACTTAGCATACTGCCTTCACGATCCATTCATGTTGTTGCAAATGGCAGTGTTTTCTTTTTGAGGCTGAGTAATATTTCACTCCAGTGTACCTGCCTGGAGAATCTCATGGAACCTGGTGGGCTATAGTCCATAAGTTCTGCATGACGAAAGAGTCAGACACGACTGAAGAAACTGAGCACACAAGTAGTGAAATATTACTCAGCCTCATAAAGAAATGCTGCCATTTGCAACAACATGAATGGATCTTGAAGGCCCTATGCTAAGTGAACACTGGTGCGTGACACTGTGCAGGAGGGAAGGAGCAAGACCTCCCCCAAGGAAGAGAAACACAAAAGGCAAAATGGCTGTCTGAGGATGGCTTGCAGATAGCTGAGAAAAGAAAAGAAGCAAAAGGCACAGGAGAAAAGGAAAGAGATACCCATTTGAATACAGAGTTCCAAAGAATAGCAAGGAGAGATAAGAAAGCCTTCCTCAGCAATCAATGCAAAGAAACAGAGGAAAACAATAGAAAGGGAAAGACTAGAGATCTCATAAAGAAAATTAGAGACACCAAGGGAACATTTCAGGCAAAGATGGGCTCAATAAAGGACAGAAATGGTATGGAACTAACAGAGTAGAAAATATTAAGAGATAGCAAGAATACACAGAATAACTGCATAAAAAGGTCTGAATGACCCAGATAACCATGATGATGTGATCACGCACCTAGCGCCAGACATCGTGCAATACAAAGTAAAGTGGGCCTTAAGAAGCATTACTACAAACAAAGCTAGTAGAGGTGATGGGATTCCAACTGAGATATTTCAAATCCTAAAAGATGGTGTGAAAGTGCTGCACTCAGTAAATTTGGAAAACTCAGCAGTGGCCACAGGACTGGAAAAGTCAATCTTTATTCCAATCCCATAAAAGGCTATGAAAGAATGTTCAAAATACGACATAACTGCACTCATCTCACACACCAGCAAAGTAATGCTCAAGATTCTCCAAGTCAGGCTTCAATAGTACATGAACCGAGAACTTCCAGATGTTCAAGTTGGATTTAGAAGAGGTAGAGAAACCACAGATCAAATTGCCAACATGCGTTGGATCATAGAAAAAGCAGGAGAGTTCCAGAAATATATTTACTTCTGCTTTATTGACTGTGCCAAAGCCTTTGACTGTGAGGATCATAACAAACTGTGTAAAATTCTTAAGGAGATGGGAATAACAGATTACCATATCTGCCTCTTGAAAAATCTGTATGCAGGTCAAGAAGCAATAGTTAAAATAGGTCATGGAAGACTGGACTGGTTCCGAATTGAGAAAGGAGTACATCAAGGCTATATTGTCACCCTGCTTATTTAACTTATATGCAGAGTACATCATGCAAAATGCTGGGCTTGATTCCTGGAAAGCTGAAATCAAGATTGCCAGGAGAAATATCAAAAACCTCAGATATGCAGATGACACCACTCTTACAGCAGAAGGTGAAGAGAAACTAAGGAATTTCTTGATGAAAGTGAAAGAGAAGAGTGAAAAAGCTGGCTTAAAACTTGACATTCAAACAGCAAAGATCCAGTCCCATCACTTCATGGCAAATAGATGAGGGAAAAATGGAAACAGTGAGAGATTTTATTTTCTTGGGCTCCAAAATCACTGCAGATGGTGACTTCAGCCATGAAATTAAAAGACGCTTCCTCCTTGGAAGAAAAGCTATGACCAACCTAGACAGCATATTAAAAAGCAGAGACATTACTTTGCCAACAAATGCCTGTCTAGTCAAAGCTATGGTTTTTCCAGTAGTCACATATGGATGTGAGAGTTGGACTATAAAGAAAGCTGAGCACTGAAGACTTTATGCTTTTGAACTGCATTGCTGGAGAAGACTCTTGAGAGTCCCTTGGACTGCAAGGAGAAAGACTTTTATTTTTGTGATTTCAAAATTTAAGACTACTTTTAGAGCAGTTTAGGTTCACAGCAAAATAAAAGATTTTTACATATCATCCCCCTGGCATGCATAGCCTCCCCCATTATCAAGAGTGGATATTTGATAAACCTGCATTGATGCATCATAATGGCCCAGAGTCCATGACTTCCCTGTTGCTCAGACAGTAAAGAATCTGCCTGCAACACAGGACAGCTGGGTTCGATCCCTATGTTGCAAAAATCCTCTAGAGAAGGAAATGGCAAACTACTCTAGTATTCTTGACTCAAGAATAACATGGACAGAGGACCCTGGTAGGCTACAGTCAGGAATTCTTCCTCTGCCATGACCTGGCCCCTAAGCTCTTTCAACAACTTATTTCACTCAGAAACAGAAGAAAAGCAACCTGCCTGCAAGACTGGACAGCAGAGCCAGTGCAATCATCAGTAGCAGTGGTTTCTACCACAACAGTTCATGGGAGGAGACCTCAAAGCTCCATTCCTTCTGCTACAGGCATCACTGTCTGCATCGACAGCACCCTCCCACCCCGCAATGTGTGAGTGTCCTCAGCAGTGAGGTGGCTTGGTCAGGGAAGAGCTGGGGAGGCCAGTGATCCAGAAACATGTAGGAAGATGACTTGGACAGCATGTGGGAAGATGACCTAGCCATCTGGTGAAAGGTGAGCATCTCAAGGAGTATGGGTCAGGCAAAGAGACAAGCTGGCAAAATGCCCCTCACCCTCCACACTGGTCTGCCTGGTGTGGTCCCTGATGGGAAACCTGCTTCCCAGGGCAATGCCTTGATTCTCACTCTCAGCTCCAGGCTACAGGACTCCCCTCTCTCTCAGACATACCAAAAAACACCCTTTGGTAACATCCAAAGCAGGTGAGCTCAAGTGAACACAAGAACATTTTGGGGACCTTGGAGTCCACATATTTTATAGGATGGAAGGGTGAGAACTTCCCTTCCTGTATTAGTAAGTGTTCTCCAGAGAAACGGAACCAATAAGGTAAGTATAGATGCAGAGATAGATAGAGATAAAGATATAAGAGATCATACATTATAGGAATTGGTTCATACAATATGGGAGCTGAGAAGTTCTACAGTCTGTCCTCTAAAAACTGAAGACTCAGGAAAGCTGGTGGTGTACTTCTGTCTGAGTTGAAAGGCCTCAGAATCAGGAGACTGAGGTTTTAAGTCCTGATCCAAGTCTGAGGCCTGGGAACCAGGAGCCACCTGATATCTGAGAACTGAAGATGCACGTCCCAGCTCAAGCAAAGAGCAAATGCCACTGTCATTCACCTGTTTCTTCTACAGACAGACCTTGGAGATATTGCAGGTTCAGGTCCAGGTCATCACAATAAAGAAACACAGCAACAAAGCAAGTCACACAGAATTTCCCAGAGCGTATAAATTTTGTTTACTTTATGCAATTGTCTATTACGTATGCAAAGTTGTTGTTGCTGTTGTTCAATCACCAAGTTGTGTGTGACTTTTTGTGACCGCATGGACTGTAGCATGCCAGGCCTCCCTGAAAAACAAACCACTCCAGTATTCTTGCTGTGAGAACAACATGAGCTGTATTTTAAAAGTATGCAATAGCATTACATATAAAAAAAAGAAAAGGTTAATACCTTAATTAAAAAACAAGGCTGTTAAAAAGGGATGCCATAAATTTCAATTTGTAAAACAAAATGCAGTATCTGTGAAGCACAATAACGTGAAATGCAATAAGAGGAGGTATGCCTGCATTTGGTCCTCAGAGGACTGGATAACTCCATCCACCCCATCCACACTGGTGAGGGCTATCTTCTTTCCCCAGTCTACTGACTACTGTACTACTCTAATGACTCCTGTAGGCACCTTCACAGACACACTCAGAAACACTGTTTTACCAACTATCTGGGCATCTCTGAGACCAGCCAAGTGAACAATTGCTCTCTTCTTAGAAGACAGGCTTCCTTTTGGAAATTTTATACCTGAGCACTTGCTTCACAGTATACAGGGCCACTGCTGCCATTTCACAGTATCTGCTATTTCTCTCTCATTCAAAAGATAAAGGACTTTCAAGGAGCTGTGTGGTTCCTTTCCTGCCAAGCAAAAGTCCTGTTTGCCAGGACATTCCACCTTGAAGAGGGCCCAACTCGGTTAATGCACCGGGACAGCAGGCAGGGAATGGACAACTTTGTCTCTGTTTAAGACGTACACCAGTTATGAAGATGCACCTTTGTCGACAAAGTGATGTCTCTGCTTTTTAATATGCTGTCTAGGTTTGTCATAGCTTTTCTTCCAAGGAGCAAGCCTCTTTTAATATCATGGCTATAATCATTGTCCGCAGTGATTTCGGAGCCCAAGAAAATAAAACCTGTCACCATTTCCACTTTTTTCCCCCATCCATTTGCCATGAAGTAATGGGACTGCATGTCATGATCTTCATTTATTAAAAGCTGAGTTTAAGCCGGCGTTTTCACTCTCCTCTTTCAGTTTTATCAAGAGGCTGATTAGTTCCTCTTCACTTTCTACCATTTAAGTTGTATCATCTTTGTATCTGAGGTTGCTGTTATTTCTCCTGGCAATCTTGATTCCAGCTTGAGCTTCATCAGCATGGCATTTAGCATGATGTACTCTGCAAAGAAGTTAAATAAGCAGGGTGACAATATACAGCCTTGACATACTCCTTTCCCAATTTGGAACCAGTCTGTTGTTCCATGTCCAGTTCTAACAGTTGCTTCCTGACCATCATACAGGTTTCTCAGGAGGCAGGTAAGGTGGTCTGGTATTCCCATCTCTTTAGGAATTTTCCACAGTTTGTTGTGATCCTCACAGTCAAAAGCTTTAGCATCGTCAATAAAGCACAAGTAGATGTCTGGGTTTTTTATTTTTATTTTTTTATTCCCTTGCTTGTTCTATGATCCAGCAAATGTTGGCAATTTGATTTTTGGATCCTCTGCCTTTTTAAAATCCAGCTTGTACATCTGAAAGTTCTTAGTTCACATACTGTGGAAGCCTAGCTTGAAGTATTTTGTGCATTACCTTGCTAGCAGCTAAATTGAGTGCAATTGTATGGTAGTTTGAACATTCTTTGACATTACATTTCTTTTGGATTAGAATGAAAACTGACCTTTTCCAGTCCTGTGGCCATTGCTGAGGTTTCCAAATTTGCTGACATATTGAGTACAACACTTTAACATAATCATATTTTAGCATTTGAAATAGCTCAACTGGAATTGCATCACCTCCCTTAGCTTTGTTAAGAAGCTTTGAAGAAGGCTTTCTTAACTCTCCTTGCTGGATCAAATGGTAGCCCTATTTTACATTTTTCGAGGAATATCCATACCATTTTCCACAATGGCTGCACCAACTTAATTCACACCATCAATGCATAAGGCTTTCCTTTTCTCCAGATCCTTTCCAGTACTTGTGCTTTTGATAATAGCCATTTTGATAGGTGTGAAATGATATCTCATTGTGGTTTTGATTTGCGTTTCCCTGATTATTAGTGATATTGAACATCTTTCCATATACCTATTGGCCATCTGTATGTCTTCTTCAGAAAAAAATGTTTGTTTACCTTTTCTGCGCATTTTTAATAAAAATTTTCCTTGCTGTTGAGGTGAAGGAGTTCTTTACATATTTAGGATATTACTCTCTTATGATTTACAAATATTTTATCCATTAAATAGGCAGCCTTCCCATTCTGTTGATGGTTTTCTTTTCTGTACAGAAGATCTTCAGTATGATATGTAGTTCCATTTGTTTATTTTTGGTTTTGTTTTTGCTTTTGATGTCAGATTAAACAAATCATCACCAAGACCTATGTTAAGGAGCTTACTTATTTTTCTTGTAGGAGTTTTATGGTGTCAAGTCTTATGTTCAATTTTTAATATAATTTCAGTTAATTATTGTGTATAGTGTAAGACAGTGGTTGAATTTAATTCTCTTGTATGTAGCTGACCTGTTTTCCCAACACCATTTATTGAAGGGATTGTCCTTTCTTCATTGCATATATTCCTGTCTCCCTTGTCATAAATTAATGACCACATACATGTGAGTGTATTTCTGGGCTCTCTGCTCTATTACACTGAGCTATCTGTCTGTCTTTATGCTGGTGTCACACGTTTTGGTAACTATAGCTTTGTAGTCTAGTTTGAAATCAGTGACTGTGGCATTTTCAGCTTTGTTCTTCTTTCTCAAGATGGCTTTGGCCTCCTTGGTTACATCTATCCCTAGGTGAAATTTTGCTTTCTATCTTGTCTTTTTCTGAATTTAAAATGAACTGTACAATGTGTTTATCCATTATTTCAGTTTGTCTTTTCACTAAAATGTCTAGTGAAGGAAGCCACAAAACCTGCCTGAGAATTCATCACATTTGCATGTCATATCCCATATGCAATTTTAAAGATAGTCAATAAACTTAGCTGAATTCTTATGAGTCATACTTAAGTATTGTGGTCAATATGTTTTAAATGAGCCATTATAAATTCTGCAAGTTCATTTCCATATTGGCCTTTACTCTGAAACTTTATAATCAAATAAATTTGATATTTCCTTTTACTTGTATTGCTGTACTTAGCATTAGACACAGTCTTTAAGAATTAGTAAATGAGTACTTGTTAGTTCTAGCATCAATCCTATGTAAAAACTGGAATAAATAAAATACTATGAAAAATTACATCCATCTATAGCATAATGAGACAAATATAAATATATTTAAGCAAAAACTCTATGTTTTTATTTTGAAGAGAAACCACCTGACTGAAGATGATATTAAACCTAAAATTATTGCAAAGGAATTCTGTATACATTCAAATAGTACATACAGTTTATTAGCAGAAGGGTCTTTGGTAAGTCAACAGTTCATCAATTTCTGAGTTCTTTACTATTAATACAAATGGTTTAAGTTGCTCAAAGATTTATCAAAGCTACATATTTTGTAACATGGGTTCTATATAACAAAGTCTAGAGTGAATATCCTCAGGTGGTCCAGACGAAAACTGTTATCTGTTTTCTCTGGTAGTACAGTGATGCTATAATTAGTCATATGACTGTTTACTAGAAATCAGCATAGGCTAGAGAGTCATTTCCACAGCAGTCATACCCCGAGTCAGTACTCACAGCTGGAGAATATCAGCGGGCAGGAGTGCTCATCCATGGGGAAGTTGTGCAGCTGCAGCTGGCATTCTGCATTTATGGTGAGCCTGTGGGGGAGCAAATGTCACTCTTGAGGTCAGCCAAGAGCAAACCAGCAAAGGCCTTAAGCAAGGTCAGGGCAGTCACATTACCACAACACAGGGGGCAGGGGGCTGGGGTGGCCGCATGGAATCCAGTCTTGGCAAGGGCACTATCCATTTAGTATACCATTTGGTGTTTTTTTTTTTTTTTTTCCCCCTTCAATTTATTTATTTATTTTTTTAACTTTACAATATTGTATTGGTTTTGCCGTATATCAACATGAATCTGCCACAGGTATACACGTGTTCCCCATCCTGAACCCTCCTCCCTCCTTGTGTGTCGTGTCACTTTGCTTTACTTTTAACTATCAGAATCAAAGGGAATGTCCATTAGTGAACTGCCTGTGTCTAGAAATACAAGCCAAGTAAGAGAGGAAACAAATTGAAACAATATGTGTCCTTGCTGTCACATATCTTTGTTTTAATTTGCTTGACTGAATTAAATCCTTCCTCCATTTTGAAACTGATTTATTTGCCTAGTTAGGTATAATGCCAAGTTCATCCACTTGTAGGGAAGACTTCATATTTGGCCAGCCTCCCCACTTGGATAGGCAGGTGCTGACTGCACTAAATGTGTGTATGGCATCTTTTCAAAGCAGGCATTCCTGGGGTTTGAGCTTTTGTAAAGGATCCCATGACTGGCCATGTCTCTATTATGATTTGCTGAAGCTCACATTCATTTCAGAGTCCCATTTATATTCTTTTAAGAATTGATGAGGAAATAGCTATTAAAAAATCCTGTTTTCCAAATGTAACTCATCAGTAGAATTTCCTGTGGCAGTTTTGTTGTGGCTGTTTCCAGTCTGCCAACATTATAATTTCCCTGAAACTTTAAAATTCTTAACTGTTCTGCTTATTTTGATGCCAATATGTGCCTTTATCTATGTGACAAATACTTATTTACTATATGAGTTACAGATTTTTCCTTATGACCACAAATCACTTGCAATTAAAAGCTTCTCATAATGGATGTAAGGGGAGGAAGCTGTGTTCAGGGCTTGGCAGTGGTATTCACCAAGCAGGAGGACAGAGGGACATGGTCAGAGGTATTAGAGCAATCACCTTCCCCGGTAGCATGCTGAATCAAATGCCCTTTGGGATTTCATGAGGAAATATCACATGGGCAGGTAGCTCCAAGAATCTGGTGCCCAGAAGGGACATTAGGCATTGGAAATAACTCATGGGATGAATCCTCAGCATGGATATGGCTCTTAAGGCCTTAGGAATGGATGAGCTAAGTCAGCAGGAAAGTGGAAATTGGGTAAAATCCTAAGGCAGGAGCAGCAGAATGAGGAGGTGCCGTGTCAGGAGCTGGACAGGAGGTGCAGGAAGCAGCCGAGGAGCAGCAAAGCCAGTGAGAAAGCGACCATCGGCACAAGGTGGTCAGGCCAGTGCTCTAGAAAGGCCTCAGAGACTGGGAGGGCAGCCTCCTTGATCCCAGGGCTGGATGAGCAGGAAGACTGGTGTAGCTGCCTACCATACATTCTATGTATGTTGCAGTCATGTGTTCAGTCAGACTCAGGTCACCCTACAGGAGAGACTCTTGAGAGATACAGACCCAGGTTCAAACTCAGGTAATATTAGTTCCCAATGGAGACTTTGGGCAGGCAAGTGAGCTCACGTTCTTTCAAAACCAGCCACTATTACCTTACTGGGTTTCTATGAGGACAGCCTTGCCCCAGGAGGACTGATTACAAGGTGGCTGTCACTTCCATTAAGGATGCATTAGAGAACGCCCTCTGTGCTCTTTTGTTCCTTGTGGTCTCAAATTTGGCTATAATTAGATTTGCCAATTAGTACACCAAGACATCTTTATTTCTTAGTTTAATGGACCTGTGGGTTAAATATATTAAAGGTAATTTCCACAGCCCACTTCTAGCAGAAATGGATACTAATGAAGGAAGGAGTTTATATTTATTAAAGATTATTTTTATGACATTAGTTTTGTACATGGAGAAGGCAATGGCACCCCACTCCAGTACTCTTGCCTGGAAAATCCCATGGATGGCAGAGCCTGGTAGGCTGCAGTCCATGGGGTCGCTAAGAGTTGGACACGACTGAGTGACTTCACTTTCACTTTTCCCTTTCACGCATTGGAGAAGGAAATGGCGGCCCACTCCAGTTTTCTTGCCTAGAGAATCCCAGGTATGGGGAAGCCTGGTGGGTTTCTGTCTATGGGGTTGCACAGAGTCGGACATGACTGAAGTGCCTTAGCAGCAGCAGCAGCAGCAGCAGCAGTTTTGCACATGTGGGATTAGGAAAAACTTCTTCAAGACCCAGTAGCATGCTGAACATGAGAAGTGATAGAACTCAGCAATGTAGGGTCCCATTCCTACAGTGATCTAAAGTCCCCAGTGTCAGACCACTTGTGGGATTAAATATTCACTAGCATCTCACCTTAAAGTATAAAGGATTTTCCCATCATTCCAAATTCTGAGGAGTTGATTGGGGGTGGTGATCCAGTGAGCCTCTGCAGTTTTGGAATTTCGGAAGATCGTATCTGGAATCCATATTAACCCCACCATGTTGCTGTTCAGAGTAAGTATTTTCATTGTGCTGTTGAACCTAAGGCGACTGTCAGTCCAGGTCTGAGCAAAAAATATATCGATTTGATATTCCTGAAACAGAGCAAAAGGAGGGGAAAGACATTTCTGTTAGTGGATTTTCTGCAGGTTTTGCTTTCTTTCTCAGGAGTTTGGTTCTGCTCATGGTTTCATCTTCACCTGTTAGCACTTAACATCGTGACTGGATCAACATGGCAGACACTTAACAAAGGTAACCAATATCATTAGTCAACTGTGAGATAACACATGACAATGCTCTGTAAATAGTAAATTGTAATAAATACATAAAGTGTAGTGAGAGGCCGAGAGGTAGTAGAAAATGATTCAGAACATAGATGCAGACCTTCCTATATTCCTAAGTCCAAGTTCTGGCAGGTAGCAAAATCTAGCATTCTCTCCGTTCAGTCGCTTAGCATTACCCAACTGTAGTCTATAAAATGAATAGAATAGTAGTGTCTATCTACTTCTTAAAGGAGTTATATGAAAAGAAATGATTAAATAAAAAGCTCTAGTGCCCGGCACAACACAAATTATCCAGAGTATTAGCTTATATACTAATAAAGTTTCAGGTTTAAAAATAACATAAAATAAAATTAAAAAAAATAAAGTAAAATTTAAGTCAAAAAAAAAATGATCATTTTCATCTAAAAGCTTTCTCAAATCACAAATCAACCCAAATCAAACAGAAAAGCAAAAAACAAGCAGCAGCAACAACAACAAAAAATAGGGCTGACAGCCACCCAAGTCAAATGCCGATTCCAACAGAGGGCTGAAGGGGCAAATTTTTTCTGTAACTGGAAGTAACCCCAATATGCACAGTACATTAGATACAGGATGGGGTTGATGTTACTGTGAGACCCAGAGAAATGTCTCAAGTCTGGACCACCTCTGGGGCTCTTCCCCCAGTCACAGTTTAAAGGATTATCTTTAGGTCCACAATAAAGAGGATCTATGTGGTCAGTGATCTTAATATCTTTCATAGTTTTCTTCCATATTAGATATTATAAATGAATTGTTTTTACAGAGTTCAGTAATTCTCAACAAATCTCATATTTATACTTTTCATTGAGTTTCTGGTTAAAGAACCTTTCTGAGAGGTAATTCAACAGACCAGTCTGACCTTTTATTAACTAATTCCCTCATTCATCATCTTTGTTGCACTATGTCAGGCCCTGCAAACCACTGAAGGCCCAGAACTGTGCCAACAGGAAAAGTCTCTGCCTCCATGGGGCTTATATTCCAATCAGGGAAGACAGGCCTGAGAAAATTAAGGTGAAAAATACAAGCCATAACTGCTATTGACTATGCTTGGTAAGTTAACACAAGAAACGAATTGCCTCAGAGGATAAATGGCCAGTTTGGAAGCAGTTATGAAAGTATGAACAAGGACTATTGCCCGCCATTCCAGTAAACAGGTTTTTGCCAAAATTTCCATTTCTACAAGGAACAAGCCATCAGCCACTCCAGTGGCCCCCTCCACACACCCCCAGTGGTGTGCCCTGAGGGGAATTCAGGATGGGGAAAAACAAGGGGGAAGCATTTTGTGGTTTGGAAACTGGCCCTAGATATTTAAGATAAATACCTAAGGGACAATTTCAATGAACCTTGATTCTTACATCTTCTCATACATAGAAAAGCATCAAAATCATTAACTTGAGGTACTTCTTCTTTGTAATTATCAGTGATCTTTTGATGTTTGACTACATTTTTTTCCCAGCAAAAACGCTATATCCTGGCTTCCTCCTTAACTCTTCAGAGCAGTTCCTTAGAGCCGAGAGGCTGCATCCTAGGCCTAAGTTCTCAGCTGTTGTTGCTGTTGTTTAGTCTCTAAATCATGTCTGACTCTTCTGTGATCCCATGGACTAGAGCCCACCAGGCTTCCCTTCTCCAGGGAATCTTCTCAACCCAGGGGTCAAACTCAGCTACCTGCATTGTCAGGTAGATTCTTTACCACTGAGCCTAAGTCCTCAGTAAGATCCCCAAATAATACTTAAGTTGCAACTTTTAGGTTGTGTGTTTTTCTTTAGTTGACAAAAGAGAAAAGAAAGATAAAACAAATACTGATTCTTGTAGGAATGGAAGAAACAAATGCTTCTCATCCCTATCAGTGAATCATAGGATCAAGAAATGCTTAGAGTGTTAAAAGCCTATTGAAACTCAGCTTTGCAGAAATAATTCAGACCCATTGCTAAAAATCTCTAAATAGGTTGTCACTGTGCAAATTTGGCTCCAAGGACAAAAGACTAATACATGACTTTTCCACTGAAAGGTGATAGGGCCAAGGTATGTGCTTAATTTAAGAGAAAGAGTAAAGTGAAAGTGAAAGCAAAGGGTTGGGTAGAGGCAATGGCATTTGAAACAAAGGCATAGCAGGGATCTTGGAATCGTTTTGACACAAGATCTATGCACACATGAAATTGGTCTATCAAGTAAGAGACTGGCTAGGCTTTTTTTTTTTAATTGAAGGATAACTACTTTACTATATTTTGTGGTTTTCAGTCATACATCAACAAGAATCAGCCATGGGTACACCCATGTCCCCTCCCTCCCATCTGACTTCCCATCCCACCCTTCTAGATTGTCACAGAGCCCCTGTTTGAGTTCCCTGAGTCATATAGCAAATTCCCATTGGCTATCTATTTTACACATGGAATTGTAAGTTTCCATGTTACTCTCTCCATGCAGCTCCCCCTCCCCCTCCTTCCATTCCCTCATGTCCACAGGTCTGTTCTGTATATCTGTTTCCCCATTGCTGCCCTGAAAATAAATTCATCAGTGCCACCTTTTAGATTCGGAATCTTAAGTCAGGAAAAAAGTCTGTGACTATTTGAGACTCAGATTTAATGTTGCTTTTCTTTCTGTAATGATAAATTGTAGCCTGGAAAATCTGGATCCAAAAGGAGGCTTATTCTTCAATGCCAATATTCCCACAGCTGGAACAGTTAATGGAAAAAGGAAACTCCCAGACAATGGAGTCAAGATCCAATGAGAAGAGTCTTTGGGAGCCCAACTCTGGGAATAGAGTTAATCCAGACTTAACTCTAGAATATCAAAGATATTCTCCTCATAGGGAATAAGACTCCACTCAGGATCTGTCCATTGGAGTCTCAGAATTGCTATAAATCAGTGCTGATTGAGATCATCCTGGCTCTTCTCCATCTTTGTAGCTATACTGTACATGTGGCTGTGGGTTAGAGAGCTTTCTCTTCAGTTTAGAGGTCAGTGGATCAAGGAGAGCCATGTACATCTTGATGTGGTATATACAGGCAGCCCCAATCCTGGGAATGGGTCTGGGTGGATCTTTTGGGTTGCCTCAGTTGAAGAAAGGAAGAGTGTGTCTGTCCTAATGATGGCGAGACAGACAAAACATCTGGCAGCTAGAGACAGATCTTGGTGGTCACTGGTGCAGTTCACCAGTATCACAGCACTCCTACCTGCAGGCATGTGGTAGAGTCACACATTCCCCTTTCAGGCCCTGAGAGACTGTGAAGCAGAGACCACCTGATTCACACCAGATACATATTGTAGGTGCAAAAGATAGAAGGGAGAGTGGGATGCAAGGGTGGGGGCTGCAGTCCTCACTGAGAAGGTGACTTAGAACCAAGACCTCAGTGAGGTGCAGAGTGAGCTTGGCAGAGAGATAGCTCCCTTGCAGGGGCCCTGAACACAGAAAGCAGGAAGGTCAAAGACATTCCTGAGAAGCAGGAACAATGTAGTGTACAGAATCATCCCAGTGGGGCCAGGAAACAGACCCCTTACTTCCTTGATGGCAGAATTTTAGCCTAACAATGATTGCTGACTATGAAATAGCCTACATTTATACAGAGAACATGAGAACACACTCAAAACTTTAAATAAAATTCAGGGTGTGAGAATGGCCAGTATGGCACATATAGGTACCCATATTAATTAATTCCTTCTTCCCTTTAACACCAGTGTATTGGGTAAAGAAATGAGAAGAGGATCAAGATGCTCTCCCTAAAGAGACAAAGTTCATGTGGACAGTTCAGTTCAGTTCAGTTGCTCAGTCATGTCCGACTCTTTGTGACCCCATGGACTATGGCATGCCAGGCTTCCCCTGTTCATCACCAACTCTCTGAGCTTGTTCAAACTCATGTTCATCAAGCAGTGATGCCATCCAACCATCTCATCCTCTGTGTTCCCCTTCTCCTCCTACCTTCAATCTTTCCCAGAATCAGGGTCTTTTCTAATGAGTCAGTTCTTCATGCTAGGAGGGCAAAGTATTGGAGCTTCAGCTTCAACATCAGTCCTTCCAATGAATATTCGGGACTGATTTTCTGTAGCCAATAAAGGCCCTGAGTGTATTTTGGAAAGAATCTAAAACTATTCAGATACTTTTAATTCCAATATTATTCAGGGATATTGAAACAAAGAAAACTTCAAGAATTTTACCTAAGTTGCCAAGGATTCCAAGTGAAAATTTCCAAGTGGGTTTTCATATTGTATACAAATGCAATTATCCTTCAATAAAAAGTAAATTGATTTTTTTTTTTTTTGAATGGAAAAACAAAAAGTCTCCTGCTGAACTGAACCAAATAGTCCTCCTCTTGAGGTCTTTTCTCTCCTTATCATCTTTCCTTTCCCTTCACAATACATTTTAAAATGCAGATCTGAGATGGGTAAACAGCAAGCTAGGCAGCATCACCTAAAGTCACTCCTATGAGGCACTCCCATGCTTCTGTACCCACCAGTCACTAATTATTGAAATAGAGACAATAACAATTTTCTCCTAGAGGGTAAACCAAGGCCTGAGAGGTTAAGGAACTTTCATCAAGTCAAAGTCTGCTTCCCAGGATAAAAGGCAACCCTCCTACACTGTCGGTGGGAATGTAAATTGGTACAGCCATTAAAAGATGCTTGCTTCTTGGAAGAAAAGCTATGATGAACTGAGAAAGTGTATTAAAGAGCAGCGAAATCATTTTGCTGACAGAGGTACATATAGTCAAAGCTATGGTTTTTCCAATAGTCATGTACAGATGTGAGAGTTGGACTATAAAGAAGGCTGAGCACCAGATAATTGATGCTTTCAAACTGTGGCACTGGAGAAAATTCTTGAGAGTCCCATGTACAGCAAGGAGATCAAACCAGTCAATCCTAAAGGAAATCAACCATGAATAGTCTTTGGAAGGATTGTTGCTGAAGCTGAAGCTCCAATACTTTGGCCACCTGATGAAAACAGCTGACTCAGTTGGAAAAGACTCTGATGCTGGGAAAGACTGAGGACAGGAAGAGAAGAGGGTGACAGAAGTTGAGATGGTTGGATGGTATCACTGACTCAATAGCCATGAGTTTGAGCACATTCTGGTGAAGGACAGGGATGCCTGGTGTTCTGCAGTCCATGGGGTCACTAATAGTTGACACAGCTGAGTGACTGAACAACAGCCACTATGGAGAACAGTATGGAGCTTGCTTTAAAAATTAAAAATAAAGCTGCATATGACCAGCAATCCTCCTTCTGGGCCTATGTCTGAAGAAAATCATAATTTAAAAAGATACATTTATCTCAATGTTCATTGCAGCACTATTTACAATAGTCAGGACATAGAAGCAAACTAAATGTCCATCAACGAATGGATAAAGAAGATATGGGACATATATGCAATAGAATATTAAGTGTGTTAGCTGCTCAGTCATGTCCAACTCTTTGTAACTCCATGGACTGTAGCCCACCAGGCTCCTCTGTCCATGGAATTATCCAGATAATAATACTGGAATGAGTTGCTATTCCCTTCTCCAGGGGATCTTCCTGACTCAGGGATTG
Source organism: Bubalus bubalis (assembly GCF_019923935.1). NCBI lineage: Eukaryota > Metazoa > Chordata > Mammalia > Artiodactyla > Bovidae > Bubalus > Bubalus bubalis. The sequence goes on from NC_059176.1 coordinate 65,447,130, forward strand.
AACCCCAGGCTCCCACATTGTAGGCAGATTCTTTACCATCTGAGGTCACCAGGAAAACCCCTCCCAAGTTCAATACCTGGGTCAGAAAGATTCTCTGGAGAAGGGAATGGCTACCCACTCCAGTACTCTTGCCTAAAGAATTCCACAAACTGAACAACAATAGAATATTACTTAACCATGAAAAAGAATGAAGCAATGCCATTTGCAGCAAAATGGATGGACCTAGAGATTGTCATATTGAGTGAAGTAAGTCAGCCAGAGAAGGAAAAATATCATACCTTATATGTGGAATCTAAAAATAAATGATACAAATGAAATTACTTACAAAATAGAAACAGACTCACTTAATGTTTTGGTGAAAGTTTTAACTTTTGCTTCAGGTTCAAAGTGCAAGTCTCTCAGTTGTATCCATGGAATTCTCCAGGCCTTCCCAACCCAGGGATCAAACTCAGGTGTCCCACATTTCAGGCAGATTCTTTACCAGCTGAGCCACAAGGGAAGCCCAAGAATACTGGAGTGGGTAGCTCATCCCTTCAACAGCAGATCTTCCAGACCCAGGAACTGAACCGGGGTCTCCTTCATTGCAGGCAGATTCTTTACTAACTGAGCTATCAGGGAAACCCCATCAGGTTCAAAGGATTTATTAACAAAAGAAACCATGCATTATACAGAAATATGCAAATTCAATATTTAATAAAGACTTATCGAACTTACTTTCAATATATAATCATTAAAAGAAAAGAGAAATATAAACAGTAGAGGAGAGAAACAGCACATATGTCACTCAGTTGGACCAACTAACACCCAGACTCAGTGCTGGGAAGGCCCATGTAACAGTAGTCTGGAATCCCAATTGAGAAAGGGTCGGTCCCAGGCAGTGCATCCATTCCACTGGTGAGACTGAATTGCAGTTTTGGGGGTTCCTGATTATAATGCTAGGCTGCAAACTGATACCATCATCAGTTTGCAAGCAAATTGCAGCTCTGGTTTCATGTTAATCTTTCTACAATGCTGTTTGTTTTATCTTGTGAGTGATGAGTTTCTCCAGACCCCTTGGGATCCAAAGGGCTCAGGAAAATTCCAAGGTTCACTCCATATCTCACCTATGGTGCTGCTCAGCTTACTGATGACAACTGGTGCACTCGCCAGCAGCCACGAAGTCAGGGCAGTGTCCAGGCAGATCTGAAGCGAGGTCAGAGGCCTGCCCTGCTTTCTTGTCTCTGAAGCCTGAACAAAACTATTCCCATTTAATTTCCTTTAACTCACAGACTTAGAGAACAGACTTATGGTTGCCAGGGTGAAGGACGAGGGGAAGGGATAGTGAGGGAGTTTAGGATGGACCTGTACACAATGCTATATTTAAAATGGAAAATGAAAAATAAACTCAAAATGGATTAAAGATCTAAACATAAGACCAGAAACTATAAAACTCCTAGAGGAGAACATAGGCCAAAACACTCTCCAACATACATGACAGCAGGATCCTCGATGACCCACCTTCCAGAATACTGGAAATAAAAGCAAAATAAACAAATGGGACCTGATTAAACTTAAAAGCTTCTGCACAACAAAGGAAACTATAAGCAAGCTGAAAAGACAGCCTTCAGAATGGGAGAAAATAAAAGCAAATGAAGCAACTGACAAACAACTAATCTCAAAAATATACAAGCAACTCCTACAGCTCAATTCCAGAAAAACAAATGACCCAATCAAAAAATGGGCCAAAGAACTAAACAGACATTTCTCCAAAGAAGACATACAGATGGCTAACAAACACATGAAAAGATGCTCAACATCACTCATTATCAGGGAAATGCAAATCAAAACCACTATGAGGTATCATTTCACGCCAGTCAGAATGGCTGCGATCCAAAAGTCTACAAGCAATAAATGCTGGAGAGGGTGTGGAGAAAAGGGAACCCTCTTACACTGTTGGTGGGAATGCAAACTCGTACAGCCACTATGGAGAACAGTGTGGAGATTCCTTAAAAAACTGGAAATAGACCTGCCTTATGACCCAGCAATCCCACTGCTGGGCATACACACTGAGGAAACCAGAATTGAAAGAGACACGTGTACCCCAATGTTCATCGCAGCACTGTTTATAATAGCCAGGACATGGAAGCAACCTAGATGTCCATCAGCAGATGAATGGATAAGAAAGCTGTGGTACATATACACAATGGAATATTACTCAGCCATTAACAAGAATACATTTGAATCAGTTCTAATGAGGTGGATGAAACTGGAGCCTATTATACAGAGTGAAGTAAGCCAGAAAGAAAAACACCAATACAGTATACTAATGCATATATATGGAACTTAGAAAGATGGTAACAATAACCCTGTATACGAGACAGCAAAAGAGACACTGATGTATAGAACAGTCTTGGACTCTGTGGGAGAGGGAGAGGGTGGGATGATTTGGGAGAATGGCATTGAAATATGTATAATATCATATATGAAACGAGTCACCAGTCCAGGTTCGATGCACAATACTGGATGCTTGGGGCTGGTGCACTGGGACGACCCAGAAGGATGGTATGGGGAGGGAGTGGGGAGGAGGGTTCAGGATGGGGAACACATGTATACCTGTGGCAGATTCATTTTGATATATGGCAAAACCAATACAATATTGTAAAGTTAAAAAACAAAATAAAATAAAAAAAAATAAAATGGATAACGAACAAAGGATCTACTGTATAGGAAATGGAACTTGGCTCAATGTTATGTGGCAACCTGGATGGGAGAGGAGTTTGGAGGAGAATAGAAACATGTATATGTATGACTGAGTCCCTTAGCTATTCACCTGAAACTATCACAACATTATTAATAGGTTATACTCCAATACAAAATTAAAAATTTCTTTAAAAAAAAAAAGACAAAAGGATACATGCACCCCAGTGTTCACTGCAGTATTATTTACAATAGCCAATACATGGAAAAACATCCATTGACAGATTAATGGATATAGAAGACATGGTATATATATATATATATATATATATATATATATATATATATACACACACCATGTTTTATATATATGTATATATGACATATAATATATATTTATATATATGCATATACATGTACATGTGTGTGTATATATGTATATATACATACATATATATATATGAATATACAATGGAATATCATTCAGCCATAAAAAAGAATGAAATAATCCCATTTGCAGCAACATGAATGAACCTGGACATTTTCATACTAAATGAAGTAAACCAGATAGAGAAAGACAAATATCATATGATATCACTTATATGTGGAATCTAAAAAATGATACAAATGAACTTATTTACAGAACAGAAATAGATTCACAGACATAGAAAACAAACATGGTTACAAAAGTGGTGGGGGGGGGATAAATTAGGAGGTTGGGATTAGCATATACAAACTAATATAAAACAGATAAACCATAAGGACCTACTGTATAGCATGGGGAACTATACTCAATATCTTGTAATAACCTATAATAGAAGAGAATGCAAAAAATGTGTGTATATATATCTATATCTATATCTATCTGAATTACTTTGCTCTACTCCTGAAACTAAGACAACACTGTAAATCAACTACATATCAATAAAACTTTTTTAAAACTCTGCTTCCCTGAATCTGAGTATGAGCAGTTGGCCAAAGCTGCAGTCTAGTTGCCAGATGTGGGAACCACCACTGTGTGGTGAAGAAAGAATCCCAGTGTGGGCGTCCACTCCACTTCTGCCCTGTTTGCAAACTGTGTGAAATTATTCACATTCCTCAGCCTGTGATTCTTTATCTCTAAAATGGGAGAGTTCAGTTAGATTAAATATAAGAACCTTCCACCTTTAACATTTTGTATTTCTGAAAACATGGAGTTAACCTTTCAGTGGTGAAAGCAAGTTTTCTGTAGGGTGCACCATTTCCCTATAAGAAAAGGAATCACACCATAATGCACTGGGGAGAGGGCTGAAAGCTTCGAGAGTGTTCTCTTTGTCTTCTGAAGCCTTGGCACAAACTCCAACTCAAGAGAGTGGGGTGTGGATGGTGTGTGTGGTGCCCGATGTGGATGTTTTATTATAAGCACTTTTAAGATAATGTTGGAGAAACATTCCCCACCCACAGAGTAACATTATGTCTCTCATAAAGTTGCTTTGTAACTTCATTAAGGGAAAAAAGTCACTTTTACAAGGTCTATCTTAAACAACATTTTATATTGTTCATAAATAGCTATGAAATTGGCCTTCCCTGGTGGCTCAGTAGGTAAAGAATCCACCTGCAATGCAGGAGACCTGGGTTTGATCCCTGGGTTGGGAAGAACCCCTAGAGGAGGGCATGGCAAGACACTCCAGTATTCTTGTTAGAGAATCCCCAAGGACAGATGAGCCTGGTGGGCTGCAATCCATGGGATCAAAGAGTTGGACACAACTGAGTGATGAAGCACCCACAGTTATGAAATTAATGTGTCTGAAATACTAGTTAATGTAACAGCTGACAAATGCGCAACATCTCTAATTTAAACCTTCATGCTTGTGGAGAGCCTGTGCTGATAATTTATTTTAATAATGGAGGGTGGCTTAATGATTCCTCCAAGGCCAGCAGCACTTGGAGCATATTAACAAAACAGAATAAAAGTTATAATTCTTCATGTTCTCTCTCTGTATCTTCTAAAATACTAGAAAGTCATTTTGTAATGGTTTTATCCTTCCCTTTACCAAAAAAGAGGGCCACATGGAAAGATGATAGATTAATAAAGGACAGGGCTTGGAGATAGGAGGTTTCAGGAAACACACTCCCAGACACAGGCACTCCCTTGCTTCTAGCATGTCAGGACCTCACCTGGAATGTGTTGGACAAATCTTTAAATGTTGGAAATGTCAACTTAAGAATGCTGCTGCTGCTGCTACTAAGTCGCTTCAGTCGTGTCCAACTCCATGTAACCCCATAGATGGCAGCCCACCAGGCTCCCCTGTCCCTGGGATTCTCAAGGCAAGAACACTGGAGTGGGTTGCCATTTCCTTCTCCAATGAATGAAAGTGAAAAGTGAAAGTGAATTCGCTCAGTCATGTCTGACTCTTAGCGACCCCATGGACTACAGCCTACCAGGCTCCTCCATTGATGGGATTTTCCAGGCAAGAGTACTGGAGTGGGGTGCCATTGCCTTCAACTTAAGAATATTCACAACCTAATAGTTGAGAATTATGTTTTATGGGAATTTTTAGGATTTCAAGCCCGGGAGACAGCATCTCAAGGAACCTTGAGAGAACTGTTCTAAGGAGATGAGGGGAGGAACCAGGTTATATAGAAGTTTTGCAACAAAGAGCAGGTAGTCTGAACTTCAAAAGACTTTTGTTAATGAAAGAAAACCAGATAATCCAAGTTAAAGAATTTAGCACTTTTCTATGTATGGGAAGAAACAAGTCAGGGCTTACTGAAATCATTCCTTTGATATGCATCCTAGCTATCTGGGGCCAGTATCCTGTGTTTTCACATGCTGAGGGCTCACCATAGGGAGTGGTTGCAGTCGGATGGCTGCTAGATGGCAGGTATTCTTTCCTTCTTGAGTTCCCTCAGGGCTCACAAGCTCACTGTCCATGATGACTGCAATTGCTGGTGACTTTGACATCTTTGTTTACTGATAAATATTGGCAGGAAATATTCCATTTCTCAGAAGTTATTGGTAGTTTTCTTTACAATATGGTAATCACAGGTGCATGCCAATTAGAGGTTGTTTAAATGCCTCAACTAAAAATGTATAATATATAGTGACAATTAGAATGAAATTGTTTTTATTTCTTCCTTATCAGGTATGGGAGCATAACATATATTTTTGGTATTAGTTATTCAAACTTTCCTAGGAAACGAGGCTTTGCAGCTTGCCTCCATCTCTCCCCCAGAGACCTGCCCCAGCCCTGCCTCCAGCTGTGCAGACTCCGGGGGCCACACCTGCCCTGCTCAGACTCCTGAGCCCCTTGAAAATTCTCCCCACCTACCCAAAGCTCCTCCAGTCTTTGGAAGCCACTGACAAACTCCACCATGTGAGCCCTACTCTGTGCTCAGCACGAGGTTAGGTTTATATAAAGACAGATGAAACATCCCTGCATGAAGAAGCTTGGGCCCAAAGCACATGGAGAGAGTGTGGTGCCCCACCTGGAACACAGGCAAGGTGAGGGCAGCCTCCAGGAAGCCAAAGAGGCCCACCTGGGTAGTGCAGGGAGCTCTTCATGGACCATGCCTCCCATCTGATCCTAGAACTACTGGACAGAAAGTAGACAGTTGATGGGTGTATCAGTCAGGGAGGGCTGTAACAGAGCTGAGAGGAGTGAGATTGCTTCAGGTATGGTGGGTTGTGAAAAGTATTTGCTACAAGGGTGCACTGTAGAAGCATTTGAAAACCAGGTGGCCTGAAGATGCAATAGGGGAATATGCTGCCTTTCTAAGCAGGTCCAGGACTTGTCACCTGATACTAATGCAACCTAAGGCCCCCTTTAAGGAAAGGATATAAAAATATAAATAAAATATTAGATAAAAATATACTTTCAATTACAAATTGGCACTTGCTTGTCAACTATAAATTGGTACTTGCCAAGAGTATTTGCCAGTGACTGAACAAAGCTGGTCATAGTTTTTCTTCCAAGGAGAAAGCATCTTTTAATTTCTGTGTGGTCTTTAGAGAGAGAGAGATATTTTCAGAAACTGATTTCATGATCCCAATCCTTGCATCTCTTCATATTTAGAAAATCACTAAATCCCTTCATGGTGTCATCAGCTCCTTGTGCCTAGCAGAAAACCTTTTGTAAAGTAAGCACTTGATTGCATTGAACTCTTCCTTCACCAAAATCTTATATATTGACCTTCCCCCACTGCCTCTTTGGGGCAGTCTCTCGGAGCTGTCTGAGGTGCTGTCTCCTGGACTCCAGTCTTCATTTTGCCCCATTTAAAACTTATTTTACAACTCTCACATTGCGCATCTTTTTTTAGTCAACAGTACATTTAATGAATACAAGATTTTGCATTCATTATGTCAGCAAGTCTGGAAGACAGAGCAGTGACCACAGGACTGGAAAGGGTCAATCCTCATCTTAACTCTCAAGAAGGGTAGTACCAAAGCACGTGCTAACTGTCGGATAATTGCACTCATTTCCTGTGCTGGTAAGGACATGCTTAAAATCTTGCATGCAAGGCTTCAACATTATGTGAACCAAGAACTTCCAGATATTCAAGTTGGGTTTAGAAAAGGAGGAGGAACTAGAGATCAAAGTGCGACATTCACTGGATTATAGAGAAAGCACGGGAATTACAGAAAAAAAAACATCTATCTCTGTTTCATCAGCTGTGCTAAAGCTTTTGACTGTATGGATCATAACAAACTGTGGAAAGTTCTTAGAGAGATGGGAATACCAGACCGTCTTACCTGTCTCCTGAGAAACCTGTATGCAGGTCAAGAAGCAACAGTTCGAACCCGGTATGAAACAACTGATTCAAGATCAACTGGTTCAAGATTGAGAAAGGAGTATGTCAGGCTGACAGAAAGGTGGCAACAGGCTATCTGTTGTCACTTTGTTTGTTTAATCTATACGCAGAGCACATCATGAGAAAGCCCAGGCTGGATGATCTACAAAGCAGAATCAAGACAGGCAGGAGAAACATCAATAATGATCCTCAGATATGAGGATGACGCCACCCTAAGAGCAGAAAGCGAAGAGGAACTAAAGAGTCTCTTGATGAGGGTGAAGGAGGAGAGTGAAAGAGCTGGCTTAAGATTAAATATTAGAAAACTAAGATCATGGCATCCAGCCCCATTACTTCATGGCAAATAGAAAGGGGAAAGGTGGGAGTAGTGACAGATTTCCTCTCCTTCGGTTACAAAATCATTGCAGATGGTGACTGCAGCCATGAAATCAGAAGATGATTGCTTCTTGGCAGGAAAGAGATGACAAACATATACAGCATGTTGAAAAGCAGAGACATTACTCAGCTAACAGAGGCCCGAATAGTTAAGGCTATGGTCTTCCCAGTGGTAATGTATGGTTGTGAGAGCTGGACTGTGAAATAAGCAGAGCACTGAAGAATTGATGCCTTCAAACTGTGGTGTTGAAGAAGACTCCTGAAAGTCCCTTGGAGAGCAAGGAGATCGAACCAGTCAATCTTAAGGGAGATCAACCCTGAATATTCACTGGAGGGACTGATGCTGAAGATGAAGGTCCAGTATTTTGGTCATCTGATGTGAACAGACAGCTCATTGGGAAAGTCCCTGATGCTGGGGAAGATCGAGGGCAGAAGGAAAAGAGGGCATCACAGGATGAGACAGCTGTATGAACGTGAACATGGGCAAGCTCTGGGAGATGATGAGAGACAGGGAGGCCTGGAATGCTGCAGTCCAGGGGGTCGCAAAGAGTCAGACACAACTGGGTGACTGCACAACAACAACACTTACTTTAAATGAGAAAAAACATAAATACTTAAGTTTCAAATGCCACAAAATTCAGGAAAAGCAGATTTTGTTTTTATTTGCTAATTGGCTTGCCTTCACCATACTCACACATCCTCTATGTTTTGCCTGCTTGCTCTCTGGTCACTATGACAATGTCTTATGATGCTAGTTATTTAGAGGGAGAGAATAAAAATGATTATTTCCTCTGGTATAGTGAAACAAAATATTTTATTATTAATAGTTTTTTAAAAGAAAAATTTACTTAACTCACAGTTCATTATCAGAAATATCTGCATGTTTGGGATACTATATTGGGGAAACCTCAAGTTTCTTTTATATAAAGTTTGGGGCTTCTACATGTGAACTTTGGATTCTAAGATTTTCTTCCAAGCCTCTTACACTTCAGGGTAACTGGACCTTGAGAAACAATCACACTGGGATAGAGACTGGGAGTGGCTCATGCCATGAAGATCATCATATACCAAGGTTGCAGGGAACCCCATCCCATTAACCACAGCCTGAAAGCTTCCCCAGCCCCATCTCCTCTTAAGGTCTACAAGTACCTGCTCCCAACAAGAGGAACTTGTAATGGAGGAATCAGAGGAGAAAGAGATAGCAGTATTATCTTAAATGCTTTGCAGTTGGAAATTTCACATGCTGCTAGGACCTTCCCAGGGGCCTGGGAGGAGTTTCTGCAAGTGTGGAGCTCTGAGGCTTAAATTTTGCAAGCATCATATAAATTGCGAAGAGCGAAGGATCATGTGGTGTTCATGCATCTGGACCAGGATTTGCTTGTGGATGTCAGGTAGACCCAATTCAGGATAAGCAAGGGTCTGGAGGAAACACAGCTGTTGCTGGGGATGATGCTAGCAGTCAAGAGAATAGAAGGGAAATCTCCCTCCCTTCTGTCCTTATCTCCCAAGTGCCTCAGACTGGTGGATTCCAGCAGGAGGCCAGATGACCAAGCCTGGAAAGGCAGGCTGTGGGGTCAGCCCATATGATGGGGAGCAGTGCAGGGGAGGATGCAAAATAGATAGAGAATCAGCAGGGGCACGGGAGGGTGGGAAGAGCACCCATCAGTAAGCTGGCTCCCCAGTTACACCCATGAACATTTTCCTCATTCTCTTGCTCGACTTTTTAATACTCCCTTCCTTGAATTGCTGTCCTTCCTCTGAATTTCAGCTACTCATTAACTGCTTTCATATCATTTGTCTTTCAGATTAAAGCATTCCATTGGATGTTATATTCTCCAATGATCACTGCTACCCAAAAGCATACAGTGGCTACTCAAAGTCTAAGAATTGAATTTAAACTCCTTTGCATGACACTCTGGAGAAGGAAATGGAAACCCACTCCAATGTTCTTGCCTGGTGGGGAACAGAGGAGCCTGATGGGCTGCTGTCCATGGGGTCGTACAGAGTTGAACACTACTGAAGCAACTTAGCATGTATGCATGCATGATATGCAGGACTTTTTGCTTTATAATCCAAGTTGACCATCTGCTTGCTTGTAAACACACCCCTTACCACCACAATCTGCTCCCTGATGTGACATGACAGCCTACACACACCCACATCCTCCCTGTCCCATTGGTGCTGTCCCCAAGCCTAGAGGCCCTCATGTCATCTCCTCAGTCCTCTCATCTCCCAGTCCCCTGAGGTATGGCTCCTTAGCTTCAAATGTTTGACTGCTGCCAGTCCTTCTTTATAGTATCACTCATCACTTTCTTCTCCTGATGTGAATGCCTTGTATTTTTCTCTGGAATAGCTCACAACTGTTTTCAAGCTGAACCATGTAACACTGTCACATGGTCACATGTGACAGTCCCACCATGTCACATGGTCCCTTGATCCCTGTCTATGGCACTAACACTTCCTCGCCCCACCTCACCCCAGCATCATTTAAGAGCGCTTTCTTGACCACTAGAGAGTCCCAGCAATTAGCAAAGATCTGAGGCCTTAATTATAAAGCTACCTGTTAAACCATAACTACAGTTCTGTAGTCTGGGCTGCTAGGTAGTGCCATTCACCACATGGATGGCTTGCTGCTCGCCTACCATGTACTTTTAAGTATGAGGTGGTGACTTGTGTCAGGGGGCTCAACCTCCAAATGCCTGTGCCCTTTCAGTGTGTGCCCATGCAAGAGAACCCATGGGGTCCCCAAATACAGAAAGGGCCTGCTCTCCCTCCCCTCTCCAGAGTGGTCACAAAGCACTGCTTGGTCAGTGTGCCCCAGGGCAGCTGCTGAGCATCTCCTCCAAGCAGACCAGGTCAACCTGTGGAGCCCTGTACTGAGGTCATAAGAAAACATCACCAGAATTAGCCAGGCTCCATGGCAACTGCTGTCATGAGCCATCTTGTTCCTAAACAACCAGCTGCTGTCTCCATATTAAGTAACGTATGCACCATATAGAATCCTGATCAGTGACTAACACGACCCCTCCATGGGAATTTTCTTCGTCCTGAGACTATAATAAGTGGCCACAAGCCCATGAAAGGGGCTGGCTCTCCCTTGAGCCGGCCTGCTGTGCTAACGGTGTCTCCCATTCTAATAAACTTTAATCGCCTCTCATCCTGCCTCATGCCTAGAAATTACTTTCCAACCTGTGCACACACCAAGACAATGCCCAGCCCCTGAGACACTACAGGCTTCCAGGACCCCACTCCTTCTCTGCCCAGCTGATGTGCCCACGTCAGCCTGCAAATCTTCTCTTCCCACTTCCACAGGTTAGGAGGCCGTAGAGAATGATATTTTTGCTTCAACCACGCTGTTGAAGTCTAGGTCCTTTTGTGACTGCTTTCTCATTCTAAGGGGAAAATCCATTTCCCTGTTTCCTTTTCAACCTGGTAGGTCATTACAGAGGTGTGTGCAGAGGTGGCTGCAGAAAGCTCAAGGAGATGCTTATGAGCTGAGTTGCATGTTCCCCTCAAATTCACATACTGAAGTCCTAATGCCTGGTGCCTCAGAATGTGACTACTTGGAGACAGGACTTCTCAAAGATGATTAAATTAAAATAAGTCATATGGGTGGGTCCTAATCCAGTTCTGACTGGTGTCTTTTTGAGAAGAGAGACATACACAAAAGCAAGATACACACAGAGAAAGTGGCCATCTGCCAGCCAAGAAGAGAGGCCTCAGGAGAAACCAACTCTGGCAATACCTGGATCTTGGACTTCTAGCCCCCAGACAAGGAGTAAATATATTGTTGTTCTTTAAGCCACTGGGTCTATGTGGTACTTTCTTGTGATAGCCCTAGCAAACTAATATAGAGGCCAAATTAAGACTAAATAAAATCATTATGGGCTTCACTCATAGCTCAGTTGGTAAAAAATCTGCCTGCAATGAAGGAGATCCCAGTTTGATTCCTGGGTCAGGAATATCTGCTGGAGAAGGGATAGCCTACCCACTGCAACATTCTTGGGCTTCCCTTGTGGCTCAGCTGGTAAAGAATCTGCTTGCAATGTGGGAGACCTGGGTTCAATCCCTGGGTTGGGAAGATTCCCCTGGAGAAGGGAAAGGCTACCCACTCCAGTATTGTGGCCTGGAGAATTCCATGGACTGTATAGTCCATGGGGTCACACACTTTTACATAAAATGCCTTAGAGGAGTTGAAAGTGTCCAAAGGAAAATACAAAGTTACCCAAAGATGTTCATAACATTTGTTCTTAAACACAGTTGCTGCCACTTTCAAGTTTTTCACTTATAAATACACCTATCCTTTGCATTCCAACTTTCTCTGTCTGAATACTCACTTTAATAGTTCACAAACATTTTTATCCAAGTTTACTTCAAGTGGGAAATCTCCTACAGTAAGTTCCCTACATACAAAAGAGTTCCATACTGAGAGCATTCATATGTCCATTTGTTTTTACGTCCAACAAAGTTAGCCTAAGTACCCAACGCACAAAATTGGCTACACAGTACTGCACTGTAATAGATTCATAATACTTTTCACAAAAATAATGCATAAAAACCAAACACAAAAGATAAAGAAAACATTTTTAATCTTACAGTTCAGTACCTTGAAAAGTACAGTAGTACAGCACAACAGCTGGCATACAGGGGCTGGGATCGAGTGAACAGATGAGAAGAGTTACTGACTGCAGGAAGGAGAGGAACGGGAGATGGTAGAGCTGAAGGATCATCAACAACAGGAGACAGAGGGCACACTGCGATCTCATTCGTGCCTGACGCTGATGGCACTGGTTCTGGTTCCTTGCTGGATTCAATTCTATCTACCCTCTTGAAAAAATGATCCAGCGATGTCTGGGTAGTATCTCTTTTGTCCTTATCATAGACGACAAGGCAGTACTGGGTTGCATTCTGAATGGCTGCCACAGCTTTCAGGTGCTGTCCTACATTTAGATCCTGTACCTCAAAACCAACAGTGTCTCCTCAAATAAGAAAATCCCTTTGCCATCCCCTATGTTGTGACTCTCATCTTAGCAGTACCAGTTATATCACTGCTGCTTTTATGCTTGCTTCCAGACCTTCTGGGCTTGAAAGAAAGACACTGTACTACTGTACTTTATATAGTACTGTACAGCAAAGTACCCCAAAACATAACCACATATAAAGGATGCATACACATGATAATGTATGTCAGGCACACAAACTAACTTACATATCTGGACATGCAAATGCACATTTGTACCTCTGAAGTTGGAAACTTGAAGGTTCATATGTAGGAGACTTACTGTATCTTGAATCTCTATGTGTGTGCACGCATGCTAAGTCGCTTCAGTCATGTCCAACTCTTTACAACCCTACAGACTGTAGCCCACCAGGCTCCTCTGTTCATGGGATTCTCTGAGCAAGAATACTGGAGTAGGTTGCCATGCTGTCCTCCAAGGGATCTTCCTGGCCCAGGAATTGTACCTGCATCTCTTATGAGTTCTGCATTGACAGGTGAATTCTTTACCACTAGTGCCACCTGGGAAGCCCTGAATCTCCATGTGCCCATCAGAAAAACTTTTAAGTGTAGGTGAGTCTGGGTAAAAGTATGTGGTTACGGTGAGTTATTTGCAAAAACAGCATAAGAACTCCTTTTACTTTGGACATTTCTCAGGACATACTGGGATTAGAAGTGGAAGGAAAAACAAGTGCAGTTGCCTTTCTTTGCCACTTCTTTAGGAGCAAGTCTCATATGGAAGATGAGACCTGGGCCAGGATATCTCCTGGTTCCTGGCATTCCTAATCATGAAGTTGCTTCAGTTCAGTTCAGTTTGATAAATGGAGCCATTTATACTTAAGAAAGTATAAATATGGTGGCTCATATGATAAAGAATACTCCTGCAATGCAGGAGACCCAGGTTCAGTCCCTGGGTTGGGAAGATGTAACCCACTCCACTATTCTGCGTGGAGAATTCCACAGACAGAGGAGCCTGGCAAGCTACAGTCCATGGGGTTGTAGACAGTCAGACACGACTGATTGACTAATCATTTCCACTTTTCATCCTTAATAAATTATGTAGTTATCTTCAAATAGTCCTAATTTAAAGAACTTGAGAAATTATTACATGGGTATGTATACTGTGAAAAGGAGTATTTCCTGCCATATTAATAAACAGGATGTCACAGCCATCAAAGATTCCAGCCAACCAAATGTGAATTTCTGAGTCCAGGAAGAACAGGTCTGCTTTACGGCAGCCATCAACCACTCCCACTTCCCAAGGCTAGTGTTGAGGAGTGGGAGGTGGGGAAGGCTAATGTGAAAAGCACAGGCAGCAGACACTAGAAGCTCCCCCCTGCCATGAGCACTGACCTCACTAGGCACTCCCCCCATGAGCACTGACCCCACTAGGTGCTACACACCCATGAACACTGACCCCACTAGGCGCTCCCCCCATGAGCACTGACCTCACTAGGCACTCCCCCCATGAGCACTGACCCCACTAGGTGCTCCCCCCATGAGCATTGACCCCACTAGGTGCTCCCCCCATGAGCACTAATCCCACTAGGTGCTGTCCCCCATGAGCACTGACCCCACTATGTGCTCCCCCCATGAGCATTGACCCCACTAGGTGCTCCCCCCATGAGCACTAATCCCACTAGGTGCTGTCCCCCATGAGCACTGACCCCACTAGGTGCTCCCTCCATGAGCATTGACCCCACTAGGTGCTCCCCCCATGAGCATTAATCCCACTAGGTGCTGTCCCCCATGAGCACTGGCCCCACTAGGCACTCCCCCCATGAGCACTGACCCCACTAGGCGCTACACCCCCATGAGCACTGACCTCACTAGGCACTCCCACCATGAGCACTGACCCCACTAGGTGCTACCCCATGAGCACTGACCCCACTAGGCGCTACACCCCCATGAGCACTGACCTCACTAGGCACTCCCCCCATGAGCACTGAGCCCACTAGGTGCTCCCCCCACCATGAGCACCCCACTAGGTGCTACACCCCCATGAGCACTGACCTCACTAGGCACTCCCCCCATGAGCACTGACCCCACTAGGCGCTACACCCCCATGAGCACTGACCTCACTAGGCACTCCCACCATGAGCACTGACCCCACTAGGTGCTACACCCCCATGAGCACTAGCCCCACTAGGTGCTCCACCCATGAGCATTGACCTCACTAGGTGCTCCCCCAATGAGCACTGACCCCACTACATGCTCCCCTCATGAGCACTGGCCCCACTAGGCACTCCCCTCATGAGCAGTGAACCCACTAGGAGCTCCCCACCATGAGCACTGAACCCATTAGGCACTTTACCCCCATGAGCACTGGTCCCACTGGGCAGTCCCCTTCCATGAGCACTGATCCCACTAGGTGCTCCCCCCCCCCATGAGAACTGACCCCACTAGGTGCTCCCTCCCACCATGAGCACTGACCCCAGTAGGTGCTCTCTCCATGAGCACTGACCCTACTAGGCACTCCACTCCATGACCACTGACCCCACTAGGCACCCCACCATGGAACTGACTCCACTAGGCACTCCCCCGATGAGCACTGACCACACTAGGTGCTCCCCCTATGAGCACTAACCCCACTAGGCGTTCCCCCCACTGTGAGCACTGACCCCACTAGATGCTCACCATCCCATGAGCACTGACCCCACTAGGCACTCCCCCACCATGAGCACTGGCCCCACTAGGAGATCCCCTGATAAGCACTGACCCCAGACACCTGGAGTAACAGGCAAATTTGGCCTTGGAATACGGAATGAAGCAGGGAAAAGACTAATAGAGTTTTGCCAAGAAAATGCACTGGTCATAACAAACACCCTCTTCCAACAACACAAGAGAAGACAACACAAGAGAAGACTTTATACATGGACATCACCAGATGGTCAACACCAAAATCAGATTGATTATATTCTTTGCAGCCAAAGATGGAGAAGCTCTATACAGTCAGCAAAAACAAGACCAGGAGCTGACTGTGGCTCAGACCATGAACTCCTTATTGCCAATTCAGACTTAAATTGAAGAGAGTAGGGAAAACCACTAGACCATTCAGGTATGACCTAAATCAAATCCCTTATGATTATACAGTGGAAGTGAGAAATAGATTTAAGGGCCTAGATCTGATAGAGTGCCTGATGAACTATGGAATGAGGTTCATGACATTGCACAGGAGACAGGGATCAAGACCATCCCCATGGAAAAGAAATGCAAAAAAGCAAAATGGCTGTCTGGGGAGGCCTTACAAATAGCTGTGAAAAGAAGAGAAGCTAAAAGCAAAGGAGAAAAGGAAAGATATAGACATCTGAATGCAGAGTTCCAAAGAATAGCAAGAAGAGATAAGAAAGCCTTCTTCAGCGATCAATGCAAAGAAATAGAGGAAAACAACAGAATGGGAAAGACAAGAGATCTCTTCAAGAAAATTAGAGATACCAAGGGAACATTTCATGCAAAGATGGGCTTGATAAAGGACAGAAATGGTATGGACCTAACAGAAGCAGAAGATATTAAGAGGAGATGGCAAGAATACACAGAAGAACTGTACAAAAAAGATCTTCATGACCCAGATAATCACGATGGTGTGACCACTGACCTAGAGCCAGACATCCTGAAATGTGAAGTCAAGTGGGCCTTAGAAAGCATCACTACGAACAAAGCTAGTGGAGGTGATGGAATTCCAGTTGAGCTATTCCAAATCCTGAAAGATGATGCTGTGAAAGTGCTGCACTCAATATGCCAGCAAATTTGGAAAACTCAACAGTGGCCACAGGACTGGAAAAGGTCAGTTTTCATTCCAATCCCAAAGAAAGGCAATGCCAAAGAATGTTCAAACTACCCATTTCACATGCTAGTAAAGTAATGCTCAAAATTCTCCAAGCCAGGCTTCAGCAATATGTGAACTGTGAACTTCCCGATGTTCAAGCTGGGTTTCCAAGAGGCAGAGGAACCAGAGATCAAATTGCCAACATCCCCTGGATCATGGAAAAAGCAAGAGAGTTCCAGAAAAACATCTACTTCTGCTTTATTGACTATGCCAAAGCCTTTGACTGTGTGGATCACAATAAACTGTGGAAAATTCTGAAAGAGATGAGAATACCAGACCACCTGACCTGCCTCTTGAGAAATCTGTATGCAGGTCAGGAAGCAACAGTTAGAACTGGACATGGAACAACAGACTGGTTCCAAATAGGAAAAGGAGTACGTCAAGGCTGTATATTGATATTGTCACCCTGCTTATTTAACTTCTATGCAGAGTACATCATGAGTAACGCTGGACTGGAAGAAGCACAAGCTGGAATCAAGATTGCTGGGAGAAATATCAATAACCTCAGATATTCAGATGACACCACCCTTATGGCAGAAAGTGAAGAGGAACTCAAAAGCCTCTTAATGAAAGTGAAAGTGGAGAGTGAAAAAGTTGGCTTAAAGCACAACATTCAGAAAACGAAGATCATGGCATCTGGTCCCATCACTTCATGGGAAATAGATGGGGAAACAGTGTCAGACTTTATTTTTCTGGGCTCCAAAATCACTGCAGATGGTGAATGCTGCCATGAAATTAAAAGATGCTTACTCCTTGGAAGGAAAGTTATGACCAACCTAGATAGCGTATTCAAAAGCAGAGACATTACTTTGCCAACAAAGGTTCATCTAGTCAAGGCTATGGTTTTTCCTGTGGTCACCTATGGATGTGAGAGTTGGATTGTGAAGATGTCTGAATGCCAAAGAATTGATGCTTTTGATCTGCGGGGAGAAGACTCTTGAGAGTCCCTTGGGCTGCAAGGAGAGCCAACCAGTCCATTCTGAAAGAGATCAGCCCTGGGATTTCTTTGGAAGGAATGATGCTAAAGCTGAAACTCCAGTACTTTGGCCACCTCATGCGAAGAGTTGACTCATTGGAAAAGACTCTGATGCTGGGAGGGATTGGGGGCAGGAGGAGAAGGGTACGACAGAGGATGAGATGGCTGGATGGCATCACTGACTCGATGAGTCTCAGTGAACTGCGAGAGGTGGTGATGGACAGGGAGGCCTGGCGTGCTGCGATTCATGGGGTCACAAAGAGTCGGACGCGACTGAGCGACTGATCTTATCTGATCTGATCTGATAACTGAATAACTTTGCTGTATACCTGAAACTAACCCAACATTGTTGACCAACTATGCTTCAATTAAAAAAAAGAAAATTAAATGACTTTGTTAACATGAATTTCTTCTAGAACATCTGTCCATCACTTTCCTAGTATGTTTTCTTTCCAGATAGAATCTTTTTTGTGTGTTATTATATGTAATAAAATACAAGTTTTAGGAAGTTCCAGGAAGTTAAACATCAGTAGCAAATGATACTTCCCTTTTCTTCTCTCTAGTTTGTATACTGGACAACACTTATTCCCCAAAGAATCAGGAACATTCCTCTGGAAGTGTTTCTTCCAAGTGCTGTCTCATCTACACAGGGATAACTTCCCAGTGCAGAAAGTTGAGTCAGCATTCACTGATGCCAGGACAGACCTGATGTATGCAAGGGATCTGGAGGATGATGCCCAGCAAGCCCAGGGCATGGGCAGGGCACCATACCCTTCAGAAATAATCCATTCCCTAAGTTAAAATTTTAAATAGTTAGCGAGCTTCCACTGGGAGGCTTGGCATAGTATAACATCTTGAACAGGAGGTAAGAAGAGAGGCCTGCGCTCTGGGTATGGCTCTGAGCACCTCAGCCCATGTGTGCCCAGTGTCTCTGCCAATAAATAAGGTGACCTCCAAGGTCCCTGCCACAGTGATGACAGACATCATCACCACAATGCCTATGTCTAAAGAAAGTGGGTGACAACTGGTTACCAACTTCTACGTCTCTGTCCATGATCTAAATGATCATGATCAACATGCCCTTACTTTGCTGAAAGTTCACAACATATCCATATCCCATTTTACAGACGGGAACTAAAGGATCTGGGAGTCATCCGCCCAATCAGTGATGGAGCTTTGCTGAAGCTCATGTTGTTTTTAAATGTCTTTTTCACAACTGTGCTCAGCAATAGTGAGGGGCTCCCCTCAGCTCCCCAGAACCTTAGTCAAGAGGCTGGAAGTGGGACATACACTTTTGGTGCCAGCCCCCATTCCAGTAAGTTGTCTTCCAACAGGCAAAACTAAATTTATGAGGAGAAGGATACATTCCACAGATCTGAAGTTCCTTCGGGCAAAGTAACATTGTGCTCTGCTGTGCTTAGTCGCTCAGTCGTGTCCAACACTTTGCAACACCATGGACTATAGCCCACCAGGCTCCTCTGTCCATGGGGTTCTCCAGGCAAGAATACTGGAGTGGGTTGCCAGGCCCTCCTCCAGGGGATCTTCCCAACCCAGGGATCGAAAAAAGGTGTCCCACATCTCAGGCTGATTCTTTATCATCTCAGCCACCAGGGAAGTCCAGAGTAACATTAAATGAACTGAATCACAATTTGACAAGGTATTCTGCAGCATTCCTCAGGCATCATCATGGTAAGGGACTAATGGGAATTTCTGACTTGAATGAGAAGCTAAAAAAGCTCCTGGGACCTCATCAGGGATTTAGAGAATGCACATAATATTCGAGATAGCTGCCTAAGAAGGAAGTGGGACTTCATAGCATTTTCCCTCCCCTTTCCAGCAGAGTACATCTGTTACCCTAGGGGACCTTCAGCATTAAAAATGATTTAAAAGATGTAAATCTCCCCTTTGGGACATTTATTTACAAGAGGCCCCATAAAGCTAACAGTGGAGGCTGAAAAATGTAATGTAGCTTCCCTGTGCCTGAAGAAAAGTCTTGTAATTCTGTACTGAGTTACATTTAAAATTAAATATTTTAAAAGATGGGTGTCCAAGACATCTGCTTTGAGTTTTCTCTCAGAATAATAAATTACTTTCCCTTTAGGCACTGTTCTGAAGTACTTGTCACCATCCAAAAGGGAATCATGAGAATGTCAGAATGTAAAATGAGTTAGTAATACTTTGTAGTGGAAGCTGTGTCAGGTGCTTACGTAAGCATAAGTTTTATTTTGTGTTACTTGGTTTTTACCCTTGAAGAACTGGCTTGGGCTCTTTAACCTATCAGAAACTTTAAGAATCAGGATTCTAAATTTGACAGTGTTTTTGTTTTTAACATGGTGGGTGTTAGAAGTGGGTATCATTACATGGGTATTACATGGTGGGTATTACAAGATATGTTAACAGTGATCACCTATATTGTTTGAGGAAAAGGCGTGGTGAGGTTCCATTTCCCTTCAGATTTATTGAAATACAATTGACATATAACATTCCTGATCCAAGTTCACAGTCAAATCACATTTAATCCCAGAATGAAGAATTCCTTTTTAAGTATTTTGCCAAGAGAATGCACTGATCAGAGTAAACACGCCCTTTGAACACAAGAGATGACTCTACAAATGCACATCACCAGAAGGTCAAAACCGAAATCAAATTGATTATATTCTCTGCAGCCAAAGATGGAGAAGCTCTATACAGGCAGCAAAAACAAGATTGGGAGCTGACTGTGGCTCAGATCATGAACTCCTTATTGCGAAATTCAGACTTAAATAGAAGAAAGTAGGGAAAACCACTAGACCATTCAGGTATGACCTATTCAAACCCCTTATACACTTATACATGTGTACAATTGAAGTGACAAATAGATTAAAATGATTAGATCTGATAGACAGAGTGCCTGAAGAACTATGGATGGAGGTTCATGACATTGTACAGGAGGTGGTGACCAAAACCATCACCAAGAAAAAGAAGTGCAAAAAGGCCTAATGGTTGTCTGAGGAGACCTTACAAATAGCTGAGAAGAGAAGAGGAGCAAAAGGCAAAGGAGAAAAGGAAAGATACACCCATCTGAATGCAGGGTTCCAAAGAATAGCAAGGAGTGATAAGAAAGACTTCCTAAGTGATCAGTGCAAAGAAATAGAGGAAAACAATAGAATGGGAAAGACTAGAGATCTCTTCAAGAAAATTAGAGATACCAAGAGGACATTTCCTGCAAAGATGGGCTCAATAAAGGACAGAAATGGTAGGGACCTAACAGAAACAGAAGGTATTAAGAAGAGATGGCAAGAAGACACAGAAAAACTGTACAAAAAAGATCAACTCCTATAAAGAAATCTCTAGGTGACAGCAGCAGACCCCAGACCTCCAGGGGGACAGGGTAAGCTCCCTGAAATGAGGTAGGAGACAGGATGGAGACATTAAAAAGTGAAAAGATGGAGAACTTCTTGGGCAGGAACTTGTGTGCTGAGGAAGGGAGTGGGTCCTGAAACAGGAAGCGTTCCCAGGCACAGGGATGCTCCCCCAAAGATGGGCGCAAGGGGGAGTTGCAGAATCTTGGAAAACGGGCAAAGCAGGGACTTAAGAGGGCAGTAAACAGAGAAAGTTGAACTTCTTAGCCTGTTAACAGCTCCTGGATTGTGGCCCCAACCAGACAGTAGGCTCAGGCATTGAGAGTATGCCTCGGGGAGGCATACAAACCTAGCCAGCGCACACAACCCCTTCAACACAGAGGGCGGGCACAGGTAGCTGAGTGAGGCACAGCACACAAACCCCAGGAGCCCGCACAACCCTTGTGGTACAAAGGGCAGGCCCGGGGTGCCAAGACAAGGGAGGCATACAAACTTGGGCAGCACACACAACCCTCGCAGCACAGCTGAAATAAGTGTGAAACACATAAGCTCCACAAGAAAGAGGGCAGGCGGTGAGAGGAAACAAGTGCACACAAACCTCACGACGCAGAGGGCGGGCACAGGGAGCCCAAACAAGTCCACGCTAGACGCAGGATGCAGAGCCGAGGCCTGTGGAGCTGAAACAAGTGCACACAAGCCCCGAGAAGCAAAGGGTGGGCCCCAGAAGCCAAGACAAGAGCCACAAGACCCGTGACACAGAGAGAAGCTCAGGGGCGGAGGGGAGTCCACACAAGTCTCCACCATGCAGAGGGCAGGAAGAGATCCACACACGCCCCGACCCAGCAAGCTTCAGCCAGCGGCACAGGGCAGAGAAGCAGGGGCCAGGATGCCAGGCATAAGTTGGGGGCTGGCGGCAGTGAAGATACTGAGGAGAGGGCCACTTTGAGGAGGCTGCGGAGATAGACGTGTTTAACACTGCCAAAGCCAGAAGACATTCTGAACCCATAGACACTCAAAAATTTACTACTGGACACTGTACTGCCCTTCAGAGAGACAAGATCCAGCTCCATTGACCAGAACACAGGCACGAGCTCTCCCAACCAGGATACACCACAGGACACTAACCCAACCCCAGGCATGGGGGCAGACCCCGCAATCAAGAAGAAATATGACCTTGAGAACCATTTTTTCCCCCTTTTTTTCTTATAAATCACAATGTTTATTCCTCCTACATATTTCCACATTCACATTAGCCCTTTTCAGTGCTGTGGAGTTTTCCTCTTGGACTTAACTGATTAAAAAAAAAATCATTTTAAGATTTTTTCTTTTTTTCTTATAAATCACACTGTCTATTGCCCCTACATAGTTCTACATTCACATTAGCCTTTTGTGGTGCTGTGGAGTTTTCCTCTTCGTGTATCTTGTCATTAAAAAAATTCATTTTAAGATGCCTTTTTTCTTTTTCACCTTTTTTTAAAATGAGTTTTTAAATTTTGTTTTTGATATATTCAACTGCTTTTCCTACAGTTCTTTACCAGCTGTAGCAATTCCTGAATATATAGAAATCTTTTCCACATACGTCTTTCATCTTTGCTTTTCTACTTTTTCTGTTCTCTCTCTTTTAACTTCTTTTCCACCCCCTCCTTTTCTCTTTCCCTTCCTTCTCTTCTTTTTTTTAAATCTCTCTCTTTTTCTCCCTTGTTAGATTCACTCTCCCCCCCCCCCCCCCCCCACCCCAAGCAGGTTGAACTGCTGAGCTCTCTTTTCTATATTTCCCAGTTGGCCCTCTGCTCATGCAGTTTTCCATACAGAGCATGAGCTAGTTCTGCTTTTAATTGGTTGATATCACTTTTCGTTTGCCTTGTTCTCCAAGTCAATTTCCTGTACTCTTTTCTTTATAACACTTTGGTTATAACTGTGTGTGTGGAAGTGTGTGTATATGTCTCTGTAATTACCTGCTTGATCTCCTCCCACTAGAACAGGTACAAGTCACCCCTAACAAGAAATCAACACAAATCACCCAACCAACATTTCCCTCTGAAGGCAAAAAACCAAAAGGAAGAAGGAATACAACCCTAAAGACTGAGAAAAGGAGACCTCAAGTGGAGCAAGTTAGGGAAAAAGAATGATGAAAAGACAGAAATACAGCACAAACGAAAGAGCAAGGTAGAAACTCACAAGACCAAATAAATGAAGAGGAAATAAAGATTCCCTGAAAGAGAATTCAGACTAATGATGTTAAAGGTGCTTCAAAGTCTTGAAAATAGAATGAAAAAATGCAAGAAACATTGAACACAGTTAATACAATCACCAAGGACATAGAAGAAATAAAGAATAAGCAAACAGAGATGAATAACACAATTACTGAAATTAAAAATACTCTAAAAGGAACCAGTAGCAGAATAACTGAGGCAGAGGAATGGATAGAAGAGTTGGAGGATAGAATGGTGGAAATAACTGCTGAAGAGCAGAAAAAAGGGAAAGGAATGAAAAAAAATTGAGGATATCCTCAGAGACCTTTGGGACAATATGAAACGCACCAACATTCAAGTTATAGGGGTCCCAGAGGAAAAAGAAAAAAAGGTCCGGAGAAAATTTTTGAAGAGATTATAGTTGAAAACTCCCTCCAAATGGGAAAGGAAATAGTCAATCAAGAAGCACAGAGAGTCCATTACAGGATAAACCCAAGGAGAAACACATTAAGACACATATTAATCAAGTCAACAGAGATTAAGCACAAAGAAAAAATGTTAAAATCAGCAAGGGAAAAACAATAAGTAACATACAAGGGAAAGCCCATACCATTAACAGTGGATCTTTCAACAGAAACTCTGCAGGCCAGAAGGGATATATTTAAAGTACAGAGAGTGAAAAATCTGCAACCAATATCACTAGATCCCATTACTAGATTACTAGATCTCAACAAAGATCTCATTCAAATTTGATGGAGAAATTATATCTTCACAGTCAAGCAGAAGTTGAGAGTTCAGTACCACCAAACCAGCCTTGTAACAAATAATAAAGGGAGTTACATAGCCAGTAAACACAAGAGAAAGGAAAGAACTACAAAAACAAACCCAAAACAATCAAGAAAATGCAAATAGGAACATATATATCAATAATTACCTTAAATATGAAGGGATTAAATGCACCAACCAAAAGATATAGAATGACTGAATGGATACAAAAACAATACCCATATATATGCTGCCTACAGAAGACCCACACAGACCTAGAGACACATACAGTCTGAAGGTAAAAGGATGGAAAAAGATATTCCATGTGAATGGAAAACAAAAGAAAGCCAGAGTGGCAATCCTTATCCTAGACAAAATAGACTTATATGAAAGGATATTATAAGAAACAAAGAAGGACACTACATAATGATCAAGGGATCAATTTAAGAAGAAGACACAACAATTTTAAATATTTATGCATCCAACATAGAAGCATCTCAATATATAAGGCAAATACTAATAGGCATAAGAGAGGAAATAGACAGCAAGATCATCAAAAAAGAGATCAATAAGGAAACACAAACCTTAAATGAAACATTAGACCAAATGGACCTAATTTATGTCTTCAGGACTTTCCACCCAAATGCAGAAGAATACACTTTCTTCTCAAGTGCACATGGAACATTCTCCAAGATAGACCACATCTTGGGCCACAAATCAAGCCTCAGGGAATTTAAGAAAATAGAAATTGTATCAAGTATCTTCTCTTACCACAATGCTATGAGACTAGATATCAACTACATGGGGGGAAAATGCAAAAAACTGCAAAATCAATACATTACTAAAAAACAAAGAGGTTATTGAGGAAATAAGAAAGGAAATCAAAAGGTTCCTGGAAACAAATGACAATAAAAACACGATGACCCAAAGCCTATGTGATTCAGCAAAAGAAGTTCTAAGAGGGAAGTTTTTTTTTTTTTGAAATTTAAATTTACTTATTTTAATTAGAGGCTAATTAGAAATTTATAGCTATACAATCATACCTCAAGAAACAAGAAAAGAATTGAATAGACAATCTAAGTCTACATCTAAAACAGTATGAAAAAGAAGAACAACAAACTCCAAAGTCAACAGAAGGAAAGAAAGCATAAAAACCAGAGCAGAAATAATTGAAAAAGGAATGAAGGAAACATTAGCAGAGATGAATAAAACTAAAAGCTGTTTCTTTGAGAGAAAAACAAAATTGATAAACACTAGCTGGACTCATCAAGAAAAAAAGGGAGAAAAATCAAATCAACAAAATTAGAAATGAACAAGGAAAGTTTACAAAAGACAACACAGAAATACAAAGGATCATAAGAGAATATTATTAGTAGCTATATGCTAATAAAATGGACAACCTAGAGGAAATGGACAAATTCTTAGAAAAGTTCAACCACCCAAGACTGAACCAGGAAGAAATAGAAATTATGAACAACCCAATTGCAAACACTGAAATCAAAAGAGTGATCTAAAATCTTCCAAAAAACAAAAGCCCAGCGCCAGATGGCTTCACAAGGGAATTCTTTGAAACATTTAGAGAATAGCTAATGTCTACGTTTCTGAAACTCTTCCAAAAAATTGCAAAGGGAGGAACACTTCCAAACTCATTCTTTTTTTTTTTTTTCAGTTTTATTTTATTTTTAAACCTGAAACACTGTATATGTTTTGCCAAACATCAAAACGAATCCGCCACAGGTATACATGTGCTCCCCATCCTGAACCCTCCTCCCTCCTCCCTCCCCACACCATCTCTCTGGGTCGTCCCAGTGCACTAGCCCCAAGCATCCAGTATCGTGCATTGAACCTGGACTGGCAACTCGTTTCATACATGATATTACACGTTTCAATGCCATTCTCCCAAATCTTCCCACCCTCTCCCTCTCCAACAGAGTCCATAAGACTGTTCTATACATCAGTGTCTCTTTTGCTGTCTCGTACACAGGGTTATTGTTACCATCTTTCTACATTCCATATATATGTGTTAGTATACTGTATTGGTGCACCCTGATACGAAAACCAGGCAAAGACAACACAAGAAAACTACAGGCCCATATCACTGATGAACATAGATGCAAAAATTCTCAACAAAATTCTATAAAACAGAATTCAACAACATTAAAAAGCTCATATACCATGATCAAGTTGGGTTTATTCCAAGGATGCAAGGATTCTTCAATATATGCAAATCAATCAGCGCAATACACCACATTAACACATTGAAAAATAAAAACCATATGATCATCTCAATAGATGCAGAAAAAGCCTTCGACAAAATTCAGCATCCATTTATGATAAAAATACTTCAGAAAATTGGCATAGAAGGAACCTGCCACAACATAGTAAAGGCCATGTATGAAAAGCCCACAGCGAACATTATTCTCAATGGTGAAAAATTAAAAGCATTCTCTCTATGATCAGGAACAAGACAAGGGTGTCCACTCTCATCACTATTATTCAACATAGTTTTGGAAGCCCTAGCTACAGCAATTAGAAAAGAAAAAGGAATAAAAGGAATATAGATTGGGAAAGAAGAAGCAAAACTCTCAATGTTTGCAGATGACATGATATTATACAAAGAAAATTCAAAAGAAACTATCAGAAAATTTCTAGAGCTAATCAGTGAATTCAGCAAAGTCACAGGATACAAGGCCAATCACAGAAATCACTTGCATTCCTATATACAAAAAATTATGAAAAATCAGAAAGAGAAATTAAGGAATCAATCCCATTCATCATTGCAACAAAAAGAATAAAACAACTGGGAATAAACCTATCTAAGGAGAGAAAACATGTGTACACAGAAGATTATAAGATGCTGATGAAAGAAACCAAGATGACATAAACAGATGGAGAGATAGTCCATGTTTCTGGATAGGAAGAATCAACATTGTGAAAATGACTATACTACCAGATGCAATCTACAGATTCAACGTGACACCTACCAAAT
This sequence comes from Bubalus bubalis, assembly GCF_019923935.1. Classification (NCBI taxonomy): domain Eukaryota; kingdom Metazoa; phylum Chordata; class Mammalia; order Artiodactyla; family Bovidae; genus Bubalus; species Bubalus bubalis. The sequence continues at coordinate 65,474,057 of NC_059176.1, forward strand.
TACCAGTGGCATTTTTCAAAAAACTAGAACAAAAAATTTCACTATTTATATGGAATCAGGGAAGACCTCAAATAGCTAAAGCAATCTTGAGAAAGAAGAATGGAGCTGAAGGAATCAATCTTCCTGATGTCAATCTATACTATAAAGCTACACTCATTAAGACAGAATGGTACTGACACAAAAACAGAAATATAGACCAATGGAACAAGACAGAGAACCAAGAGATAAGCCCACGCACCTATGGGTACCTTATTTTTGACAAAGTGAATTCGCTCAGTTGTATCAAACTCTTTGTGACTCCAAGGACTGTAGCCTGCCAGGCTCTTCTGTCTGTGGGATTTTCCAGGCAAGAATAATGGAGTGGGTTGCCATTTCCTTCTCCAGGGGAACTTCCTGACCTAGGGATGGAAGCTGAGTCTCCTGCACTGCAGGCAGAATCATTACCATCTGAGCTACCAGGGAAGTCCTATTTTTTTTTTTTAATAAGGCAAGAATATAAAATGGGGCAAAGATAGCCTCTTCAATAAATGGTTCTAGGAAAACTGGACATATGCATGTAAAAAAATGACATTATAACACTACAGAAAGATAAACTCAAAAAGGATTAACGACCTAAATGCAAGACCATAAACCATAAAACTCTTAGAAGAAAGCATAGGTAGAACACTCAATGAGATAAATCAAAGCAAGATATTCTATGACCCACATCTTAAAGTAATGGAAATAAAAACAGAAATAAACAAGTGTAATCTAATTAAATTTACAAGCTTTTGCATAGCAAAAGATACTACAAACAAGGTGAAAAAAAAAACTCAACTTTCAGAATGGAAGAAAATTATAGCAAAGGAAACAATTGACAAATAATTAATTTCCAAAATATACAAGCAAGTCATGCAACTCAATACCAGAAAAGCAAACAACCCAATCAAAAATTCTGAAAGGGACCTGAAGAAACATTTCTTCAAAGAAGACATACAGATGGCTAACAAGGACATGAAAAGATGCTCAACATCACTCATTATTAGAGAAATGCAAATCAAAACTACAATGAGATTACTACCTCACACCAGTCCGAATGGCCATCATGAAAAAATCAACAAATAATAAATGCTGGAGAGGGTATAGGGAAATGGGAACACTCTTGCATTGCTGGTGGGAATGTAGAATGATAAAGCCACTATGGAAAATGGTATGGAAAATCCTTAAAAAGGTAGGGATAAAACCACATTATGACTCAGCAATCCCACTCCTAGGCATATACCCTGAGGAAATCAAAATTGAAAAAAAAAACACATGTACTCCAATGTTCATTGCAGCACTATTTACAATAGCTAGAACATGGAAGCAACCTAGATGTCCATTGACAGATGACTGGATAAAGAAGTTGTGGTATATATATATACAATGGAATACTACTCAGCTATAAAAAGGAACACATTTGAGTCAGTTCTAATGAGGTGGACAAACCTAGAGACTATTATACAGAGTGAAGTAAGTCAGAAAGAGAAACATAAATATCATATAGAGACACATATATGTGGAATCTGAAAAGATGGCACTGATGGATTTATTTTCAGGGCAGCAAAGGAGAAACAGACATAGAGAACAGACCTATGGACATGAGGAGAAGGGAGAAGGGATAAGGGGGATGTATGGAGAGACTAACATGGAAATTTACAATACCATATTTAAAATAGATATCCAATGGGAATTTGCTCTATGACACAGGGAACTCAAACAGGGGCTCTGTGATTGGCTGAGGGTGGGATGGGGAGGGAGATGGGAAGGAGGTTTGGGAGGGAGATGGGAGGGAGGTTTGGGAGGGAGGGGACATGGATGTACATATGGCTGATTCATATTGATGTATAATGCTGCTGCTAAGTCGCTTCAGTCATGTCCGACTCTGTGCGACCCCATAGACAGCAGCCAACAAGGCTCCCCCATCCCTGGGATTCTCCAGGCAAGAACACTGGAGTGGGTTGCCATTTCCTTCTCCAATGCATGAAAGTAAAAACTGAAAGTGAAGTCGCTCAGTCGTGTCCGACTCTTAGCGACCCCATGGACTGCAGCCCATCAGGCTCCTCCGTCCATAGATTTTCCAGGCAAGAGTACTGGATTGGGGTGCCATTGCCTTCTCCGTTTGATGTATAATAGAAAACTGCAAAATTCTGTAAAGCAATTATCTTTCATTTAAAACTTTAATAAAAGAGAGAAAAAGCTGGCTTAAAAGTCAACATTCAGAAAAATTTCATGGCATCCAGTCCCATTACTTCATGCAAATAGAAATGGAAACATGGAAACAGTGAGAAACTTTCAAAATCACTGCAGATGGTGACAGCAGCCGTGAAATTAAAAGATGCTTGCTCCTTGGAAGAAAAGTTATGACAGCATATTAAAAAGCAGAGACATTACTTTACCGACAAAGGTCCACTAGTCAAAGCTATGGTTTTTCCAATAGTCATGTATAGATGTGAGAGTTGGACCATAAAGAAAGCTGAGCACCGAAGAATTGATGCTTTTTAACTGTGGTGTTGGAGAAGACTCTTGAATTCCTTGGACTAAAAGGAGATCAAACCAGTCAATCCTAAAGGAAGTCAGTCCTGAATATTCATTGGAAGCACTGATCTTGCAGCTGAAGCTCCAATACTTTGGCCACCTGATGCAAAGAACTGACTCATTGGAAAAGACCCTGATGCTTGGAAAGCCTTAAGGCAGGGGAATTGGATGACAGAGGTTGAGACGTTTGGATGGCATGAATTTGAGCAAGCTCCAGGAGTTGGTGATGGACAGGAAAGCCTGGTGTGCTGCAGTCCATGGGGTCGCAAAGGGTCGGACATGACTGAGTGACTGAACTGAACTGAACAACTGACAAAAGACTAGTATTTACTGTTTGTAAAAAAAATTCTTCAAACTCAAGGTAAGAAAAAAAATATTTTTAATGGGTAAAATATGTGAACTGACACTTCACCAAAGAGGATATAAAGAGAGCGAACAGATGCATTAAAAGATGTTCAATATCCTTAAGTTGATAAGATAATACCATAAACCTATTTAAACTATTCTAACTATAGAATGGTAAACTTTTTAAAAGGCTGACAATAGCAAGGAATGTGGAGCAATTCCACATTCCTTGTCAGCTGGGCGATCTGTAAATACTCTCTACCATTCTGTAGGTTGTTGTCATTGGTGGTGTTTTTTCATTTGTTCTTCTATGTTCCATATTTTGGGAACCATGTTTAACAACTCACCCCAAACCTTAGACTTTGTAGGTTTTCTCCTGCAGTTTCTTTAAAAAGTTTTGTAGTTTTTGTTTCACATGACAATCTATGACCCACTTAGAGTTATTTTATTTATGTTTAAGGTATTTATACAAGGGTCATTTTTTCCTTATGAATATGTCATTGTTCCAATACCACTCTCCTTCCTCCATCAAATTTCTTGGGAACATTTGGAAAAAATCATTTGGCCACATTTGTATAGTCTCTATGCTCTTCTTCTGAACCATTTAATTAGCCCTTTGCCACTGCCACAGTGCATTGATTACTCTAGTATTATAGTAAGCTTTAAAATGGTTCTTTATTTGCCATGGGATTTTTTGATCATAGTCTTCATATTTAAAATTTTATTTTGTGAGACTCCAAGTCTTAAATTCCATACAAAAAGTTGATACTTTGATCAGACAATTGACCTTGTTTAAGCTGCAAGTTATAAGCCGTAAGTTACAAGCTGTTTTCTGTGTTCTGTAGCTCCACTACCAGTTGTATGTGAGAGTTCTAAGTGTATCTATATGTTGGAACTCTCAGATATATACTACTATATATCTGTAGTTCTCTTCAGATATATTCCACATGTGTCTAGAACCTAGGTAACGGACTAGCAATTAGTCCACTCCTAAAAATCTTTGATATGCTAATTATGATTAGACCCATGCCTATGATCCTTCCATCCATGTCCAAGATAAGTCCTGGAACATATAAACAATATTTTGAGATCATTTTCTTGACCATCTCCCTTTCTGCAATCTATCCTATACTTTTTCCTTCTTTCTTTCCTTTTTTTAAACCATACAGTTTAATTTTTATTACATGTAACATTTCTTGCTAAAGTTTGAACAGCCTTTTGCACATCAAATCCCTGGTTTGCTTTTAATTTAGTCTTATGTTTAGCAGAATCATAACCACATGATGTTAGACAATTCTGTACTTTTTCTGTAAATAGGATAGGGAGAGGAAAAAAGTGAGGTATTAATAGCCCCACCAAATAAAGAGGAAGTCTCCCTCTCTTTATCAGAGTTTTGAAACTTCTGGGTTCTGAAAGTTTCCATAAGTATCACCTAAATAATATTTCTACCTAAGAATCAGGAGTTTTTTCCCAACACATCAAGCAAGATAAGAGGGTTTATTCTAGAATCTCACTTTCTGAAAAACAGGGCTGACTTCCAGATTTAAAGCAGTGTTAAATTCAAGCCAAGAGACTCTGGAGGAAAAACAAGGGAACATTCCTTGACCATTTTGTGGTACTTCAATTCTGGTGTTCTTTCCCAATCCATTTACTACTATTTAATTTTCTGTGTCTTCAAATATTTGTTCCAGCCATTCTGATCATGTATTATGCTTTTATGAGTTGGTAAAGACTGAATCATCTTGATCTTATCGCACACAGGAACTTACAAGTTGTATCTTTATGAAATTTTAATTTTCTGTTTTTTTGCTGGTATATAAAAATAGTTGATTTTGAAATATTGACCTCATGGCGAAGAGCCATGAATATGTGACACAATTTTGGTTTCTAATTTAATTCTATTGTGGACACTATACATTGCATGTTTTCAATCCTGTTAAGTTTATTAAGTCTTCTTTAATGACTAAGTATGTTGTCTTTCCTGGAGAATGTTCCATGTGCACATGAGAAAAATGTGCATTTTGCTCTTGTTAGATGAGTGCTGTAGAGAGGATTGTTAGGCTTAGCTGGTTTATAGTGTTGTTCAAGACTTCTATTTCCCTGAAGGTTTCTATTTGTTCTATCATGATTGAAAGTGGAACTGAAGTCTCCAGATATGATTGTTGAATTGTATTCTTCTCCTATCAGTTCTCTCAGCATTTGCTTAATATATTTGGGTGCTCTGTTGTTAGGTTCATATATGTTTATACCATCCTGATAGGTTGACTCATTCCTCATTATGTAATGCCCTTGTTTTCTCTAGCAACATTAGTTTTTCTTAAAGTCATTTTTACATTTGATATTAGCATAGTCACTACGAAGGAAAAGAAATGCAAAAAGGCAAAATGGTTGTCTGAGGCAGCCTTACAAATAGCTGAGAAAAGAAGACAAATGAAAAGCAAAGGAGAAAAGGAAAGATATGTCCACCTGAATGCAGAGTTCCAAAGAATAGCAAGGAGAGGTAAGAAAGCCTTCCTAACTGATCAATGCAAAGAAATAGAGGAAAACAATAGAATGGGAAAGACTAGAGATCTCTTCAAGAAAATCAGAGATACCAAGGGGACATTTCATGCAAAGATGGGCACAAAAAAGGACAGAAATGGTATGGACTTAACAGAAGCAGAAGATATTAAGAAGAGGTGGCAAGAATACACAGAAAAACTATACAAAAAAGATCTTAATGACCCAGATAGCCATGATGGTTTGATCACTCACTTGGAGCCAGACATCCTGGAGTGTGAGGTCAGGTGGGCCTTAGGAAGCATCTCAATGAACAAAGCTAGTGGAGGTAATGGGATTCCAGCTGAGCTATGTCAAATGCTAAAAGATGATGCTAATAAAGTGCTGCATTCAATATGACAGCAAATTTGGAAAACTCAGCAGTGGCCACAGGACTGGAAAAGGTCGTTTTTCATTCCAATCCCAAAGAAAGGCAATGCTACCACACAGTTGCACTCATCTCACATGCTAGCAAAGTAATGATCAAAATTCTCCAACTGAGGCTTCAACAGTACATGAACTGAGAATTTCCAGAAGTTCAAGCTGGATTTGGAAAAGGCAGAAGAAGCAAAGATAAAACTGCCAATATTCGTTGGATCATAGAAAAAGCAAGAGAATTCCACAAAAACATCTACTTCTGCTTCATTGACTATGCTAAAGCCTTTGGCTGTGTGGATCACAACAAACTGTGGAAAATTCTTTAAAACATGGGAATAGCAAACCACCTTACCTGCGTCCTGAGAAATCTATATGAACGTCAAGAAGCAACAGTTAGAACTGGAAGTGGAACAACAGACTAGTTCCAAGGTGGGAAAGGAGTACTTCATGGCTGTATATTGTCACCTTGCTTATTTAACTTCTATGCAGAATACATCATATGAAATACTGGGCTGGATGAAGCACAAGCTGGAATCAAAATTGCTGGGAAAAATATCAATAACCTCAGATATGCAGATGACACCACCCTTATGGCAGAAAGGGAAGGGGAACTAAAGAGCCTATTGATGAGAGTGAAAAAGCTGGCTTTAAACTCAAAATTCGAAAAACGAAGGCCATGGCATCTGGTCCCATCACTTCATGGCAAATAGACAGGGAAGCAATTGAAAAAGTGACAGACTTTATTTCCTTGGGCTCCAAAATTACTGTGGATGATGATTCCAGCCATGAAATTAAAAGACACTTGCTCCTTGGAAGAAAAGCTTTGACAAACTTAGCATATTAAAAGCAGAGACTTTACTTTGCAGACAAAGGTCTATATAGTCAAATCTATGGTTTTTCCAATAGTCATGTATGGATGTAGATTTGGACCATAAAGCTGAGTGCCAAAGAATTGATGCTTTTGAACTGTGGTGTTGGAGAAGACTCTTGAGAGTCCCTTGGACTGCAAGATCCAACTAGTCAGTCCTAAAGGAAATCAGTCCTGAATATTCACTGGAAAGACTGATGCTGAAGCTGAAGATCCAATATTTTGGTCACCTGATTCGAAGATCTGACTCACTGGAAAAGACCCTGATGCTGGGAAAGGCTGAAGGCAGGAGGAGAAGGGGATGACAAGGGATGAAATGGTTGAATGGAATCACTGACTCAATGGACATGAGTTTGAACATGCTCTGGGAGATGGTGATAGACAGAGAATTCTGGCGTGCTGCAGTCCATGGGGTTGCAAAGAGTCAGACACTTTTGAGTGACTGAACTGAACTGATAGTCTTTACAGCAATCTAGTGTCAGATATTTGCATGATATATCTTTTCCATCCTTTTGGTTTCAAATCAATAAAGAATATCATAAAGTCTTATGTAGACAGCATATATTTTTCTTTTTATCCAATCTGACAATTTCTGCCTTTAATTGTTTAATCCATTTATGTTTAATGTTATTGGTATGTTTGGATTTACATCCATGATTTGCTTTTTGTTTTTGTATTGTTTATGTCTTTTTATTCTTTTTCTTTGTTTACTTCTTTTGTATTAAGTGCACATTTTCTAATATAACATTTGAGTTCCAGTAATTATGGCTGCTTGGGCTTCCCAGAGCGGGCTGGTGGCAAAGAACCTGCCTGCAAATGCAGGAGACATAAGAGAGATGGGTTTGATCCCTGGGTCAGGAAGATCCTCTGGAGCAGAGCATAGCAACCCACTGCCGTATTCTTGTCTGGAGAATCCCGTGGACAAAGGAGCCTGGCGGGCTACAGCCCATAGGGTAGCAAAGAGTTGGACATGACTAAAACGACTTAGCAAACACAAGCTTCCTTGGTACCTAGGCTGGTAAAGAATCTGCCCACAATGCAGGAGATCTGGGTTTTATCACTGGGTTGGGAAAATCCCCAGGAGGAGGACATGCAACCCACTCTAGTATTATTGCCCGAAGCGTCCCCATGGACAGAGGTGCCTGTTGGGTTACAGTCCATGGGGTCACAAAGAGTCAGACATGACTTAGAAACTAGGCACAGCACTGCACACATGACTCCTTCCCCTGGGATTCAGTTATTTTTGCTAGAATCGCTCACAGAACTCAGAGACACTCTTACCTCTGCTAGTTTATAAAAGGATATGGATGAACAGCCAGATGATGACACACTTTAGGAGAACTGGGAAAGGTCCTTCCCAGAAGGAAGCCCCTTTTTCTCATTACTTTAGCAGAGCTATATTGTTGCTAAACTTGAACAAGTCATGCCCATGCTCTAATCATCTCCAGCCCAACCACACCTTTCAAATCTTTTGATCACATAATAGCTTGCCTCATTTGTTGGTTCTTTCCATCGATGAAAGAAGTAGAAATGAAGAATAAGTGATTAACAGATGACCAGCTCTCTTTCCTAGCTTCCCCTTCAGTGTGTCAGTTGTGTCCGACTCTACAACCCTATGGACTATGCAGTGCATGGAATTCTCTAGGCCAGAATACTGGAGTGGGTAGTCTTTCCCTTCTCCAGGGGATCTTCCCAGCACAGGGATCAAACCTACGTCTCTGACGTTGCAGGCAGATTCTTTGCCAGCTGAGCCACAAGAGAATCCCAAGAATACAGACAGGTAGCCTATCCCTTCTCCAGGGGATCTTCCTGACCCATGAATCGAACCAGGGTCTCCTGCATTTCAGGTGAATTCTTTACCAATAGAGCTATCAGGGAAGCCCCTACAGTACTCTCATGAACAAACTATGTGGACAAGATAGCATCTAAAGAATTATTAGGAGAAGTTGGCAGGCCTCCAGTGGGGCAAGGTGGTGACTCTGATCCCCATCTCAATGATTAACTAAGATTACTTCCCTTTTTCCCTTTAAAGTGATTCATGGCCGAGCAGAATCTTTGGATATGGTTTTGGGACACTGAGTCCACATCTCCGTGGATTTCCAGCATTCTGATTAAAAGCAATTTTCTGTTGTACCAAGACCTGCCTCTTTTGGGGGTATTGATTTTCAAGTGGTAAGTAACCAGATGTGATTTAAATAACAATGGGATCTAGGGAGAAAGGGAGCCCCTATTTTGTTGGCTGTACCTGTCTAGAATACAGGACCTGCATAAGAATTTCATAAAATGAAGCTAGAATTGGGGGCGGCATGGGGGGCAAGCAAAAGCCATAGACTCCTGCTGTAATTGAACAGGACCCTACGGGGTCTCCTGAGGATAGATCCAGCCTCCCGTGTCCTCTGACTGTCTATTATTTGTAGAAAATCTCCCAAGTCTCCCTCTAAGTCACAAAATCTTGGCTCAAGAATCAACAATTAAAAGAAAGTAAATAAAAGCAGCAGTTTAGGGCAGGAGACCTGGTAAGAATATAAGCTATAAATCAGCCATATAGCAGTCACAGAATCTTTAGTTCCTTCTTAAAGGACATAGATAACAGTGTCTGATGCATTTGTGGTTCAGTCACTAAGTAGTGTTCAACTATTTGCAACTGCATGGGCTGAAGCACGACAGGGTTCCCTGTCCTTCACTCTCTCCCAGTTGTTGTTCAGTCACTAAGTCATGTCCAACTCTTTGTGACCCCATGAACTGCAGCACATCAGGCTTCCTTATCCTTCACTACCTCCTGGAGTTTGCTCAAACTCATGTCCATTGAATCAGTGAGGCCATCCAAACATCAACCTCTCTCTCCCTCTTCTCCTCTTGCCCTTAATCTTTCCCAGCATCAGGGTCATTTACAATGAGTTGGTTCTTCACATCAGGTGGCCAAAGTATTGGAGCTTCAGTTACAGCACCAGTATACTTCCAATGAATATTTAGGTTTGATTTTCTTCAGGATTGAGTGGTTTGATTTCTTGCTGTCCAAGGGAAGGCACTCTCAAGAGTCTTCTCCAGCATAACAGTCCAAAAGCATCAATTCTTTGGCACTCAGCTTTCTTTATGGTCCAACTCTTATATCCATACATGACTACTGTAAAAATTGTAGCTTTAACTACAGCTTCTAATTATATGGATCTTTGTTTTGCAAAGTGATGTCTCTACTTTTTAATATGCTGTTTAGATTTGTCATGTCTTTCTGTCCAAGGAGCAAACATCTTCTAATGTAATGCCTGCAGTCATCATCCACAGTAATTTTGGAGCTCAAGAAAATAAAACCTGTCCCTGTTTCCAATTTTTCCCCATCAATTTGCCATGAAGTGATGGGACCAGATGCCATGATCTTCATTTTTTTGAATATTGAGTTTTAAGCCAGCTTTTTCACTCTCCTCTTTCACCTTCATCAAGAGGCTCTTTAGTTCCTCTTCATTTTCTGCCATTAGAGTGTAATCATCTGTATATCTGAGGTTGTTGATATTTCTCCCAGAAATTTTGATTCCAGCTTGTAACTCATCCAGCCTCACAATTCACAAGATGTACTCTGCATATAAATTAAAGAAGCAGAGTGACAGTGTACAACCTTGTGATACTCCTTTCCCAATTTTGAACCAGTCCGTTGTTTCATGTCCAGTTCTAACTGTTACTTCTTGACCAGCATACAGGTTTCGCAGGAGATGGGTAGGGTGCTCCTGTACTCCTACCTCTTCAAGAATTTTTCACAGTTTGTTGTGATCCACAGAGTCAATGGCTTTAGCATAATCAATGAAGCAGAAGTAGATTTTTTTTTTTTTTAATTCCCCTGCTTTCTCTATGATCCAACAAATGTTGGCAATTTGTTCTCTGGTTCATTTTACATCTGGAAGTTCTCAATTCAGTCCTGGGTTATTTTATAGATGCTAAAACCCCCACCAAATGGAAGATGTGAATTACTTGATGAAAATGAGTGTGTAGCCCTCAGGCCTATTGGAGCCTGACGACTGATAATATTAGCTCTGTGACATTACCCTGTGACATCACCATCAACCAATCAGAGAATTGTGCACAAGTTGATCACATACCCCAATACGTCCCTCCTTCACCTTGCCTTTAAAAATGTTTCCCTGAAATCCACTGGGGAGTTCAGGTTTTTTGAGCATTACCTGCCCCAGAGTCCTGGTTTGCATTTGCAATAAATGCTACAATTTCTTTCACAACAACCAAGTATCAGTCAATTGGCTTTACTGTGAGCCAGTGAGCAGAGCCAAGTCTGGTTGAGGAACATTGTGGTTCTTACTGAGATTTAGTAGATTTCTTGAATGCATGCACTCAGGATGAGCTGTAGAGACTTTAATGATTATGTGGTGTGTGTTTGTGTGTTCATTATTTTCTGCAGTTGCTTGTCAGGAGAAGCGCTACTGAGCTTGTCCTTTCATAAGACAGGCCTGCATCTCTAATTATCTGCAAATAAAGACAGTTGCATTTGCTCCTTACATTTTCCCCATTAAAGGAGTTGGATTCAGAGTGGGTCTATTTTTTTTCCACTTTTACTCTTTTCCTGTGGGATTTGTTACCCAAAGTTTTCCCATTACACCAGACTTTCTCTTGGAGGGCACAAGACTCCGATTTTTGTCCCCAGGCCAACAAGGCTGACTAGAATCTCTGCTCAGTCTCTGTCAACAGCCTGTTCCAAAATGCAGATGTTCCTTAAAGTAACACAGTCATAACTGTCTGACTACTCACTGCCAATTTCCTTTATCACTTGAATCTCTGTTCCAAAAGTTTTTCCAGCCATGATGCTATATTTCTGACACTTTCAAACAGAATTTTCATATTTTGATCAGCTTTTATGGTAATTTCTAGTGAGTGAGTTGTTCTATTCACCCTTATCCATCATTATTAGAAGCAGAAGTCCAGCCCTTGCTTTTGAAATGGTTACAGAAAATAGACTTGAGGTCCAACACAGTTCAAAACCTAATGGCTACTAATAAGCTGAAGTGAGAGAAGTAGAAGGATATAAGGCGTTCTTGTACCTATCCACCTCAACTTGGAGTATAATTAGCAAGGAAGATAATAAAATTAAATGTAGAACACATGATGTCCCACATTTTGGTGAAAATTGACCCAACAAGACTTTTCTGATAGATCTCTCTTTTCAGGGCCACATTGCTTTCAGACTGGTTCTAGAAAATCCTCAAGTTTCTCCAAAAGTAGATTCTTTCACCCATAATTTCCTTAAAATTGGGTGAGCTGGTGTCTCCTGACTGACTATCCCTGTGTTCATCCTTTTTAGGACAGCGCCTAGCTAGGCCTTCATCTCTGAGCACCCACTCTGTCCTCACTGGCTACATTGTAAGTATGTCTTCTCCATTCTGAAACAACCACTGTTGCATATTTTCTTCTTAAAAAAGTACTAGGATGTTGGGGGACTAGAATAGTGGTTGACAAATTGGGATTTATTAACGAGAGATTTTACAGAACACAGAGTCAGAAGTGAAGGTAGGCACTGAAGACAATGTGAAGGTATTAGGAGAAGCAGCTGTCAGAATTAGCTGGAGGCATGTTAGGAACACAAAGCCCCACATCCAGAGTGTTCAATTCAGTAAGTCTTTGAGTGGGACCTGAAAATTTTGCATTTCTAACAATTTCCTGTTGATGCTGACGCTGCTGGTCCAGAGGACAACCCCTTGAGAGCCTCTTCATTAGAGCAATTGAACAGAAAATTATATTGTTGACAATTGTTTAAAGTTGAGGTATAGAAAAGACAATAAGATACACAGGACAGAGCCCTGGATTCTGATCCTCATCTGCCATTATCTAGGTGTGTGATAGTGCTAAGACAGTGCTCATCTTTCTTACTAGGATGCTTTTATCTAAGATACATCGATCAAAAAAAAAAAAAAATAGCTACACCTGAAAGTAAAGAGTGTTTTATTCAGTGTGAAAGTTTTATAACCTGAAGCTCAGGAGGCAGCATCTCAGGTAGCCCTGAGAAACTGCTCCAAGGGGGCAGGGGAAGGAGTCAGGTTATATTGAAGTTTGTAAGACGGGGAGCAGGCAGTCAGAAAATCAAAGATTATTGTTAGTTAAGGAAAATCAGATATCTCAAAGAATTTAGCACTCTTCTATGTACAGGAAGTTGCAAGTGTCTGGGCTCAGTGAAATCGTTTCTTTCACATGCATCTCAGCTACCTGGGACCAGCATCCTGCTTCTTGATTTCTCACATCACCCTGCCCCCAGTTTCTCAGTGCTCACTGGGGGGGAGCAAGGGGCATATCACAGTTACTGCATCGCAGGCATTGTTCTCCCTTCAGTGGGGGCGGGGGGGGGGGGGAACCTCCAGGATCATAAATTCATATTTGGAGGCCTCAAATCTCTGATGACTGTGACATTCTTCTTTACTGACATGGCAGGAGTTACTCCATTTCACAGACATTAGCTTGGCTAACTCTCTCAAATATTGCCTTTTCAATGAGGTCAACCTTGACACTTTATCTTCAATTGCAACTTTACCTCCACTCCTGCATCCTGCTCATGTTTCTTTATTTTATAGTACTTTTCACACACACACACAATTTTCTTATTTATCATTTTTATATTGTCTGTTTTCCATTGGGAATGTAGTTCCACAGAAACAGGGATTCGTGTCTGTTTAAACCACTGGTGTACTTATGCAAAAATAGTATCTGACATATAGTAAAGACTCAATAAATAAACACAAGAATGAAAGCCTTTTAACATTTTATTTGCAAATTGGCCATGTATAACCCTAAAGCAACTTCCAGCACTCCAATCTTTCTCCTTTCCCTCCAGCATTTACTTACAGTGAGCACATTTTGGTTCTGCATCAGTTGTATTTTTCTCTTTTTTATCTTTGCTATGTAATGTTGCAAATCTTTTCAGATTCCCTTCATACATTCTAAATCTAATTCCATTTACATCAGTTCTCTAATGTCTACTTATTCTATATCTTGCACCCATCCCACACACAGTCTTTAGTACAAATAGATTAAAGGAATTTTCTCTGAATTTTGCAACCAAAAATGGCAACATTAGTAGCAGTCAGTAATCCCTTTGCTTCACAAAGTGTCAGTCATCCAATTCACAGCATCATTCCTGGACTTTAGTGATGTTTGCAATGAAAGCAGTTTTGATGTCTTGTGCTTTAAATCCTTAGTTCAGGATCAGAGTTTTCTATATTTCTACTCCCGTAAAATTATTTATGACCAATATCAATATTATCAGGTAGAGAAAATGATAATTTATCCACATCAGTAAATCTCTGTTGCTATGGAAATAGCTCCAGTTTCTTTTCCCTTTCTCCATTCTCTGAAAGCACTTGTTTCCTGCTGTTATAGAAATCCTGGTAACTATAGTAACAGTTGCAGAAAGTTGATTTTCACATTGTTGCTTCTCTCCAATCTCTGCACACCAGGACACAGTCCTTAATTCAGCTAATTGACATGGATTATTATCTAGGAAATAATTAGGGTCAGATAACCTGTTCTAATATCAGTATACAAATACTTCTCAAAGACTTCTGAGATGCCAGTTACCATGGGAAAACACCACTGCAACCGTCTTTTTCTCACTCACACACATAAACTAGGAGGACAATGAAGAAGGAAGAATGTGGATTCTTCTAATGGAAGGCTGCCCCTCAGTGCATGGATCCATTTGTACATAGCAGAATGAATTGAGATCACAATTTCAACTCCAGGCATACAATTCACCTGGAAGGAATTGAATGATTTTGACAAAATTTGGGATATTCCAAAAGGACACAATAATCATTTTCTCTAGAATGTTTTCATTAACTACAAATCTTTTTGGATGAATTCCATCATTCAAATGTTTGATCTTCTGGTTAAATAAAAACTAAAATGAGCCCAACTGCTGCCATGTTGATTGATTTCACTAGGATTTGATTACATGGTAGAAATCAGAAGGTGAGGAATAGACTATTTCCTGCTGTATGAGTAAACAAGGATGTCACAGTCATCATCCACTGTAGCCCTCCAGTGTGAGCCAGTGAACCCTAGTGAATTCAGGGAGGGGCAATTGTCTGCCATGGAGCAGCCATTAGACTACAGCCACTCCCTATGGTGGGCCATTAGGAACTCAGGATGTGAAAATAGGATACTGGCCCCAGAAAGCTGAGGTGCATATCAAAGGACCCCTTCACGGATCACTGCTTTGTTGTGGCAAAGGGGCTTGTGTAACTCAATGAAACTATGAGCCATGCTGTGTAGGGCCACCCAAGATGAATGTGTCATGGTGGAGAGTTCTGACAAAATATGATCCACTGGAGGAGGGAATGGCAAACCACTGGAGTATACTAGCTTTGAGAACCTCATGAACTGTATTTAAAGGCAAAAAGATATGACACTGAAAGATGAGCCCTCCAGGTTGGAAGGTATCCAATATACTACAGGGAAGGGCAGAGAGCAACTACTAATAGCTCCAGAAAGAAAGCATCTGGGCCAAAGTGGAAATGACACTCAGGTGTGGAGGTGTCTGGTGATGAGAGTAAAATCCAATGCTATAAAGAACAGTATTACATAAGAACCTCGAATGTTAGGTCCATGAATCAAGGTACATTGGATGTGGTCCAGCAGGAGATGGCAGGAGTAAACATCAACATTTTAGGAATCAGTAAACTAAAATGAATGGGAATGGGTGAATTTAATTCAGCTGACCATTATTTCTACTACTGTGGGCAAGAATCCCTTAGAAGAAATGGAGAAGTCCTCAAAATCAACAAGAGTCTGAAATGCAGTGCAACCTTAAAAATGACAGAATGATCTTGGTTCCTTTCCAAGGGAAACCACTCAACGTCACTGTAATCCAAGTCTATGCCTCAACCACCAGTGCTGAAGAAGCTGACATTGATCAATTCTATGAAGACCTAGAAGACCTCCTATAACTAACACCAAAAGAAAAGATGTTCTGTTAATCATAAAGGACTGGAATGGAAAAGTAGGAAGTCAAGAGATACTTGCAGTAACAGACAAGTTAGGCTTTGGAGCACAAAATGAAGCAGGGCAAAGGCTAACAGAATTCTGCCAAGAGAATGCACTGGCAATAGCAAACACCTTTTTTCAACAACACAAGAAATGACTTTTACACATGGTCATCACAAAATGGTCAATATGGAAACCAGATTGATTACATTCTTTGTTGCTGAAGATGGAAAAGCTGTATACAGTCAGCAAAAAAAAAGACACAGAGCTGACTGTGGCTCAGATCATCAGCTATTCATAATAAAATTCAGGCCTAAACTAAAGACATCAGGGAGAATCACTAGGTCAGTCAGGTATGACTTAAATCAAATCCCCTATGAATATACAGTGGAGGTGATGAATAGATTCAAGGGATTAGATCTAGTGAACAGAGTGCCTGAAGAACTATGGACAGAGGTCCACAATGTATAGGAGACAATGAAGAAAACCATTCCAAAGGAAAAAAGATGCAAGAAGGCAAAGTGGTTGTCTGAGAAGGCATTACAAATAGCTGAGGAAGGAAGAGCAGTGAAAAGCAAGGGAGAAAGGGAAAGGTACACCCAACTAAATGCAGAGTTCCAGAGAAAAGTCAGGAGAGACAAGACCTTCTTTCATGAGCAATGCAAAGAAATAGGGGAAAACAACAGAAAGGGTAAGACTAGAATTCTCTTCAAGAAAATTGGAAATATCAAAGGACATTTCATCCAAAGATGGGCACAATAAAAGACAGAAATGATAAAGACCTATTAGAAGCAGAAGAGATCAAGAAGAGACGGAAAGAATACACAGCAGAACTGTACAAAGATCTTAATGACCTGGATAACCACAGTGGTGTAGTCTCTCACTCAGAGCCAGCTATTCTAGAGTGTAAAGTCAAAGGGGCCTTTGGAAGCATGGCTGCCGGTAAAGATAGTGGAGGTGATGGAATTCCAGGAGAGCTATTTAAAATCCAAAAAGAAAATACTATTAAAGTGCTGTACTTAATAAGTCAGCAAATTTGGAAAACACAGTAGCAGCTCCAGTACTGAAAAAGGTCAATCCTCATCCCAATTTTCAAGAAGGGCATAATAAAGAATGTTCAAACTACTGGACAA
Organism: Bubalus bubalis; assembly: GCF_019923935.1. Lineage (NCBI taxonomy): Eukaryota > Metazoa > Chordata > Mammalia > Artiodactyla > Bovidae > Bubalus > Bubalus bubalis. The sequence goes on from NC_059176.1 coordinate 65,490,845, forward strand.
TTGCACTCATCTCCCATGTTAGTAAGGTTATGCTCAAAATCCTCCAAGCTAGGCTACAGAATTATAAGAACCATGAACTTTCAGATGTTCAAGCTGGGTTTGGAAAAGGCAGAGGAACCAAATTGCCAACATTCACTGGATCATAAAGAAAAGAAGGGAATTCCAGAAGAAATATACCTCTGTTTCATTGACTATGCTAAAGCCTTTGACTATGTGTGTTAGGGGAGACACACTGACTGAACCTGCCCACCCTGGCCAGGCACCTTAGTAACATTTGCATGAGTTGTTTTATGACAAGAGGTCCTGGTAAGGAACATGGAACTAATAAGCCACCACTAACTGGAAGCGTTCAGGAAAGGTCAAAAGAAGACACTACGTGTTCAACCACCTCCCAGAAGCCTTCTTGCGGGCATCTATCTTGGCTGAGCAATGCATGCACCACAAGGAAGGACTCTGAGTCAGGATGACTGGCCAAAGACAACCCAGCTACTAATCCCATCACCATAAAACCTGAGACTGTGAGCCTCGTGGCAAAGCAGTTCTTCTGGGTTTCCTTACCCTCCTGCTCACCACCTGGGCACCTCTTCCCAATAAAATCTCTTGCTTTGTCAGCACATGTGTCTCTTTGGACAATTCATATCTGAGTGTTAGAAAAGAGTACACACTACAAGCTGAAACAGGTCTCCCTTCCTACAACATGTGGATAATAACAAACTGTGGAAAACTCTTAAAGAGATGGGAATAACAGACGATCTTACCCATCTCCTGAGAAAGCTGTATGCAGGTCAAGAAGCAACAGTTAGAACCCTGTATGGAACAACTGACTGGTTCAGGATTGAGAAAGGGGTACAACAAGGCTGTTTATTGTCATCCTGTTTAACTTGTACTATAGGCATATCAATCTGATTTTGGTATTGACCATCTGGTGATATCCATGTGTAGAATATTCTCTTGTGTTGTTGGAAGAGGGTGTTGCTAAGAGACCAGTGTGTTCTCTTAGCAAAATTCTGCTAGCCTTTGCCCTGCTTCATTTTGTACTCCAAGGCCAAACTTGCCAGTTACTCCAGGTATCCCTTTATTTCCTACTTTTGCATTCCAGTCCCCTATGATGAAAAGGACATCTTTTGTGGGTGTTAGATCTAGAAGGTCTTATAGGTCTTCATGGAACTATTCAACTTAAGCTTCTTCAGCATTACTGGTTGGGGCATAGACTTGGATTATGATGGTATTGAATGGTTTGCCTTGGAAATGAACAGAGATCATTCTATCATTTTTGAAATTGCATCCAAGTACTGCATTTCAGATTCTTTTGTTGACTATTATGGCTACTCCATTTCTTCTAAGGGATTCTTGCCCACAGTAGTAGATATAATGGTCATCTGAATTACATTCACCCATTACAGCCCATTTTAGTTCACTGACTCCTAAAATGTTTATATTCACTGTTTTTTGACCACTTCCAGTTTACCTTGATTTATGGACCTAACATTCCAGGTTTCCATGCAATGTGCAATATTGTTCTTTACAGCATTGGACTTTACTTCCATTGCCAGTCACATTCACAACTGGGCATTATTTTCACTTTGGCTCTGTGTCTTCATTGTTTCTGGAGTTATTTCTCCAGTCTTCTCCAGTAGCATATTGGGCACCTACCGACCTGGGGAATTCATCTTTCAGTGTCATATCTTTTGCTTTGCAGATAAAAGTCTGTCTAGTCAAAGCTATGGTTTTTCTAGTAGTCACGTATGGGTGTGAGTGCTGGACTATAAAGAAAGCTGAGCACCAAAGAATTGATGCTTTTGAACTGTAGTGTTGGAGAAGACTCTTGAGAGTCCCTTGGACTGCAAGGAGATCCAACCAGTCCATTCTAATGGAAATCAGTCCCAATATTCATTGGAAAGACTGATGTTGAAGATGAAACTCCAATACTTTGGCCACCTGATGCATAGAACTGACTCATTGGAAAAGACCCTGTTGCTGGGAAAGATTGAAGGCAGGAGGAGAAGGGGACAACAGAAGATGAGATGTTCAGATGGCATAAATTTGAGCAAGCTCTGGGAGTTGGTGATGGACGGAATGCTACAGTTCATGGGGTTGCAAAGATTTGGACATGACTAATTGAACTGAACAGAGCATATCATGCAAAGTGCCAGGCTATATGAGTTACAAGCTGGAATCAAGATTGCTGGGAGAAATATCAAGAACTTGAGATACACAGATGTGAAATGAAACTATCTCCTGCCATATTAATCAACAAGAAATGCCACAGCCATCACTGATTTCTCATCTCCAAATATGAATGAGGGCTCCCAAAACTATGATCCAGAGGGTGCTGCTACCCTCACAGTGATTGCTGAGGAGCTGGGGGAATGCAAAAAGCAAGGTGAGCAAGGAAACAGGATTGGCCAAAGATAGCTGAAGTGCATATGAAAGGAATGAGTTCAGTAAGCCCAGAGGCTTTCATCTTCCCATACATAGAAGGCTGAATTCCTTAACTTGATACCTGATCTTTGACGTTCAGACTGCCTCTTCCCTTTGTTGCAAATTTATATAGCCTGACTTCCACCCTGCCTCCTTAGAAATGCTTTCTCAGAGCTACTGAGATACTGTTTCCTGGGCCCAGAGTCCTAAACATTCCCACCAAATAAAATAACTCTCTACTTTAAGGTTCTGACTATATATATATATATATATATATATTTTTTGTCAAAAGTTTTGGTGACCAACGCGAAGGGACACAGAGCAAATGTCTCTCCTCTGCTGAACTCTATGAGAAATCAGAGCCATGGTACCAGCATAGGCCCCTTGTGCCATCTGCTTCCTCAGGAGTTCCAGACAGATTTGAGTAAGTCTCTCCTGGTCCTCGGATCTCCCATACTGATTGAGATCCTGAATTTTTATTTCATGGGGCATAGCAGGTACCTGCTCCCTCTCAGTAAGGTCCTGGGTGGGGGTGGGCAGTGAAAAGACATGGGGAAATACCCACCCAGGGTCTAGATACTGGGTAGGGCTCAGCTGGAAGATACCTAGAGAATTCCCACCCAGTTGAAAGACACTAGGAGAGGGAGGGAGCCGATTAAGGACACCCAGGGCTCAGTTGAAACATTCTGAGAAAATACCTATCAGTGGAAAGGCACAGGTGGGGGCAGGCTCCATTTTAAGACAGAAATACTCAGGGTTTCATTGAAAGACACCTAGGTGGCTCCATTGTACAAAGGCATAAGGAAGGAGCTCATACTTGCAAGTATGTAGTTAACTGGATAAATTAAATCTCATCCTAAATATTAAGGGGGCTCTTTAATGCAGTTAAAAATTAAGAACTGGTTTGGTAAAATCTTAAGCAAGCCTTCTAGGTGGAAGCTCAGATTTCTCTGTGTCTTTGAGAGGTAAATGTCCTATCTGATCGTCTATTGTTCTATTTTGTGTGTGTGTGTGTGTGTGTGTGTGTGTGTATTTTTGTTCTATTTTGTGTTTATAGTTGTTCTATTGTGTGTTTATTTATATTAGGCCTATAAGAGGCCTTTTTGCTTTCTTAATTGATGGCCAGATGGTGGATCCTTTTAAAATTAAAGAAACTAACAAATTATTAAATCTAGAGTGCTATCATTGTAAACAACTGTTTTGTTGGTTCCTGTAAAACAAAGTCAAATTAACCTAACAACTTTTTTGAAGGAGAAAAACCAGTTTAGGAAGCTTCAATGAGGCCTTCTCAATGGGCGTTATAGATGCTAATAAGAGAAATTAATAATATTAACAAAAAACTTGGAAAAAAGCCAAAAAAAAAAAAAAGGTCTAGCTATTATTTCATTGAGGTAAAAAATTTTTTCTACTAAAAAAGAAATTACCACAAATGAATTAAAAAAATTCTTTGGATGATTATTTAGAATGGGATAAACAAAATAGACATTGATGTGATTAAAACAAGCTCTGATATTACTACACTACCAAAAGTTGGCTTTCCTGGTGGCTCAGGTTATAAGGAATCTGCCTCCCAATGCAGGACACTCAGGTTTGATCCTTGGGTTCTGAAAAATCCCCAAAGAAGGGAATGGCAATGGGTGTCAGATTTCTTGCTGGAGAATTCCAAGGCAAGAGCCTTGCAGTGAGCCTGGAAGGCTACAGTCTATGGGGTCAAAAAGAGTCAGACACGACTGAGTGACTAACACTTCCACTTTCATCTATTAATGAGCCAAGAGGGACCCTCTACTCGCCCCCCAAATTAAAAGATAAACAAGTCTATTCTATTTACCCAAGTTTTAAGCTATATATTTTCAGTTCAGTTCAGTTGCTCAGTTATGTCTGACTCTTTGTGACCCCATGGAGTGCAGCACACCAGGCTTCCTTGTCCACCACCAACTCCCAGAGCTTGCTCAAACTCATGTCCATCAAGTCAGTGATGCCATCCAACCATCTTATCCTGTGCCCTCTTCTTCTCCTCTTGCCTTCAATCTTTCCTAGCATCAGGGTCTTTTCTAATCTTTCTTGCCATCAGGTGACCTGGAGCCTCAGCATCAGTCCTTCCAGTGAATATTCAGAACTGATTTCCTTTAGATTGATGGTCTAATCTCCTTGCAGCTCAAGGGACTCTCAAGAGTCTTCTCCAACACAGTTCCAAAGCATCAATTCTTTGGTGCTCAACTTTCCTTATGGTCCAGCTCTCACATTCATACATGATTTCTGGAAAAACCATAGTGTTGACTCTACAGACCTTTGTCAGCAAAGTGATGTCTCTGCTTTTTAGTATGTTATCTACGATTGCCATAGTTTTTCTTCCAAGGAGCAAGTATCTTTTAATTTCATGGCTGCAGTCACCATCCACAGTAGAGCCCCAGAAAATAAAACCTGCCACCATTTCCACTTTTTCCGCATCAATTTGCCATGAAGTGATGGAACCAGATGCCAAGATCTTAGTTTTTGAATGCTGAGTTTTAAGCCAGCTTTTTCACTCTCCTCTTTCACCATCATCAAGAAGCCCTTTAGTTTCTCTTCACTTTCTGCCTTTAGACTGGCATCATCTGAATGTCTGAGGTTGTTGTTATGTCTCCCAGCAATCTTGATTCCAGCTTGTGATTCATCCAGCCTGGCATTTTGCATGATGTATTCTGTATAAAATTAAATAATTAGGACGACAATAAATAGCTTTGATGTACTCCTTTCCAAATTTTGAACAAGTGTTGCTCCATGTCTGGTTCTAACTGCTGCTTCTTGACCTACATAAAGGTTTTTTCCTGAGGCAGGTAAGGTGGTCTAGTATTCTCATCTCTTTAAGTATTTTCCACAGTTTGTTGTGATCCACACAGTCAAAGGCTTTAGCGTAGTCAATGATGCAGAAGTTGACGCTTTTCTGGAATTCTCTTGCTTTTTCTATGTTCCAACAGTTGTTGGCAATTTGACCTCTAGTTCCCCTGTCTTTTCTAAATCCAACTTGTGCATCCAGAAGTTATCAGTTCACTTACTGTTGAAGACTTCCTTGAAGGATTTTGAGCATTATTTTGCTAGTATGTGAAATGAGTGCAATTGTGTGGTAGTCTGAACATTCTTTGACACTGCCCTTCTTTGGGATTGCATGAAAAGTGACCTTTTCCAGTCCTGTGGCCACTGCTGTGTTTTCCAAATTTGTTGCCATATCGATTGATTGCTGCACTTTAACACCGTCATCTTTTAAGATTTAAAATAGCTCAGCTGAAATTCCATCACTTTCACTAGCTTTGTTTATAGTGATACTTCCTTAGGGCCACTTGACTTCACACTCAAGGATGTCTGGCTCTAGGTGAGTGATCACATTATCATGGTTATCTGGGTCATTAAGAGTCTTTTTTGTATAGTTTTGTATATTCCAGAGGTAGAATTAAAATACTTCCTGTTGCTTGCAGAAAGAAGTTACTTGAATTCTCAAATTCAAGAGATCTACTCAGTAGCAGAGACATTACTTTGCCAACAAAGGTTCTTCTAGTCAAGGCTATGGTTTTTCCTGTGGTCATGTATGGATGTGAGAGTTGGACTGTGAAGAAGGCTGAGCACTGAAGAACTGATGCTTTTGAACTGTGGTGTTGGAGAAGACTCTTGAGAGTCCCTTGGACTGCAAGGAGATCCAACCAGTCCATTCTGAAGGAGATCAGCCCTGGGATTTCTTTGGAAGGAATGATGCTAAAGCTGAAACTCCAGTACTTTGGCCACCTCATGCGAAGAGTTGACTCATTGGAAAAGACTCTGATGCTGGGAGGGATTGGGGGCAGGAGGAGAAGGGGACGACAGAGGATGAGATGGCTGGATGGCATCACTGACTCGATGGACATGAGTCTCAGTGAACTGCGAGGGGTGGTGATGGACAGGGAGGCCTGGCGTGCTGTGATTCATGGGGTCACAAAGAGTCGGACACGACTGAGTGACTGATCTGATCTGATCTGACTCAGTAAATAGTATAGACTGACTTATAGGAACCGTCTCTGTGTTCAGTTACTTGAACAAATCAAAAGCTGTTTATTGATAGATAGTGTGCAATCTAATCTATTAACCTTCATAAAAAATTTAGCTTCATGATTAAAAGTCAAAATATTTATCATAAAGTTCTTATAAATGCTATTTTAAAAGGTGATTCTGCTCATTCAATTTTTGCCCTCTATTTGTCTTCTTTGGTGGTAGTATTTTTAAAAAATTTGCATAGGGGAGAAATAAAACTTGATTTTTATCCTTTTAATAACTTTTCCCAATATACTCTTTTAGAATTTAGTTCATTCTATTCCTTTGTATCAAATTATCTATCAAAATTTCTTAGTCTACAGAATGGTAAAATTCATCACTTTATTAAAAATATTACTTTAAAGAGAAACAAAAGTAAAAGGAAATTACGATTCTCCTTGTATTTTCCCTAGGAGGAATTTTTCAGGGTTAAGATGCCCTGCCCCATCTGTCCCCTCCTTGGGCATAGGCTCCACTTCTATAAAACTAAGGGCTGAACAAGTCAACTTCAAAGATTAATTCCAGACTTACCATTTTCATTCTCTAATTGATTATCCCAATATAATTATTTATGATGTGAGGCTAATTCACTTTATTACTTTCAGTAGTAATGATATACAATACAGAATACAGCTGATGATGAATTTATCTTGATTTCCTAAAGGCAGAGCAAATTCATTAACTTTTACTCCATTAAATACTGAATGATTTTTTCTTGAAAGCACTGATGCAAAAACAAAAAATGCAATTACTAAATTGAAGAAAATATGCAATTTATTAAATTAAACTTTCATATCTAAAAGTGAAGCTTGAACTCCTGATTTATATTATAAGAGATCTGTTTGTTTACTTATTGGTCAAATTGATGCAACTTTTTTATCCATCCATAGTTTTACATCAAAGCTTTTAGATTTTTTTGAAAATATAACTACCAGAGATATCAAAGAGTCTCCAAGGAGAATGACTGTGTGTAAAATGAAAGAAAGAAAAAAAGCAATCTATGAATTACTTCATTTCCACACTCAGTCCATATTTCCTCAGGCCACACTAAGAAAAATCTCTCTTATGTTTCTGTCTCACTTGTCCAACTCCTGCAAGATTTCCAGCTCTCTGCAAGATGCCCTCCCTCTACCATCTCTTTCTTGGGTAAAGGAATCTTGCAGGTAAAAACAGCAGGTACTGTCAGTCATTCTGTGACACCAGCTTTCTCTTCTTCCTCTCTCTTCCCTTTGGTCAACACACTAACTACAGAGGCTTCCCTGAGTGCAGGACAGAGCCAAAGCCCCTTTCTGAAGGATGCAGAAATGGAGCTGCTTTATTCCAGCAAACCAGAGAGATTTACAGAGAATTATTCTTTAATAATGGATAAAATGAAACTTGAGAGAAAAAATAATTATCAGAAACAAAGAAAGATTTTATGCAATGATTTAAAAATGATCAATCCACCAAAAGACAGTGATTTTTACATGTAACAAACAAGAGAACTGCAAAACATACACAACTAAAAGGGCTAGAAAAATAAGTAGAGAAAGTTGAGGACTTCACCACCCCACTCTCAAAAACTCATAGATCTACAAGGCAGAAAAATGATGAAGATATAGAATAACTGAACAATAACATCAGCGAACAAGATGTAACTGGCATTTATAGGACACTCCTCCCAACAACTTCAGAATACAGTGTAGTTGAGTCCTGTTTCATGGAGCCATTGCTCATTTAGTTGCATACACATGCTTAGTTTCAGAATGACCATGAGGAACGATCCAATGGGAGGTAGCACAACAGCTCTCAGGCCAGTAGCTACTTATCTATGGGAAAGATGAGAGGTGGACATTGGAGTGAGGATCAGCCTCCAAAGGAAGGACTCTCTCTTACATAAATAAATACTTGATCCACAGATTAAAACACATCACATCATTTTTGTTCTTTTCCAAGGAAATTCTGTATTTCTTTACTTGGTGTGGGGTTTCATATTATGAGTGGTCACTTAGGAAGATATTTCCTAAAAGCACTTGAGCTCTCTGGACTCCCTGAATTATTGAAGTTTGTTTTTTATTTTTTTCAAACACTGAAAATACAGACCACACCATTTCCATCTGAAGCCATTTCTACCAGATTCTTCTAATTATTAAGAATATTTAATTCATAAAAACAGTTACCTTCTCTTCTATCACTGTTTTCACCTCACACTTAGTAGACTTACCATTGTCTCCATTCCTACCTCAAGGCATATCCTCAAGGAGCATGTCCCTATAACAACCCTTGTCAGAAGACAATGAAGCTGTTTGGAGTTTTACAAATGAAAAGTAGTGAGACAAACTAGCCAGCAGCAGAGAAAGAAAATGGTCCAAACATCAGGAGGTTCAACAAGGCTGAAATATCACCAGTTTCATGCTTGAGAAGAATGACTATTTCATTTGATTTTCTATAATCTAGAGAAAGAATAATAGTACCCAACATATAAGAGATAGATATTGCATGCATATCAGGTTGATTCAATGGAAGATTTTAGGAAATGCTTGACAAGTAAATGAAACTTTAATGCAAAGGTCATTTTGTTTGCACTTTCCTTGACTTGATTTAGAACTTCTAATTTTGGATAAGATGGAAAAGACTTAGAGATCTGATCTCCTTCTGTGTCTTTCCATGATGTGTGTGTGTGTGTGTGTGTGTGTGTGTCAGGGTGGGGTGGGGTGTGTGTAGAGTCTGTGGTTCAGAGAAGAAGTCACAAGAGAAATCAAAAATACATTCAACTGAACGAATATATGGGTGTGTGTGTGTGTGTGTGTGTGTGTGTGTACTCAGTCTTCTCAGACTTTTTGTGACCCCATGGACTACAGCCCATCAGGTTACTCTATATATGGAATTTTCCAGGCAACAATGCTGGAGTAGGATGTCATTTCCTACTACAGGGGATCTTCCCCACCCCGGGTGCAAACCCATGTCTCTTGCATCGGTAGGTGAATTCTTTACCACTGCGCCACCTGCGAAGCCCTATATATATATATGGAAGCCCCATAAATATATACATTTATATATATGTAGATTTGTAGGATGTGGCTTAAGCACCACTGAGAAGGAAATTTATAGCACAAAGTGTTTACAATAAAAAAGAGGAAAGGTCTTCATATGATTATCTCAATAGATGCAGAAAAATTGCCTTTCAAAGAATTCAGCACCCATTTATGATAATAACTCTTTAAAAAATGGGCATAGAAGGAACCTACCTCAGCATAGTAAAGGCCATATATGATAAACCCACAGCAAACATTATTCTCAATGGTGAAAAACTGAAAGCATTCTTTCTAAGATCAGAAAAAGATAAGGGTGCCTACTCTCAACACTATCATTCAACATCATTTTGGAAGTCCTAGCTATGGCAATCAGAGAAGAAAAAAAAATAAAAGGAATTCGGAGCAGAAAAGAAGTAAAGCTCTCACTGTTTGCAGATGACATGGTACTATACATAGAAAACTCTAAGGATAGTATCAGAAAATTACTAGAGCTAATCAGCGAATTTAGAAGAGTTGCAGGATACCAAATCAATACACAGAGATCATGCACATTCTTATAAACTAATAATGAAAAATCAGAAAGAGAAATTAAGGAATCAATCCCATTCACCATTGCAAAAAAAAAAAAAAAAAACACAAAAGAACAAAATATCTAGGAATAAACCTACCAATGTAGACAAAAGAACTGTATACAGAAAGTATAAGACACTGATGAAAGAAATCAAAGATGACATAAACAGATGGAGAGATATTCCATGCTCCTGGGTTGGAAAAATCAATATTGTGAACATGACTATGCTACCAAATGCAATCTGCAGATTAAATGCAATCCCTATCAAATTACCAATGACATTTTTCACAGAACTAGAACAAATAATTCAAATTCATACGGAAACACAAAGACACAATTAGCCAAAGCAATCTTGGAGCTAGACGAATCAGTCTTATTGAATTCAGACTATATTACAAAGCTACAGTCATCAAGACAGTATGGTATTGGCACAAAACCAGAAATACAGACCAGTGGAACAAGATAGAAAGCCCAGAAATAAACCCCTGCACCTATCAGTACCTTATTTTTTACAAGGAGACAAGACATAGAATGTGGCAAAGATAGCCTCTTCAATAAGTGGTGTTGGGAAAACTGGACAGCTACAGGTGAAAGAATGAAATTAGAACACTTCTTAATACCATACACAAAGATAAACTCAAAACGGGTTAAAGACATATATGTACCACCATAAACTATAAATCTATTATATGAAAACATAGGTAGAACACTCTATGACATCAATTACAGCAAAATCCTCCACGACCCACCTCCTATATTAATGGAAATAAAAACAAAAAATAAACAAGTGGGACCTAATTAAACTTACAAACTTTTGCACAGCAAAGGAAACTATAAACAAGGTGAAAAGACAACCCTTGGAATGGGAGAAAATAGTAGCAAATGAAACAACTGACAAAAGATTAATTTCCAAAATATACAAGCAGCTTATACAACTCAATACCAGAAAAACAAACAACCCAATAAAAAAAATAGGCAAAAGACCTAAACAGATATTTCTCCAAAGAAAACATACAGATGGCTAACAAACACATGAAATGATGCTCAACATTACTTATTATTAGAGAAATGCAAATCAAAACTACAATAAGATACCACCTCACACCAGTCAGAATGGCCATTGCCAATACAAACAATAAATCCTGGAGCGGGTGTGGAGAAAAGGGAATCCTCTTGTATTGTTGGTGGGAATGAAATTTATACAGCCACTGTGAAAGACAGTGTGGAGATTCCTTAAAAAATCTAGAAATAAAACCACTATATGATCCAGCCTACCCACTACTAGGCATATACCCTGAGGAAACCAAAATTGAGAAAGACACATGTACCCCCATGTTCACTGCAGTATTATTTACAATAGCTAGAACATGGAAACAACCTAGATTACCATTGACAAATGAATGGATAAAGAATCTGTGGTATATACGCAATGGAATACTACTCAGCCATAAAAAGGAAAACATTTAAGTCAGTTTTAATGAGGTGGATGAACCTAGAGCCTATTATACAGAGTGAAGTAAGTCAGAAAGAGAAAAACAAATATTGTATATTAATACATATATATGGAATCTAGAAAAATGGTACTGATGAAATTATTTACAGGGTAGCAATGGAAACAGACATAAAGAACAGACTTAGAACTCTACACACATCAACAACTTAAATAAAATGGACCATTTCCTCAAAAAGGACAAAATATCAAAAATCAACTAACATTAAATAGATGATGTATATAGCCTTACAACTATTAAAGGAATTAAATTTATGGTTTAAAGATTTGTAAGGGAAAAGTATCTCTATGCGGCTATGCAGTCTATGTGGATGCAGTAGGAAATTTTACCAAATATTCAAAGAATTAAGATTAATTCTACCCAAACTCTTCCAGATGACAGAAGAGTGTAGAATTCTTTCCAAGTCATGTATTACCTAATACCAAAACCAGACAGTGCAAAAAAGGAAAAAAAAAAACCAATATCCTTCATGATCATAAATATAATCAGTTCAGTTGTGTCCGACTCTTTGCGACCCCATGAATCGCGACATGCCAGGCCTGTCCATCACCAACTCCCGGAGTTCACCCAGACTCACGTCCATTGAGTCAGTGATGCCATCCAGCCATCTCATCCTCTGTCGTCCCCTTCTCCTCCTGCCCCCAATCCCTCCCAGCATCAGAGTCTTTTCCAATGAGTCAACTCTTCGCATGAGGTGGCCAAAGTACTGGAGTCTCAGCTTTAGCATCATTCCTTCCAAAGAAATCCCAGGGGTGATCTCCTTCAGAATGGACTGGTCGGATCTCCTTGCAGTCCAAGGGACTCTCAAGAGTCTTCTCCAACACCACAGTTCAAAACCATCAATTCTTAGGCACTCAGCCTTCTTCACAGTCCAACTCTCACATCCATACATGACCACAGGAAAAACCATAGCCTTGACTAGACGAACCTTTGTTGGCAAAGTAATGTCTCTGCTTTTGAATATGCTATCTAGGTTGGTCATAACTTTCCTTCTAAGGAGTAAGCATCTTTTAATTTCATGGCGGCAGTCACCATCTGTAGTGATTTTGGAGCCCAGAAAAATAAAGTCTGACACTGTTTCCACTGTTTCCCCATCTATTTCCCATGAAGTGGTGGGACCGGATGCCATGATCTTCATTTTCTGAATGTTGAGCTTTAAGCCAACTTTTTCACTCTGCACTTTCCCTTTCATCAAGAGGCTTTTGAGTTCCTCTTCACTTTCTGCCATAAGGGTGGTGTCATCTGCATATCTGAGGTTATTGATATTTCTCCCGGCAATCTTGATTCCAGTTTGTGTTTCTTCCAGTCCAGCGTTTCTCATGATGTACTCTGCATATAAGTTAAATAAACAGGGTGACAATATACAGCCTTGACGAACTCCTTTTCCTATTTGGAACCAGTCTGTTGTTCCATGTCCAGTTCTAACTGTTGCTTCCTGACCTGCATACAATGCATGCATGCTAAGTAGCTTCAGTCATGTCTGACTCTGTGCAACCCTATGGACTGCAGCCTGCAAGGCTTTTCTGTCCATGGGATTCTCTAGGAAAGACTACTGGAGTGGGTTGCCATGCTTTCTTCTAGAGGATCTTCCCAACCTAGGGATCAAACCTCTTACATCTACCTGCATTGGCAGGCAGGTTACAGAGCGCTACCTGGGAAGCCCCTTCTAAATTTATATGGAAAGGCAAATAAATAAGAACAGTTAAAGCATTTTTAAAATTAAAGAATAACTGAAGAAATTATTTTACCTGATTTAAAGACTTACTATACACCTACAGTACTCAAGACAAAGTGGTACTGGCAGAAGAACAGAAATACAGATCAAGGGAGAAGAATAGAGAAGCTACACAAAAACCCCCAAATGTATGACCAATTGACTTTGTACCAAAATGCAAAGACAATTCATTTGAGAAAAGGTAACTTTTGAGTTCATGGTGCTGGAGCAAAGGATATCCATAGGGGGAAAAAAAATGAGACTAAAGCAAAATCTTGGACTTTATACAAAAATTAATTAGAAACTGATCATAAATTTAAAAGAAAATGTAGAGCTACAAAACAGAAGAAAAACTAAGAATCTTCAAAACCTAAAGCAAGATAAGGAGTCTTATAGATGACACCAAAAGCACAATCAATAAAATTTAAAGAATAAACTGTACATTACCAAAATTTAAAACATTTTAGGAAACTAGAATGATGATTTATAGACTTAGAGAAAGAAAAAATATTTGTAAGCTATATATCTCACAAAAGATTCCTATCTGAATATATGAAGAAGTATCAAAACAAGAATACAGAACAATCTAACTAGAAAATGGGCAAAAGATACTAACAGACATTTTACTACAGAAGAGATATAGATGGCAAATAAGCACATGAAAAGACGTTCAACATCATTAACCACTAGGGAAAGGCAAATTAAAGCCATGATGAGATATCAATACCTTAATAAAATAGCTAATTTTTTTTTTAAATAACAACACAAAGGCTGCAGTGGAGGCAGAGAAAATAGATTTCTTTTACACTGATGATGGGAATGTAAAATGGTACAACTACTCTGGGAAATAGTTTGGTGGTTTTGTTTAAAAAGTTTTTTAAAAACTAAATATGACCTTACTATGTTATGTGCAAATAGCAACCCTGGCCTTTTCTCTGAGAGGAATGAAAATTTAGGCTATTAAAATCTGTTAAAAAAATGATCATAGTAGCTTTGTTTCTTATGTTAAAAAACTGGAAATAATTCAAATATCCTTCAATGAGTGACTGATTTAACTAACTGTGATACATTCATACAATGAAATGCTGGTCAGGAATAAAAGGAAACAAACTATTGATGAAATTGGATCAGTCTCAAAAGAATTATGCTGAGTGAAAAAAGGAAAAGCAGCAAAGATTGCATGTTTACATTTTGTAGGATTCAATGCATAAAACTTTCTTGGAGAACAGATTAGTGGTTTCCAGAAGTTATAGATGGGTAGGGGATGTGTGTGCCTACCAAGGAAGAATGGAGGACATGTCCTTTGAGATCCTTCCCAGATGGGAACAGTCCTCTGTCTCCCCTATGGTGGCAATTACAGGCACCTACGCAGTACTCTTGCCCGGAGGATCCCATGGACGGAGGAGCCTGGTGGGCTTCAGTCCATGGGGTGGCGAAGAGTCAGGCAGGATTGAGTGACTTCAGTTTTACCTTTCACTTTCATGCATTGGAGAAGGAAATGGCAACCCACTCCAGTGTTCTTGCCTGGAGAAACCCAAGGACAGAGGAGCCTGGTGGGCTGCTGTCTATGGGGTCGCACAGAGTCAGACACAACTGAAGTGACTTAGCACACATGTAACACGAAGAAAGCAATGGCACCCGACTGCAGTACTTTTGCCTGGAAACTCCCATGGATGGAGGAGCCTGGTACGCTGCAGTCCATGGGGTTGCAAATAGTTGGACACAACTGAGCGACTTCACTTTCACTTTCATGCATTGGAGAAGGAAATGGCAACCCACTCCAGTGTTCTTGCCTGGAGAATCCCAGGGACGGAGGAGCCTGGTGGGCTGCCATCTATGGGGTCACAGAGAGTCGGACACGACTGAAGCAACTTAGCAGCAGCAGCAGCACACGTGTAACAAAAGTGTATGGAGCCATAAAAAGGCACACAAATGAGTGAGTGTCAAAGCAGTGAAATCTGAATAAGGTCTGTGGATTGCACCAATGTCAGTGTTTTTTCTGTTGTCATACAGTTCTGTAAGATGTAAACTCTTGGGGAAACAGGGTAAAGGGTACTTAGTTCTTTCTGTATGATTTTTGTGGTTTCTTCTTAATTTATCATAATCGCAAAATAAAATGTTAAAAAAATTAAAATAATGGCTCCAGTGATTCTAAATTTCTTCTTTTTACTGTTAAACAGTAGTAAATTTAGATTTCAATTATACAGATTTATAGTAGTTAAGATGAAAGTCTTTCATAATCTTTATTACTAGTGTTGTAAAGCAAAAATGAGGGGAAAAAGCAGAGAAAAGGGCTAAATGCAATAGAGAAACCATATCAAGTTACCGATATATGATTATATGAGTTTCTATGTACTTAAACAATGAAAGTCAAGGAATATTTTTGTACTGATCCCTCTAATTATGCTATCAATCTCCTCTAGTTAGGCACCTGGACTGATTCTCAGAAACATTCAAGGAATTTATGATGACTAATTTTAATCTCTGTCTCAATAATTATATATTATGAACTAATATATACTCAGATATCCATACTCTGTAATATTGCATGGTGAATAGAAAAAAACTAAAACCATGCAAAATGTGGATAAGTACAAGAAGGTTTTAAAACAACAGGTAGCCAGCCATTCATCATACTTTCCATAACCAACTCACAGTATCCTCTTCTGTAAGCATTTCCTTTACTATGTTCCTCAGAGAACTGCCTTTATGGACTTCACCACAAAAGAAAAAGAAAAGAAAAGAAAATGCAGCGCATTTCTGCTTCCTTGCTGGTGTGAACCTGGACCCTCTATCTTCCCCAATAAGAGAAATCACCTCCTTCCCTGGGACAGATGGTGACCTAAGTCCTTGGTCTCAAGAGTTTAGCCTCACCCTAGCCTTCCTTTCTTGAGTGTCTTACTAGTTGCTAAAATCTGACTTTTCCCTCCCTTCTCTTTTATGTGAGCAAAGTGCAAACTTTTCTGAGATAGCCAGTCAATCAAACAAATTTTTGTTTCTATTTTAGCTAGGGGGGAGATGGTATAGGAAATGTAAGTACAATCCCAGCAAAACATGTAATTCTATTAACATGGAATGACAGCTGCAGGGTGATGTATAAAATATGTGTTTCCTGATCTGAATTCAGAGCCTGCTTCATCTTTGCTTTGTCAAAGGGTTGTTGTTGTTGTTGTTGTTGTTTAATACTTTAACACATTTTGTAGAACAGGCAACTCCTGTTCTGAGATGCTATTATCAAAGTGGCAATGCAGGCCTGCATCAAGTCATTCTTGCACCCTTTAATCAACTCTGCATCATACTGCATAACAAAATTCCTAAAACAAAACTCATCATTTCCATACTCAGGTCTCCTGGTAATTAAGCCCAGGCTTATCTCTTAATAGTTTAAAATTATAATGTAGTTCATTGAAATTTGACCACGCATGAAGTCCTGTGCCAGGTGCTTAGCAACATCTCATTTAATTCATGCCATACCCACTCTGAAAGGCTGAATATACAGATGTACAATGACTAGACCACATACGACAATGGAATTTTTTATCACAACCTCTGAAGCCAATAACCCAGGGATCTAAACCATAACCTCTGCAACCATCAGCTAAGAATGGTCAGGACTTGATGGATAATTGAAAGCTTCCCTAAATTTCACTCCCACTTCAAACTCAGGGCCTACTAGAGAAGGTCAAATATGCACCCTTAACCAATCACATAAGATGCTCCAACTTTCATGTGTAAACAACCTCCAATCATAATACACCTGGAGCCATTCTTTTCTTCTACTATAAAGCTTTCACATTCTTCTGCCTGCTTTTGAGTATCTGCCAAATATAAGTAATGCTGGCTGACTCCCTTGATATAGTAAGCTCTGAATAAATAGCCTCTGAGTGGTCCTATTTGTTTCCACAAGTCCTAAAGTCCAGCAAGATCATCTGCATGATTTGCAAATGTAGAGAGTGTGACCTAGGGTGAACACAAGTTTGATTATTAGTATGCCAGTTTAATGTCGCTATCACTCAGTCTCAGACCTCTTATTTCCTTTGTCATCTCTGTGCTCATATTTATCTGCTTTTATTATTAAAGGATACCTTGAGCTTCTTTATTAGCCCTGCAATCACAGAAATTAGCGGCTAAAACTGCACTTCTATTGACAACCTAATTTAAAATTTCAGGGTTTTTCTACTTGTCATAAGAAAAGTGATACTACTACTTGGACATACAATGAGGACAACTGATGTTTTGCCTGGTAGAGCCAGTTAGGAGGTACATTTTCTTTTATGTTTCAAGAGGCAGGGGAGGAATAATAAGCATTGAGAATTGTCAGATAACACTATCACAGTGGAAATAGACTTGGCTGTTCTAGCTAAGGCAGGTATCCCAACAGGGGGAATGGGCTTTCTTGATTATTGCTCATAAAACACAATTTCCTCAATGCAATTCATAAAGGTCCTCTGATTTTATAGGTCCAATTATAAAGCTTCATCTCAACACATTGCTTAAGATACTAAAAATATTAAAAATCTTATTATTTTAGGATCCTTAAAATAATACTAAGGTCCTTATAGTCAAAGCTATGATTTTCCCAGTATTCATGTGAGAGTTGGACCATAAATAAGGCTGAGGGCCAAAGAATTGACACTTTTGAACTGTGGTGTTGGAGAAGACTCTTGAGAGTCCCTTGGACAGCAAGGAGATCCAACCAGTCCATTCTAAAGGAGATCAGCCCTGAATATTTATTGGAAGGACTGATACTGAAGCTCTAGTTCTTTGGCCACCTGATGAGAAGAGCCGACTCATTGGAAAAGACCCTGATGCTGGGAAAGATTGAGGGCAAGAGGAGAAGGGGACGACAGAGGATGAGATGGTTGGATGGTATCACTAACTCAATGCATATGAGTTTGAGCAAACTCCAGAAGGCAGTGAAGGACAGAGAAGCCTGGTGTGCTGCAGTCCATGGGGTCACAAAGAGTTGGACACAACTATGAGACTGAACAACAACTTGATCCTCTTTCTCTTGTTAAACATCAATTCATAATACTAGGCATTTCTATGATTTTTAACTTCACACCCACCATAAATATTAAATAATTCAAAGACTTGTGGGCAAATACAATATTTTGATAAAAGGATGAGGCCTTGAAGACTAATTTATTCTTTAATGAAAATGCCTCCTGATAAATACCTGTGATGTTTTAAGTAGGATGGCTTGTAAACAAAGTACTATGCATATCTAAGATTCGTGTTTTAGAAAGAAAACTGGTAAGAAGGAAGAAGAAAAATGAAGGTAGAAGGAAGAATGGTAAATAAGATAAGGATGGAAATAGTCCACTGGAAGAGTAGGTGAGTATTTAAGAGTTGGCACTGCAATTTTTGTGTAGCTAACCAGAATGATAAGTAGATGTACCATGTAAAGCAAATGAATTCTCACTTCAGAGGATTATTGTGTCCTTGATCTTATATACACTGGGGGCTCTGTCCTCCCAAAGAATTTTTGTCTCTTTCAGTAAGCAGTGTTTCTCTGAAGCATCCACTGAAATAATTTCTATGAAATGTTAACAGAGGTTCCATGAAAATGGTGTGATAATAACTTTATGCTGCAATCCTGCTGAGATTCATAAGGAACTTTATCAAAGGCTCTGAGAATTCCTGAGATTACAAAGCAAATAAAAAGTTTAACCTTGTTTATTTTAGTGTTTGACAAATATTTCCACATGCAAACTCTTGTCATCAGCCACAAGTTTAATTCAGATCTTCTATACTTGACGCCAATCTGTGATGTGTGGAGCTATATGACACAGGACTAGAAGCAGTAAGTAGGCCCCCATTGCGTCTCTTTTTATATAAATTTATTTATTTTAATTGGAGGCTAATTACTTTACAATATTGTATTGGTTTTGCCATACATCAACATGAATCTGCCACAGGTGTACACGTGTTCCCCATCCTGAACCTCCCTCCCACCTCCCTCCCCATACCATCCCTCTGGGTCATCCCAGTGCACCAGCCCCAAGCATCCTGTATCCTGCATTGAACCTGGACTGGCGATTCGTGTCATATATGATACTACACATGTTTCAATGCCATTCTCCCAAATCATCCTACCCTCTCCCTCTGCCACAGAGTCCAAAAGACTGTTCTATACATCTGTGTCTCTTTTGCTGTCTCGCATATAGTGTTATCATTACCATCTTTCTAAATTCCATATATATGCGTTAGTATACTGTATTGGTGTTTTTCTTTCTGGCTTACTTCACCTCTTACACTGTTGGTGGGAATGCCAACGAGTACAGCCACTATGGATAACAGTGTGGAGATTCCTTAAAAAACTGGAAATAGAACTGCCTTATGACCCAGCAGTCCCACTACTGGGCATACACACGGAGGAAACCATTGAGTCTTGATTTTGTTTATTTACAGCCTTTTGTAGTCCCTTTCTGCATTCTATCAGAGCTGGCCTGTGTGACCAACTGAACATGGCAGAAGTGCTGTATTTATTACAAACGGCTGTGGCTCCCATCTTGGATTGCTCTTTCTGGGGCTAGCTGGCTGCCATGTTGGGAAGAATGTCTGGGAGCCTATGAAGGGTCCATTCTGTGAGGAGCTGAGGCCTCATTCCAACAGTCACATGAGTGACCTTGGAAGATGATCTTCCTTCAGTGGGGCCTTCAGAAGACTGCTTGGCTGCAAACTCTGGAGAGAATAACCTTGAGCCAGAATAACCAAGCTCAGCCCCTCATGGACTCTTGATCCTCAGAAGTGGTGAGATATTAATTGTTGGGTTTTTTAAAGTTGCTAAGTTTGGAGGCAATTGGTTATGTAGCAATAAGTAATTTGATAATTGAGAAACCCTGGGAATATAACATTTTGGGTTTTACCATCGGGACACCCTCATTCATTCAATCAAACATATGAATTATACTAATATTATTTTGCCAACAAAGGTCCATTAGTCAAAGCTGTGGTTTTTCCAGTTGTCATGTATGGATGTGACCACAAAGAAACCTGAAATTATACATGTTTTAATGCCATAAAACCAATACAATATTGTAAAGTAAAAAAAAAAAAACAAAGAAAATCATATGAAATTAAAAAAAAAAGAAACCTGAACATTGAAGAATTGATTCTCTTGGACCGCACTGTCAGAGAAGACTCTTGAGAGTCCCTTGGACTACAAGAGGATCCAACCAGTCAATCCTAAAGGAAAGTAGTCTTGAATATTCATTAGAAGGACTGATGCTGAAGCTAGAGCTCCAATACTCTGGCTACCTGATGTGAAGAACTGACTTATTGGAAAAGACCCTGATCCTGGGAAAGATTGAAGGCAGGAGGAGAAGGGGACGACAGAGGATGAGATGGTTGGATGGCATCACTTACTCAATGGATATGAGTTTGAGCAAGCTCTGGGAGTTGGTGATGGACATGGAAGCCTGTCATGCTGCAGTCTATGAGGTCACAAAGAGTCAGACACGACTGAGTGACTGAATTGAACTGAACTGAATATTATGAACTGGACACTGAGATACAAAACTGAATTAAACATGCAATCCCTTCCTCTACCTTGAATATTCAACTGTCCATTATTTGTCCTTTAGACTCTCTCATGTCTACAGTAACTTTACTTGAAGCTGGTCCCCCACTGATACCACTTCCCAGTAACCTGTGCAACACAGTGTGGAAGCGGTATTGACTTCTCACCAATGACTGTAAGCAGCTCATGCAACTTCTGTATCTAGGACCATTAGCTCCTTCCTCTATGATCCCTTTTTTCATGCTACCACCTGAAATGTAAATAAATAGTGGCCTATCGCTAATTGTGTAAAACACTATCACCCATGGATGTGATGAATCAAAATATGGAAGGAACCTGGGTCCCTGAGTGATTACACAGGGCAGGGTCACCCCATTGACCTGATGGTTCAAGACAGGGGTTACATGAAGGGGGAATAAAAATAAACTTCCATTTTTTTTAACTCTTGACTTTTATTTTTCTTTGTTATGGTAATACAGACTGGACCTTATTCATGCAATTTATAATAACAAAGAATAGTGTATTAATTACATAGTTAACCTAAAATATTCATGTGTGTGCTAAGCGGTTTCAGTCGTGTTCAACTCTTTGCAATCCTATGGACTATAGCCTGCCAGGTTCCTCTGACTTTAGTTACTCCAAAAAAAGAAAAGAACTATTGATCAAGTATCAACCAACAACTGAAATAATTCTATTTTGGGGTTTAGGAGACACATTTCTCTTCCTGATATTGAGAGGGTAACAGGTAGGAAGGCCAGAGGTACCCCAGAATCAGAGGGAAATACACTGCGAGTAGCAACTTTTTTTTTTTACTTCTCTCAATTCAGTTCAGTTTAGTTGCTCAGTGGTGTCTTACTCTTTGTGACCCATGGACTGCAGCACGCCAGGCTTCCCTGTCCTTTACCAACTCCCGGATTTTACTCAAACTCATGTCCTTTGACTCAGTGATGCCATCCAACCTTCTCATTCTCTGTCGTCCCCTTCTCCTCCTGCCTGCAATCTTTCCCAGCATCAGGGTCTTTTCAAATGAGTCAGTTATTTGCATCAGGTGGCCAAAGTATTGGAGTTTCAGCTTCAACATCAGACCTTCCAATGAACACTCAGGACTGATATCCTTTAGGATAGACGGGTTGGATCTCCTTGGAGTCCAAAAGTCTCTCAAGAGTCTTCTGCAACACCAGAGTTCAAAAGTACCAATTCTTCAATGCTCAGCTTTTTTACAGTCCAATCTCACATCTACACATGATTACTGGAAAAACCATAGCCCTGACTAGACAGATCTTTGTTGACAAAGTAATGTCTCTGCTTTTTAATATGCTGTCTTTGTTGGTCGTAGCTTTTCTTTCAAGGATTAAGCATCTTTTAATTTCATGGCTGCACCATCTGCAGTGATTTTGGAGTTCCCTTGCAAAAAAAAGTCTGTCACTGTTTCCACTGTTTCCCTGTCTATTTGTAATGAAGTGATGGGACTGGATGCCATGATCTTAGTTTTCTGAATGCTGAACTTCAAGCCAACTTTTTCACTCTCTTCTTTCACTTTCATCAAGTGGCTCTTTAGTTCTTCTCTTTCTGCCATAAGGGTGGTGTCATCTGCATATCTGAGGTTATTGAAATTTCTCCCAGCAATCTTGATTCCAGCTTGTGCTTCTTCCAGCCCAGCATTTCCCATGATGCTATTTCAAATCCTGAAAGATGATGCTGTGAAAGTGCTGCACTTAATATGCCAGCAAATTTGGAAAACTCAGCAGTGGCCACAGGACTGGAAAATGTCAGTTTTCATTCCAATCCCAAAGAAAGGCAATGCCAAAGAATGCTCAAACTACTGCACAATTGCACACGTCTCACATTCTAGTAAAGTAATGCTCAGAATTCTGCAAGCCATGCTTCAGCAATACGTGAACCGTGAACTTCCAGATGTTCAAGCTGGTTTTAGGAAAGGCAGAGGAACCATAGATAAAATTGCCAACATCTGCTGGATCATTGAAAAAGCAAGAGAGTTCCAGAAAAACATCTATTTCTGCTTTATTGACTATGCCAAAGCCTTTGACTGTGTGGATCACAATAAACGGTGGAAAATGCTTCAAGAGATGGGAATACCAGACCACCTGACCTGCCCCTTGAGAAACCTATATGCAGGTCAGGAAGCAACAGTTAGAACTGGACATGGGACAACAGACTGGTTCCAAATAGGAAAAGGAGTACATCAAGGCTGTATATTGTCACCCTGCTTATTTAACTTCTATGCAGAGTACATCATGAGAAATGCTGGGCTGGAAGAAGCACAAGCTGGAATCAAGATTGCCGGGAGAAATATCAATAACCTCAGATATGCAGATGACACCACCCTTATGGCAGAAAGTGAAGAGGAACTAAAAAGCCTCTTGATGAAAGTGAAAGAGGAGAGTGAAAAAGTTGGCTTAAAGCTCAACATTCAGAAAACTAAGATCATGGCATCTGGTCCCATCACTTCATGGGAAATAGATGGGGAAACAGTGGAAACAGTGTCAGGCTTTATTTTGGGGGGCTCTAAAATCACTGCAGATGCTGATTTCAGCCAATAAATTAAAAGACACTTACTCCTTGGAAGGAAAGTTATGACCAACCTAGATGGCATATTTAAAAGCAGAGACATTACTTTGCCAACAATGGTCCGTCTAGTC
Organism: Bubalus bubalis; assembly: GCF_019923935.1. Taxonomy (NCBI): domain Eukaryota; kingdom Metazoa; phylum Chordata; class Mammalia; order Artiodactyla; family Bovidae; genus Bubalus; species Bubalus bubalis. The sequence continues at coordinate 65,514,299 of NC_059176.1, forward strand.
ATGGCTATGGTTTTTCCAGTAGTCATGTATGGATGTGAGAGTTGGACTGTGAAGAAAGCTGAGCGCCAAAGAATTGGTGCTTTTGAAGTGTAGTGTTGGAAAAGACTCTTGAGAGTCCCATGGACTGCAAGGAGATCCAATCAGTCCATTCTAAAGGAGATCAGTCCTGGGATTTCTTTGGAAGGAATAGTGCTAAAGCTGAAACTCCAGTACTTTGGCCACTGCATGAGAAGAGTTGACTCATTGGAAAAGTCTCTGATCCTGGGAGGGATTGGGGGCAGGAGGAAAAGGGGCTGACAGAGGATGAGATGGCTGGATGGCATCACGGACTCGATGGACGTGGATTTGGGTGAACTCTGGGAGTTGGTGATGGACAGGGAGGCCTGGCATGCTGCAATTCATGGGGTTGCACAGAGTCGGACATGAGTGAGTGACTAAACTGAACTGACTGAACAGACATAAATCAACTTGCTGAAAACTAGCAAGCAGGCATTCTTTCTGCCCTCTTCTGATATCTATGTCAGAAGCTTTCTCTATCTGTCTTATAATTTAATGAAATTCTGTTACACAAAATGCTCCAGTGGTCAACCCTGGTCTCTGGGCCCAGATCAAAATATTCTCCTCTGGAGGTCATGGATCCTGGAGTAGCACATGGCTTGCAGCAGCAACTTTTCATTACTCTCCTTTGCTTGCTCTTTTTCTATTTTGTATCATTTTAGGCCAAGTCTTAAGGGTCAGCAAAGACCACCTGATTCTATAAATGAAGTGTTATTGGGGCACAACCACACTCATCTAGTTACAAGCAGTCTGTGGCTGCTTTTGAAACTGCAACTTCAGAAGTGAATGGTTGTAACACATCATCTGACTCACTGGCCCAAAATATTTACTATCTGGTTCTTTACACGAAAAGCTTTTCAACCCTTGCTCTAGAGCAACTGTCCTCAACCCCTGAGCCATATACTAGTGCAGTACAGCTTGTTAGGAACCGAGCCTCACAGCAGGAGGTAAGCAGCAGGTGAACAAATCTTCATCTGTATTATAGCTTCTCCCCATCCCCATGGCTAACATCACCACCTGAGCTCCACCTCTTGACAGATCAGCTATGGAATTAGATTCTCACAGGAGCTCAAACCCTACTGAGAACTATGCATGTAAGGGATCTAGGTGGTGAGCTCCTTACAAGAATCTAATGCCTGATGATCTGAGGTGGAGCTGAGGTGGTGATGGTAGCATGGGGAGTAGCTGTAAACACAAATTATTGTCAGATAGGTTTGGCTGCACAGAGACCATAATAAATGCTCAGAGACTCATATCAAAACCCCATTAGTGAGTGCCAAATGATAATTAAACTGGTGGCAGGCGATACAGTGGGAAGTGAGTTGATGAACTTCAATAGTACAGCTGCATCTGGCAGGCTTTAAGTCAGAATCCAACACTTATTTTAGTCTGTGCCTGGCCTTCCCATTATTTTATTTACCACTTCCATCTATGCCTCTTTCCTTCACTGGATACTTGTATTAGTCACAGTTTTGGAGTGCTCACAAGCTAACCCAAACCAAAATGAGTAAAAACTAAAGGTAACTGGAGCGCATCTTTGAAAAGGGGGAAAGACTCAATGATGAGATAACGGAAGACTGACAACAAAAAATGTATTTAAAAGAAAATATTGAGTCCTACTTAAATTATGGGTTTATTGCAACAGGTGATTCACATTCTCTAAGCCTGCTGTGTGTAATATGTGATGACTGCCTATCAAACTAAGCATGAAAACTTTGAAACTGCTTTGCCAGGCCAAGCACCCTGCATTAAACAATAAGCCTTTGGAGTTTTTCAAAAGAAAAAAAAAAAAATGTGAACACGAAGAACAGAAGCAATTACTGAAGGCTACCACTTCATCAAATGTGTCTGCACTGAGGGCATATTCATTGGCTAACTGAATTGCTAAAGCTAAGAAGACCTTTACTATTGATGAAGAGTTAATCCTGCCTGCTGCTGAAGACATCTGTTGTGAACTTTTAGGAAAGGCTGCAGTTTAAAAAGTGGCACACATTCCTCTTTCATCTAGCAACATAACTAAATGAATCAATGAAAAAGCAGAAGATACTGAGGCACAGTTATTAGAATTAATGAGTCATCATGGTACACAAACCAGATTGACGAATTTACTGATGCTGACAACAAGGCAATAATGCTTGTTCTTGTGCCATAAATGTTCAGGACGGTGTGCATGAGAATATGTTATGTCCACTTTTGTTGCCAACCAATACCACAGCTGCAGAACTACTCGAGTATTTGAATGATTACATATGAGGAAAACTGGATGGGTCATTTGTGGTCAGTATATGCACAGAGTGGCTGCCATGACTGGATGGATTTCTGTGTTTACTACTCGGGTCAAAGAGGTTGCTTCTGAACGTGAATTTACATACTTTGTCATCCATAGAGAAATCTTGGCTAACAGAAAAATGTCACCTAAACTTAACAGCATTTTCAGGATGTGATTAAAACCATCAACCACATAAAACTACATACCCTTAACTCATGTCTATTTGCACAACTCTCTGAGGAGATGGACACAGTACACACATTTTCTGTGAGATGTGACATACAAAGAAGTGAGATGACTTTGAAAGGTCAGAGTTTGGGACTTACGAGAGCTGCTCCAGAGATTTCTTTTAGAAAGAAAGTCACCACTGGCAGCATACTTCAGTGACACAGAATGGGCTGCACAACTTGCCTACTTATGTGACATATTCAACCTGTTCAATAGCTCAAACTGTCATCTCAGGGCAGAAAAACAACTGTGTTCAAGTTAGCAGAAAAAGTGGCTGCATTCAAATCCAAACTGGAAGTAGAGAAGTGACAGATGAACATTGGGATTTTTGACATGTTTCAAACATTAGCAGAGATTTTGAAAGAGACTGAGCTAGCACCCTCTTTCTTCCTTCAGGTGCATGATCAACTAACTCAGCTTTCAAAAGAGTTTGACCATTCAGTTCAGTTCAGTTGCTCAGTCGTGTCCGACTTTTTGTGACACCATGGACTGCAGCACATCAGGCCTTTCTGTCCATCACCAACTCCCGGGGTTACACAAACTCATGTCCATTGAGTCGGTGATGCTATCCAACCATCTCATCTGCTGTCATCCCCTTCTCCTCCCGCCATCAATCTTTCCCAACATCAGGGTCTTTTCAAATGAGTCAGTTCTTCATATCAGGTGGCCAAAGTATTGGAGTTTCAGCTTCATCATCAGTCCGTCCAATGAATATTCAGGACTGATTTCCTTTAGAATGGACTGGTTGGATCTTTTTCCAGTCCAAGTGACTCTCAAGAGTCTTCTCCAACACCAGAGTTCAAAAGCATCAACTCTTTGGCCCTCAGCTTTCTTTATAATCCAACTCTCACATTGAGCATTACATTCCAACAACAAAAGCCCCCTGAACTAGGAAGGAATGGATCTGCAATCCACTTGTGAATAAGTCAGGTGAATCAACTTTGTCCATGCTGTAGGAAGATCAACTGCTTGAGGTAGCAAATTATGGTGGCCTTAAAAGTATGCTTGATAGCCCAATCAAATAATGGGCAGAAGATCTATGCAGACATTTCTCCAAAGAAAACATACAGATGGCTAATAAACACATGAACAGATGCTCAACATTGCTCATTACTAGAGAAATGCAAATCAAAACTACAATGAGGTACCACCTTACATCAGTCAGAATGGCCACCATGAAAAAATTCACAAACAATAAATCCTTCAGAACTTGTGGAGAAAAAGGAACCCTCTTGTACTGTTGGTGGGAATGTAAATTGATACAGCCATTATGGAGGTTCCTTGAAACATTAAAAATAGAACTATCATATGACCCAACAATCCCACAACTGGGCATATATCCTAAGGAAACAATAATTGAAAGAAATGCAAGTACCCCAATGTTTGTTGCAGCACTATTTATAATGCCTTGGACATGGAAGCAACCTAGAGGTCCATCAAGGATAAATGGATAAAGAAGTTGTGGTACATATACACAGTGGAATATTACTCGGCCATAAAAAGAACATATTTGAGTCAATCCTAATGAGGTGGATGAACCTAGAGCCTGTTATACAGAATGAACTAAGTCAGAAAGAGAAAAACAAATATCGGATTTAATGGATATATATGGAGCCTAGAAAGGTGGTACTGATGAACCTATTTGCAGGGCAGCAATGGAGATACAAACATAGAGAACGGTATTATGGACACAGTGGGGGAAGGAGAGGGTAAGATGAATTGAGAGAGTAACATGGAAACATACATTGCCATATGTAAAATAAATAGCCAGTGGAAATTTGTTGTATGATGCAGGGAGCTCAAATCTGGTGCTCTGTGACAACCTAGAGGGTGAGGTGGAGTGGAAAATGGTGTGGAGGTTCAAGAGGGAGGGAACATAAGTATATCTATGTCATATATCATGTTGATATATATGACAGAGACCAACACAATATTGTAAAGCAATTATCCTCCAATCAAAAATAAATAAATTTAGAAGAACAAGATGATGGAGGAGTAGGTGGACATGGAGTACATCTCTCTCCAAGGATACATCAGGAATATACCTTTAGACAAAGAGGATCTTGCAAAACACCAACTGAGAGTGTGCAGCAGTCTGACTACTGGAAAAGAATATATAGAACCAAGCAAAACTCAGTAGTGTAAAGGAAAGATGGAGAGAAAGAGGAAAGTGAGAAGGATTAGACCTGCACCTGGGGGGTGGGGGAACTGAAGCAGGGGTGAGATCCCCACATCAGGGCAATTGTTTAGGACAAAGGAGAAGCATTTGAGGCTGTTGGAGAGGGAAGAAGCTGATCTGTGACAGTCTGAATGGAATGAGAATCACACAGACCATCCTTGGGTAGCTGTTCATACCCTGGACAGGGACACAAGTCCTCTAGAAAGTGCAGCAGCTGGGAACAATCCCAGGGCGAGGTCTTCTGTTAATTATGGGGAGATGGCCCAAGAGAAGATGAGGGAGGAGATTGTGGTGAGAAATGCCTATGGAGGAAAACCAGGCAGCCAAGGAGGCAAGGCAATGTTGCTGAGTCACACACAGCGGCTGGAGCCAACACTGTACCCTCTCCCCACACACCATCACTGGCAGCTGAAAAACAGAGAGAGACCCAAGAAAGGCTGGTCTCTATTGTTTGGAACAGTAGAGAAGGACCCTCCCAGGGAAGCCATTTCAGTGCCTGACATGCCGAGCAATAGAGAAGGGCCCCAGTCAGGAGAGCTTTTTGAGTGCCTTGCCTGAATGGGCCAAGCAACAGAGGCACCAGCCAAAAAGGCCTTCTGATTGCCAGTTGCCAGAGGTTAGAAAATACTCGAATAGGGTCATAGCTCCTGTGGCTGAGGCAGTCGGTATCCCTGCACGCTTGGCTTTGCCAGGGTCCCTGCGATCCAAGCAGCTGCATCACCTCCATGCTCAATTCTCACTGGGGCAGAGCTGCCAGAGGCTAGAAAAATTTCTAATATCACCACATCTCCTGTGACAGTAGCTGCTGTCACCCCTGTGTACCTAGCATTGCCAGCGTCCCCATGATCCAAGCAACCATGCCACCTCCATGCTTGATCCCCACTGGGATAGAGCTACCAGAGGCTAGAAAAAGCCCCAAGAGCACATTGTTTCATGCTTCCCTAGCCAACAGCACCCCTAAGTACCTGGTGCTGCCCGGGTCTCTGTGATCCAAGCAGTTGCACCACCCTCATACCTAGTCCTCACTGGGGTAGACCCAAGTCCTCCAGAGCAGCCTCATGACCAAACCTCTGTGGGCGACTCACATGCAGAAGTGGAGATAAAAACACAACTGAAACCCAGGGGCCATGTGGCTAAAGAAGAGGACGCAAAACCTTCCCACCAGCTGTACAAACTACAGATTAAATTCATATGATCAACTAGGCAGACTCTGTGTTTATGGAATATATAAAAGGTCAATGAGAGTTCTCATAAAAGGAAGTGCACTAGCTCTGGCAGCTGTAGACATTGGAGGAAAGAAAGTGCAGGAGTAAGACTAGATTAGAGTCTGAGCTGCACCCACAGCAGGCCCAGAGATCAGCTCAGTGTTAGAGAACAGCTTACAGAGGAGAAATAGACTGTGACCCACAGCAAGGGAAAGGAACCTGACAGCTGAGAACCAAGAAAAATCTTTATAATTATTCTCTTTTGAGTTGTTCTGTAGTTGCTTATCAATTTTTTACTTTTCTTTCTTTCCCCTCTGTTGCTGTAGTTGTTGATTTATTAGAATTATTAAATCTATAAGTTTTGAGAATTTTTTTATATCACACTTTTAATTTTTTAATTTCCTTGTTTCCCTGGTAGCTCAGCTGGTAAAGAATCCACCTGCAATGCAGAAGACCCTGGTTCAATTCCTGGGTCAGGAAGATCTGCTGGAGAAAGGATAGGCTACTCATTCCAGTATTATTGGGTTTTCCTGGTGGCTCAGCTGGTAAAGAATCTGCCTGTAATGTGGGAGACCTGGGTTTGATCTGGGTTGGGAAGATCCCCTGGAGAAGGGAATGGCTACCCACTCCAGTATTCTGGCCTGGAATCCCATGGACTGTATAGACCAAGGGGTCGCAAAGAGTCAGACATGACTTTCACTTTTCTTTAATTTCCTTTATATACTTCTGCCTCTACATTGGCCTTATGTGGTTCTGTGGAGGGTTTTCTTATTTTTTTAATTCATTATTTTCTTAATATTTATTCTTTTGTTTGCTTTTCTTGTAGTTATTTTTAATATACATAAATCTTTTTATCTACTTCTATTTAACTTTGCTTTTTTATTCTTTCTTTCCTTCCTTCCTTTTTTTTTCTCACCATGTTTGTTAGTCTGATTCATATTTGTTGCTTTATTCCCCAGTTGGCACTGTGCTTTGGTTTTATTTTCCAGTTTGCACTTTAGAAAAAGTTAGTTTTTTTTTTTTTTTTTTTCCTTTTTTAAACTGGTTGATATCATTTTTGGCGGTCTATCTCTTGTACTTTCTGTTTTGGACTCTTTTCGTTTTGTTTATGTGTGTATATATTTGTGTATATTCCATTATTTTTGTTATTATTTGCCTGATTTTGTATTTGCCATTTGTCTGGGTTTGTCTTTTGTTTCTTGTTTTGTTTTTTGGTTTTGTGTGTTTGTTTTAATTCCCTTTAATGCCATAACAAACAACTTGTGGAATCTCAGTTCCCCAGCCATAGATCAGGCCCTGAGCCTTTGGAGCGGGAGTGCTGACTTCAAGACCCAAGGCTGCAGGAAAACTCCTAACCCCAGAGAGTATTAATTACTGAGAACTCTCACGGAGGCCTCCACCTGTATACAAGTCTTGGTATCACCCAATTGTTGGCAGTACTCCGTGTAGGACACCTCATCCTAACAAAAAACAAAATAGAAGCACAAATCCAAGCAACAGAAGCAGGATTACCACCTCACACAGCCCTGCCCACCAGAGGGGGGGAAAAGGGGCCACCTCTTCCCACCAGAATGCAAGCACAAGTCACATCCAACACAAAGTCCACATAAACCACTGGACCAACCTCACCCATCAAAGGCAGAAACAAAAGGGAAGAAGAAATTTGACCTTGAAGGCTGGGAAAAGGATACCTCAAAAACAATAAGTTAAAAAGAAAAAAAGGAAAAGGCAGAGAAATATCATGCAAATGAAGGAACAAGCCAAAAGCACCTAAGACCAAATAAACAAAAAGGAAACTGGCAAACTATTTGAAAAATAATTCAGAGTAATGATAACAAAGATGATCCAAAACCTTGGAAATAGAATGGATAAAATGCAAGAATCAATTAACACATTTAACAAGGACCTAGAAGAAATAAAGAATAAACAGAAACAAATAACACAATTACTGAAATAAAAAATACATTAGAAGGAATCAATGGCAGAATATCTGAGACAGAAGAACTGATAAGTAAGCTGGAAGACAGAATGGTGCAAATAACTGTCAAAGAGCAGAATAAAGGAAAAGGAAAAAGAAGAACTGAGGATAGTCTCAGAGACCTCTGGAACAAAATTAAATGCACCAATATTTGAATTATAGAGGTCCCAGAGAAGAAGAGAAAAAGAAATGGTGTGAAAAATGTTTTGAAGAGATTACAGTAAAAAAGTTCCCCAACATAGGAAATTCTGGTATAGGATAAATCCAAAGAGGATCATGCTGAGATATATACTAATCAACTAACAAAGATTAAATACAAAGACTATTAAAAGCAGCAAAGGAAAAGCAGCAAGTAACATACAAAGGAAATCCCATTGATTAATAGCTGATCTTTCAGCAGAAATTCTGCAATCCAAAAGGGAATGGCAGGATATATTTACAGTATTGAAAGGGGAAAATTTACAAACAGATTACTCTACCCAGCAAAATTGATGGAGAAATAATAAGCTTTACAGAGAAGCAAAATTTAAGAGCATTTAGTACCACCAAAGCAACTTTACAACACATGTTAAAGGTACTTAAATGGATAAAGAACACAAGAGAAGGAAAAGACCTCCAAAAACAAACTACAAACTATTAAGAAAAATTGCAATAGGAACATATATATAACAATTACTTTTAAAGGAAATGGATTAAATCCTCTACCTAAAAGACAGAATAGCTAAATGGATATAAAATAAGACCTATAAATATTCTGTCTACAAGAGACCCACTTTGGACCTAGAGATGCATACACAGTGAAAGTGGGGGATGGAAAAACATATTCCACACAAATGGAAATCAAAAGAAAGCCAGAGTAGCAATTCTTATATCAAACAAAATAGGCCTTAAAATAAAGAATATTATAAGAGATAAGGAAGGATATTACATAATGATCAAGGGATCAATCCCAGAGGAAGACATAACAATTGCAAATATTTATGTACCCAACATAGAAGCACCTCACTACATTAGACAGACACTAACAGACATAAATGAGAAATTGACTGTAATACAATAACAGTAAGGTAACTTATAACCCACTTACACCAATGGACAGTGGATCATCAAAACAGAAAATTAATAAGGAAACACAAGCCTTCAATGATATATTAGACCAGATGGAACTAATTGATATCTTTAGAACATTCCATCCAAATGCAGAAGAATACACTTTCTTCTCAAGTGCACATGGAATATTCTCCAGGATAGATTACACCTTGGGTCACAAATCAAACCTCAGAAAGTTTAAGAAAACTGAAATTGTGATCAACCATCTTTTCTGACCATAACGCTATGAGACTAGATACCAATTACAGGGGAGAAAATATGTTAAAAAAAAAAACATGTGGAGAATAACAATACATTTCTAAATAATGAACAGGTTATTGAAGAAATCAAAAGGGAAAAAAAAATTCCTAGAAACAAATGACAATGAAAACACAGCAACTCAAAATCTATGGGATGCAACAAAAGCATTTCTAAGGGAAGTTTATAGCAATACAATCCTACCTTAAGACACAAGAAAAATATCAAATAGGCAACCTAACTTTACACCTAAAACAACTGAAAAAGAAGAACAAGAAAACCCCAAAGTTAGTCGGAAGGAAATCATAAAAATCAGAGCAGAAATAAATGAAAAAGAAATGAAGGAAACAGTAGTAAAAACTTAAAACTAAAAGCTGGTTCTCTGAGAAGACAAACAAAATTGACAAATCATTAGCTAGATTCAACAATAAAAAAACTGAGAAAAATCAAATCAACAAAATTATAAATGAAAAAAGTAGAAGGCACAAGAGAAAAGCAATATATGCCAATAAATTGGGTAACTTAAAGGAAATGGATTGATTTCTTTGAAAGTTTGACCTTCCAAGACTGAACCAGGGTGAAATAGAAATTATGAACAAGCTGGATACAAGCATTGAAATCACTGACATAGAAACTGTGATCAAAACGCTTCCAACAAACAAAAGCCCAAACTCTTTCAAAAAATTGTAGAGCAAGGAACACTTCCAGACTCATTCTACGAGGCCACCATCATGCTGATACCAAAACCAGACAAAGACAGGACACAGGAAAAGAAAAGTACAGGCCAATATCACTGATGAACATAGATGTGAAATCCTCAACAAACTCCTAGCAAACAGAATTCAAGAATACATTAAAAAGATCACATACTGTCATCAGTTCAGTTCATTTCAGCTCAGTCACTCAGTAGTGTTCAACTCTTTGCAACCCCATGGAAGGCAGCACGCCAGGCCTCCCTGTCCATCACTAACTCCCAGAGTTTACTCAAATTCATGTCCATTGACTCGGCGATGCCATCCAACCATCTCATCCTCTGTCATCCCCTTCTCCTCCCACCTTCAATCTTTCTCAGCATCAGGGTCTTTTCAAATGAGTCAGTTCTTTGTATCAGGTGGCCAAAGTACTGAGTTTCAGCTTCAACATCAGTCCTTTCAATGAACAAGTGACTGATCTCCTTTAGGAAGGACTGGTTGGACCTCCTTGCTGTCCAAGGGACTCTCAAGAGTTTTCTCCAACACTTTAAAGCATCAATTCTTCGGCACTCAGCTTTCTTCACAGTCCAACTCTCACATCCATACATGACTACTGGAAAAATCATAGCCTTGACTAGATGGACCTTTGTTGGCAAAGTAATGTCTTTTTAAATATGCTGCCTAGGTCAGTCTTAACTTTTCTTCCAAGGGTTTATCACAGGGATGCAAGGATTCTTCAATATACTCAAATCAATTAATGTGCTTCACCATATTAAAAATTCAAAGCTAAGAGCATATGATAATCTCAACAGATAGTAGGAAAACCTTCAACAAAATTCAGCATGCATTTATAATAATAACTCTTCAAAAATCGGTCATAGAGGGAACCTACCTCAACACAAGAAAGGCCACATATAAAAAACTCACAGTGAACTTTATTCTTAATGGTCAAAAACTGAAAGCATTCCCCCTAAGATCAAGAACAAGAGAAGGGTGCCAACTCTCATAACTATTGCCCAACGTAGTTCTGGAAGTCCTAGCTATGGCAATCAGAGAAGAAAAAGAAATAAAATGAATCCAGATTGGAAAAGAAGTAAAACTGTCACTGTTTGCATATGATGTGACACTATATAGAAAACTCTGAAGATACTATCAGGAAATTACTAGAGATTATCAGTGAATTTAGCAAAGTCACCAGATACAAAATCAACACACAGAAATCACTTGCATTCTTATACACTAATAGTGAAAAATCAGAAAGACAAATTAAGAAATCAATCTATTTACCATAGCAATAAAAAGATATCTACTACTAGAAAAGGCAGAGGAACCAGAGACCAAATTGCCAACATCCACTGGATCATTGAAAAAGCAAGAGAGTTCCAGAAAAACATCTATTTCTCCTTTATTGACTATGCCAAAGCCTTTGACTGTGTGGATCACAATAAACTGGAAAATTCTGAAAGAGATGGGAATACAAGACCACCTGACCTGCCTCTTGTGAAATCTGTATGCAGGTCAGGAAGCAACAGTTAGAACTGGAAATGGGACAACAGACTGGTTCCAAATAGGAAAAGAAGTACATCAAGGCTGTATATTGTCACCCAGCTTATTTAACTTACATGCAGAGTACATCATGAGAAATGCTGCGCTGGAAGAAGCACAAGCTGAAATCAAGATTGCTGGGAGAAATATCAATAGCTTCAGATATGCAGATGACACCACTCTTATGGGAGAAAGTGAAGGAGAACTAAAAAGGCTCTTGATGAAGGTGAAAGAGGAGAGTGAAAATGTTGGCTTAAAGCTCAACATTCAGAAAATGAAGATCACGGCATCTGGTCCCATCACTTCATGGGAAATAGATGGGGAAACAGTGGAAACAGTGTCAGAGTTTGTTTTTTTGGGCTCCAAAATCACTGCAGATGGTGACTGCAGCCATGAAATTAAAAGACGCTTACTCCTTGGAAGGAAAGTTATGTCCAACCTAGACAGCATATTGAAAAGCAGAGACATTACTTTGTCAACAAAGGTCCATCTAGTCAAGGCTATGGTTTTTCCAGTGGTCATGTATGGATGTGAGAGTTGGACTGTGAAGAAAGCTGAATGCTGAAGAATTGATGCTTTTGAATTGTGGTGTTAGAGAAGACTCTTGAGAGTCCCTTGGACTGCAAGGAGATCCGACCAGTCCATTCTGAAGGAGATCAGCCCTGGGATTTCTTTGGAAGGAATGATGCTAAAGCTGAAACTCCAGTACTTTGGCCACCTCATGCGTAGAGTTGACTCATTGGAAAAGACTCTGATGCTGGGAGGGATTGGGGGCAGGAGGAGAAGGGGACGACAGAGGATGAGATGGCTGGATGGCATCACTGACTCGATGGACATGAGTCTGAGTGAACTCCAGGAGTGGGTGATGGACAGGGAGGCCTGGTGTGCTGCGATTCATGGGGTCGCAAAGAGTCGTACACAACTGAGCGACTGAACTGAACTGAAACCTACCTAAAAATTCTTTGTATTGCTACAAACAAGCTAGTGGAGGTGATGGAATTTCATCTGAGCTATTTCAAATCCTAAAAGATGATCCTATTAAAGCACTGTTCTCAATATGTCAGCAAATTTTGAAAACTAAGTAGTGACCATAGGACTGGAAAACATGTTTTCACTCCAATCCCAAAGAAAGGCAATGCCAAAGAATGTTCAAATATTCACACAATTACAATTTTTTCAAATGCTGGCAAGGTAATGGTCAAAATCCTTCAAACTAGCCTTCAGCAGTACATGAAATGAGAACTTCCAGATGTATTTTGATTTAGAAAAGGTTGAGGAACCAGAGATCAAATTGTCATCATTTGCTGAAACAAAGAAAAAGCAAAAGAATTCCAAAACAACATTTATTTTTGCTTTCTTGACTATGCTAAAGCTATTGACTCCGTGGATCACAACAAACTGTGGAATATTCTTCAAGAGATGGGAAAACCAGACCACCTTACCTGCCTCCTGAGAAAACTGTGTACAGGTCAAGAAGCAACAGTTAGAGCCAGACATGGAACAATGGATTGGCTAAAATTGGGAAAGGAGTATGTCAAGGCTTCATATAGTCACCTGGGCTTATTTAAGTTTTATAGAGAGTACATCATACGAAATGCTGGGCTGGATGACTCACAAGCTGGAATCAAGATTGCCAGGAAAAATATCAACAACCTCAGATACACAGATGATATCATTTTAGTGGCAGAAAGTGAAGAGGAACTAAAGAATCTCTTGATGAAGGTAAAACAGGGGAATGTAAAATGTGACTTAAAACTCAATGTTCAAAAAATGAAGATCATGGCAACTGGTCCCAACACTTCATAGCAAACAGATGGGATAAAAGTGAAAACCGTGTCAGATTTCATTTCCTCGAGCTCCAAAATCAATGTGGACGGCAACTATAGCCATGAAATTAAAAGACACATGCTCCTTCGAAGAAAGCTATGATAAAACTAGACAGTGTATTACAAAATAGAAACATCAGTTTGCTGATAAAGGTTTGTATAGTCAGTTCAGTTCAGTCACTCAGTCATGTCCAACTCTTAGGCAGCATGCCAGGCCTCCCTGTCCATCACTAACTCCCAGAGCTTACCCAAACTTATGTCAACTGAGTTGGTGATACCACCCAACTATCTCATCTTCTGAGGTCCCCTTCTCCTCCCACCATCAATCTTTCCCAGCATAAGGGTCTTTTCAAATGAGTCAGTTCTTCGCATCAGGTGGCCAAAGTATTGGAGTTTCAGCTTCAACATCAGTCCTTCCAATGAACACTCAGGACTGATTTCCTTTAAGATGGACTTGCTGGATCTCCTTGCAGTCCAAGGGACTCTCAAGAGTCTTCTCCAACACCACAGTTCAAAAGCATCAATTCTTTGGTGCTCAACTTCCTGTATAGTCTAACCCTCATATCCATACATGACTACTGGAAAAACCATAGCCTTGACTAGATGGACCTTCATTGGCAAAGTAATGTCTCTGCTTTTGAATATGTTATCTAGGTTGGTCATAACTTTCCTTCCAAGGAGTAAGCGTCTTTTAATTTCATGGCTGCAATCACCATCTGCAGTGATTTTGGAGCCCCCAAAAATAAAGTCAGCCACTGTTTCCCCATCTATTTGCCATGAAGTGATGGTGTAATCTTAATCTTCTGAATGTTGAGCTTTAAGCTAACTTTTTCACTCTCCTCTTTCAATTTCATCAAGAGGCTCTTTAGTTCTTCTTCGCTTTTTGCCATAACAGTGGTGTCATCTGTATATCTGACGTTATTGATATTTCTCCTGGGAATCTTGATTCCAGCTTGTGCTTCTTCCAGCTCAGCTCATGATGTACTCTGCATATAAGTTAAATAAGGAAAGTGACAATATACAGCCTTGATGTACTCCTTTTCCTTTTTTGGAACCAGTCTGTTGTTTCATGTCCAGTTCTAACTGTTGCTTCCTGACCTGCATACAGATGTCTCAGGAGTCAAAGCTATGTAAAGTCAAAGCTATGGTTTTTCCAGGAGTCAAGTAGGGATGTGAGAGTTGGAGTATAAAGAAGGTTGAGCACTGAAGAATTGATACTTTTGAAATGTGGTGCTGGGAAAGACTCTTGAAAGTCCCTAGGAAATCAAACCAGTCAATCCTAAAGGAAGTCAACCCTGAATATTCATTGGAAGGACTAGTGCTCTAGCTGAAACTCCAATACTTTGGCTATCTGATGTGAAGAGCCAACTCATTGGGAAAGACCCTAATTCTGGGAAAGACTGAGGACAAGAGAAGGGAGCGACAGAGGTTGAAGTGGTTGGATAGCATCACTGACTCAATGGACATGAGTTTGAGCAAACTCAGGGAGAGAGTGAAGGACAGAGAAACCTGATGTATTTGAGTTTATGGGGTTGCAAAGAGTTGAGCACATATTAGTGACTAAACAACAACAGTTTAGTTAGTGACTAAACAAGGAGACAAAAGAGCTGTATCCAGAAAAATATAAGACACTGATGAAAAGAAATCAAGGATGACATAAAGAAATGGAGAGATATTCCACGTTCCTGGGTTGGAAGATTCAATATTGTCAAAATGGTTATACTACAAAATGCAATTTACAGATTCAATGCTATCCTTATCTAATTACCAGTGGCACTTTTCACACAGAAATATGACCAAAATATCACAATTCATATGGAAGCACAAAAGACCTGAATAACCAAAGCAATCTTGAGAAAAACCTACCCACCAAGGGGGAACTTATTTTTACAAAAGAATAACATACTATGGGCAAAAGATATCCTCTTCAATTAATGCTGCTTGGAAACTGGACAACTACATGTAAAAAAATAAAATTGGAATACTTCCTAACACCATACACAAAATTAAACACAAAATGGGTTAAAGATTTAAACTAGTTCTGGTAAGACCAGAAACTATAAAACTCTTTGAGGAAAACATAGGCATAACACTCTATGACATAAATCACAGCAAGATCCTCCATGATCAACCTCCAATGGAAATAACAAAAACAAACAAGTGGGACCTAATTAAACTGAAAGCTTTTGCACATCAAAGGAAAGTATAAACATGGTGAAAAGACAGCCCTCAGAATGGGAAAAAATAATAGCAAATGAAACAACTGACAAAGGATTAATTTCCAAAACATACAAGCAGTTCATACAACTCATTACCCATAAAACAAACAGTCCAATCAAAAAATAGGCAAAAGACCTAAACAGACATTTATCCAAAGACATACAGATGGCTAATAAACACATGAAAAGATGCTCAACATAGCTCATTACTAGAGAAATGAAAATCAAAACCACATGAGATATCATCTTACACCAGTCAGAATGGCTATCATCAAGAAATCTACAAATAAATACTCCACAGGGTGTGGAGAAAAGGGAACCCTTTCCCACTGTTGGATGGAATATAAATTGATACAGCAGTATTTACAATAGCTAGGACTGAGCTTCTTTTGTAGCTCAGTTGGTAAAAAGAGTCTGCCTGCAATGCAGGCGACCTAGGTTCAATTCCTGGGTTGAGAAGATCCCCTGGAGAAGGAAATGGCAGTATTCTTGCCTGGAGAATCCCATGGACAGAGGAGCTTGCAGACTACAGTCCATGGGGTCACAAATAGCTGGACACGACTTAGTGACTAAACCACCACCAGGACATGGAAGCATCCTAGATGTCCATCATCAGATGAATGGGTAAAGAAGTTGTGGTACATATATGCAATGGAACATTACTTAGCCATAATAGGAGCCCATAATAGCCAAAAAGGAGCCCATTTGAGTCAGTTCTAATGAGGTGGATGAACCTAGAGCCTATTTTGCAGAGTGAAGTAAGTCAGAAAAAGAAAAACAAATATCGTATGTTAATGCATATGCATGGAATCTATAATGATCATACTGATGAATCTATTTGCAGGGCAGCGTGTGCTTCCTACATGGAACTACTGATAAAGAACCTGCCTGCCAATGCAGGAGATGTAAAAGACATGGGTTTGATCCTTGGGTTAGAAAGATCAAGAGATGCCAGTTCAAGCCTGGTTTGGGAAGATCCTCTGCAGGAGGGCATGGTAACCCCCTCCAGTATTCTTGCCTGGATAATCTCATGGACAGAGGAGCTTGGTAGGCTACATCCATAGGGTTGCAAAAAGCCAGACACAACTGAAGTGACTTAGCACACAATGGATACACAGACATCAAGAATAGATACGGACAGGGGTTTGGTGAGGGGAGGAAAGAGAGGGTGGGATATGTGGAGAGAGTAACAAGGACTCATACACATTACCATATGTAAAACTGATAGTCAATGGGAATTTCCTCTGTAACAACTTAAGAGGAATGAGACTGGGAGGGAGATAGGAGGGAGGTTTAAAGGGAAGGCACATAAGTATACTTACGGCTGATTCATGTTGATGTTTGGCAGAAACCAACACAATATTGCAGAGCAATTATCTTTCAATTAAAAATAGTTTTAATTATATAAAAATAAAATAAATGTACAACTAGGAAAAATACTTGCAATCAAATGTGACAAATAATTAAATTTCCTTTTGAATAAAGATCTCATTCAGCTTATATTAAAATGTAAAAATATAATTCACAGAAGAAAAAATTAATTTTTGAAATGTTTGAGACAACTTCAAATCACCATATGTTCTTAATTATAGTCAATGAGAAATATCCTGATGTTGCCACAAAAGCACTCAAACGCCTGCTTCCATTATCAAGATCCTATCTTTTTGAAGCAGGTTTTTTTGCAGTAATAGCAATCAAAACAAGACATTGGAGGAGACTTGGACATAAGCTACATGTTTCAGGTGTCACTGTCTCCCTTCACACCCAGATGGGACTGTCTAGTTGTAGGAAAACAAGCTCAGGGTTCCCAATAATTCTGCATTATGGTGTGTTGTATAATCATTTCACTATATATCACAATGTAATAATAGAAACAAAGTGAACAATAAGTGTAATGTGCTTGAATCATCCCAAAACCAATATCCCAGCCCTCTTCTGTGGAAAAATTATTTTCCATGAAACTGGTCCCTGGTGCCAAAAAGATTGGAAACTGCTGCTATAGAAAACATGTTTCAATTGAATACTCTGTCAAACACTTTACTACTGCCTCATTATTAAAAACCACAGTTTCTAAAAATTCACTTGCCCTGATTCTAATTCAGATCCCCAAGAATTGAGTTTCTGCTGTTATTTTACAGAAGGAAAAGGGAAAAAGAAAATATACAGCTTTTTTTTTTTTTAATGAGTACAACTGATTTACAATGTTATGTTATTTTCAGGTGTACCCTAAAGTGAAAGTGAAAATATATATGTATATACATATATCCATCCCTTTTTAGATTCTTCTCCATATATGTTATTATGAATATTGAGTAGAGTTCCTTGTGCTACACAGTAGGTCCTTATTAGTTATCTATTATATTTATGTATAGTAGTGTGTGTATATGTTAATCCCAATCTCTTAATTTATCCTTCCCTCCCCTTTTGCCTTTAGTGACCATCAGTTTGTTTTCTATGTCTGTGAGTCTATTTCTGTTTATAACTAGGTTAATTTGTACTATTTTTTTTTTTTTTAGATTTGAATATAAGCAATATCTTGGGCTTTCCAGGCAGCTCAGTGGTAAAAAAAATCTGCCTGCCAATGAGGGAGATGTGGGCTTGATCCCTGCATCAGGAAGATCCCCTGGAGAAGGAAATGGAAATGCACTCCAGTATTCTTGCCTGGGAAATCCCATGGACAGAGAGAAGCCTGGCAAGCTACAGTCCATAGGGTAGCAACAGTGTCAGACACAACTTAGTGACTAAACAACAACATAAGAGATATCATATGATGTTTTTCTTTCAATATCTGACTTACTTCACTCAGTATGAAACTTCTATGTCCATCTGTGTTGCTGAAAACAGCATTATTTAGTTCTTTCTACTGGCTGAGTAATACTCCATTGAGTACATGTACCACATTGTCTTTATCTATTCATTTGTCAATGGGCATTTAGATTGCTCCCATATTCTGGTTATTGTATATAGTACTGGGGTACATATGTCCTTTTGACTTATGGTTTTCTCTAGATATATGCCCAGAAGTGGGATTGCTGGATTATATGATATTTCTATTTTTAGGTTTTTAAGGAACCTCCATACTGTTCTCCACAGTGGCTGTACCAATTTATACTCCTCCCAACAGTGTAGGTGAATTATGGCCATTCTGCTTGGTGTGAAGTGATATTACATTATAATTTCCATTTCTCTAAAAATTAGTGATGTTGAGCATCTTTTCCTGTCTATTTTGGCTATCTAATGCCTTTTTGGAGAGATATTTATTTATATTTTCAGCCCATTTTATGATTGGGTTGTTTTCTGATATTGGGTTGCATTAGCTATTTGCATATTTTGGACCCTTTGTCAGTCGTTCTGTTTGCAAATATTTTCTCCCATTCTGTGAGTTTTCTTTTCGTTTTTTTTTTTTATGGTTTCCTTTGCTGTACAAAAGCATTTAAATTTAATTAGGTCTTATTAGTTTATTTTTGTTTTTATTTCCATTACTCTAGGAGATGAACCAGAAAACCTGTACTCAGAAAACTATAAAATACTGATGAAAGATATCAAAGATGATATAAATGGATAGTGAGATATACCACCCTCTTAGATTAGAAGAATCAATATTGTCAAAATAACTACATTACCCAAAGCAATCTACAGATTCAATACAATCCCTATCAAATTACCAAAGGCATTTTTCATAAAATTAGAACAACAAATTTTATAAACTGTATGGGAACAGGAAAGACCCCAAATAAATCTTTGGCAAGATTGCTATGGCAATCTTGAGAAAGAAAAACAATGGAGTTGGAGGAATCAGCCTTCCTGACTTCAAAGTATACTACAAAGCTACAGTAGTCAAAGCACTATGGTACAACCACAAAAAGAGAAATGTAAATCTATGGAACAGGATAGGAAGTCCAGAGACAAACTCACACAACTATGGTCAACTAATCTATGACCAAAGATGCAAGAATACACAACGGGGAAAAGACAGTTCCATCAATCAGTGGTCTGGGAAAACTGGAAAGCTACATGTAAGTGAATGAAATTAGGACACCCTGTAACACTATAAAACAATATAAACTCAAAATTGATTAAAGACCTAAATGTAAGCCTGGATATTATAAAACTCTTAATGGAAAACATAGGCGGAACATTCTCTGACATAAACGGCAGCAATATCTTTAGGTACTCCCTTTTTGGTATGCACCCTTCCTCCTGAAGTATGCCCCCTTGTTTGCTCAGTTACAGACACAGAGGAGGCTGAATGTTGTACCATGGCCCACACCTGCTCTAGCAGGTCTTCTCCATCCTTGGGTGCGTGATTCCGCCCTGATTCAAACAAAAGATTCTTTTGAAGAGTTCAGAGCAGGCCAATCATAGATGAATCTTTTTGCCTAGGTTTTTGAAAACATGCAGAGAGAATCCCTAGGTAAATTGAAATATACCTGTGAAGGTTTATAGAAACTTCAAACCCAGTTACTATGATGAAAAGGTAGGCTTTACTGACAAATTTTTCATGCACACATTTCCTCAAGATGTCCCTGAAGCCTGTACATATATGTCCTCTTTCTCTTTCCTCTTGATCCCCTAAGATGCGGGAGCTGGTTTCACTCTGGTGGATTCCCTAGCCCCCTACATAGTCCCACTCCGACACACAGTTTCTAGCAAATGAATACCGAGTGTGTGTGATTTTCTTACTATGATTGTGACTGATACATAACACAATAGCCACATTCCTCGCACCTCCTCCCAACCATCCTGGAGGTGGCCACTCTGATGGAAAGGCCTGGACCCCCTTTACCTCCACCTCCAGTGCCTGGAACATGGCATGACCCAGGCCAACAGCAAGTGGCTGGGAGCCTGGGTAATGGAAGACAGAGGCACACACATGCAGGCATTTCTGCTGCAGTAGACAAGCATATCTCCAAAGCTTGCACAATTGGCCTGGAGATGTAAGGACAAAAAGGTCAGATGTAAGATATGTAAGGACAATAAGCCCAGGGGGAAGGGCAAGCAAGAAAGCTCTAGCTGTGTGGAGGAGCCTTTTCTGCCTTCTCATCTGGCCCTGATATCTGGAATACTTGCAGCATTAAAGGAGGGCAAAGCTAAATTCCTGAAGGGGCAGTGCTTCCCATATCTGCTCAGGCTCAATCTCAGTATTCACAGCATGTAGAATTATAATAAAATAATAACAAATAATGATTCTCATCACCCAGGACCCTGAATTTACCCCTTTAAGTTCCCCTGCCAATTCTTTCTGGAACACCTCTTGGCTTCCATCACTGTCAAAGATTAGCTGAGTTAAACCATTCTCCTCACATGTTTTGGTATTGGATTGTGAATTTAAGATATACCATTTATAAATGATATTTTTCCTTTAAATATACTTGGCTATGATTTCTGTATTGAACAAGCAGGCCTGCATAACCAGGTGCCAACAGACTCTGCCAAACAAAACTAGGATGGCCAAACTACTCCTGCACCTGTGTTTGTGCCTTAAAGGCAGAAGAGAAAATTCAACTGCTATGCATTTGCATACCTTCTCTTTGTGGGCTTTCCCTCTTGTAAGTGAGATATTTCTAGGCCTAAAGTGCAAACACAGATCATTCATTATATTAACAGAGAAAAATTTGATTCATTTTTCTTCCTTTTAATTTCTACCTTCCTCAGAGTATTTATTTATTTATTTGGCCATAACACATGGCTATCAGGATCTTTCAGGACCAGGGATTAAACCCAGGCCCACAGCAGTGAAAGCACTGAATCCTAACCACTGGACCATGAATTCTCTGGTCCATTTTTCTAAGAGCAGTTTTTGGCTTTTCAATTTTCATTCTTTTTTATATTGCTTTGTGTGTGTGCTAAGTTGCTTCATTCATATCCAATTCTTTGTGACCATAAGGACTATAGCCCACCAGGCTCCTCTGTACATAGGATCCTTCAGGCAAGAATACTGGAGTGGGTTGCCATGCCCTCCTCCAGGGGATCTTCTTGACCCAGGTATTGAACCTGCATCTCTTATGTCTCCTGCATTGGCAGATGGGTTCTTTACCACTAGACCACCTGTGGAGAAGGAAATGGTAACCCACTCCAGTATTCTTGCCTGGAGAACCCCATGGACAAAGGAGCCTGGCAGGCTACAGTCTTTGGGGTCTCAAGAGTCGGACACAACTTAGTGACTAAACAACCACCACCACCACCACCAGCACCACCTGGGAAGCCCTTATATTGCTCTATATCATTTCTATTTTGGATCCTACTTGGAATATTCATCATTTTTTTCTATTTATAGCATCCTTTCAGGTAATTTCTTTTGAGTTTATATGAATTTTGTTAGTAAGAATTTCCTACTGTAAAAGACTGTAAGTATTAGATGCTTCAAAACAATTTTCCACTGCATTTAGGATTATAGCTAACAGAAGCAGAAGATATTAAGAAGAGGTGGCAAGAATACACAGGAGAACTATACAAAAAAGAGCTTCACGACCCAGATAATCACGATGGTGTGATCACTTACCTGTACATCCTGGAATGTGAAGTCAAGTGGGCCTTAGAAATCATTAATACGAACAAAGCTAGTGGAGCTGATGGAATTCCAGTTGAGCTATTTCAAATCCTGAAAGATGATGCTGTGAAAGTGCTGAACTCAATAGGCCAGCAAATTTGGAAAACTCAGCAGTGGCCACAGGACTGGAAAAGGTCAGTTTTCATTCCAATCCCAAAGAAAGGCAATGCCAAAGAATGCTCAAACTACCGCACAATTGCACTCATCTCACATGCTAGTAAAGTAATGCTCAGAATTCTCCAAGCCAGGCTTCAGCAATATGTGAACCGTGAACCTCCCGATGTTCAAGCTGGTTTTAGAAAAGGCAGAGGAACCAGAGATCAAATTGCCAACATCTGCTGGATCATCAAAAAAGCAAGAGAGATCCAGAAAAACATCTATTTCTGCTTTATTGACTATGCCAAAGCCTTTGACTGTGTGGATCACAATAAACTGTGGAAAATCCTGAAAGAGATGGGAATACCAGACCACCTGACCTACCTCTTGAGAAACCTATATGCAGGTCAGGAAGTAACAGTTAGAACTGGACATGGGACAACAGACTGGTTCCAAATAGGAAAAGGAGTACATCAAGGCTGTATATTGTCACCCTGCTTATTTAACTTATATGCAGAGTACATCATGAGAAACACTAGGCCAGAAGAAGCACAAGCTGGAATCAAGATTGCTGGGAGAAATATCAATAACCTCAGATATGCAGATGACACCACCCTTATGGCAGAAAGTGCAGAGGAACTAAAAAGCCTCTTGATGAAAGTGAAAGAGGAGAGTGAAAAAGTTGGTTTAAAGCTCAGCATTCAGAAAATGAAGATCATGGCATCTGGTCCCATCACTTCATGGGAAATAGATGGAAAACAGTGGCTGACTATTTTTCTGGGCTGCAAAATCACTGCAGATGGTAATTGCAGCCATAAAATTAAAAGATGCTTGCTCCTTGGAAGGAAAGTTATTACCAAGCTAGACAGCATATTGAGAAGCAGAGACATTACTTTGCCAACAAAGGTCTGTCTAGTCAAGGCTATGGTTTTTCCAGTGGTCATGTGTGCATGTGAGAGTTGGACTATAAAGTAAGCTGAGGGCCAAAGAATTGATGCTTTTGAACTGTGGTGTTGGAGAAGACTCTTTAGAGTCCCTTGGACTCCAAGGAGATCCAACCTGTCCATCCTAAAGGAGATCAGTCCTGGGTATTCATTGGAGTGACTGATGTTGAAGCTGAAACTCCAATACTTTGGCCACCTGATGCGGAGAGCTGACTCATTGGAAAAAACCCTGATGTTGGGAAAGATTGAGGACAGGAGGAGAAGGGGACGACAGATGATGAGATGGTTGGATGCACCACCGACACAATGGACATGGGTTTGGGTAAGCTCTGGGAGTTCGTGATGGAGAGGGAGGCCTGGCGTCGCAAAGAGTCGGACATGACTGAGCGACTGAACTGAACTGAATATTCCATTATATATATATATACACACACACACACACACACACCACAACTTCTTGATACATTCATCTGTCAGTGGACATCTAGGTTGCTTCCATGTTCTAACTATTGTAAATAGTATTGCAATGAACATTGGGGTACATATGACTTTTTCAATTTTGGTTTCCTCAGGGTATGTGTCTAGGAGTTGGATTGCTGGGCCATATGGTGGTTTTATTCCTGGTCTTTTAAGGATTCCCCCTATCATCTTCCATAGTGCCTGTGTCAATTTATATTGCCACCGACAGTGCAAGAATATTCCCTTTTCTCCACACCTTCCCCAGCATTTATTATTTGTAGACTTTTTGATGATGGCCACTCTGACTGGTGTGAGGTGATATCTCACTGTAGTTTTGATTTGCATTTCTCTAATAATCAGCGACATGAGCATCTTTTCATGTGTTTGTTAGCCTTCTGTATGTCTTCTTTGGAGAAATGGCTGTTTAGGTCTTTTCCCCACTTTTTTATTGGGTTGTTTGTTTTCTCTGGTATTGAGTTGTATATTGGAACTGATTGTATATTTTGGAAATTAATCCTTTGTCAGTTGTTTCATTTGCTGTTATATTCTCCCATTCCAAGGGTTGTCTTTCCACCTTGTTTATATAAAGTTTCCTTTGCTGTGCAAAAGCTTTTACATTTCATCAGGTCCCACTTGTTTAATTTTGTTTTTATTTCTATTACTCTAGGAGGTGGTTCATAGAGGATCTCGATTTGATTTATATCAACAAGTTTTCTGTTGATATAGAACAACAATGTCTATTTTTTCCTCTAAGAGATTAATAGTTTATGGTCTTACATTTATGTCTTTAATCCATTTTGAGTTTATCGCTGTGTATGGTGTTAGGAAGTGTTCTAATTTCATTCTTTTACATGTAGATGTCCAGTTTTCCCAGCATCACTTATTGAAGAGGTTGTCTTTACTCCATTGTATATTCTTGCCTCCTTTGTAAAAAAATAAGGTACCCACAGGTGCATGGGTTTATTTCTGGGCTTTCTATCTTATTCCATTGGTCTATAGTTCTGTTTTTGTGCCAGTACCATACTGTCTTGATGACTGTAGCTTTTTATTATAATCTGAAGTCAGGAAGGTTGATTCCTCCAGCTCCATTCTTCTTTCTCAAGACTGCTTTGGCTATTCAGGGCCTTTTGTGTTTCCACATGAACTGTGAAATTTTTTGTTCTAGTTCTGTAAAAAATGATATAGGTAATTTGATAGGAACTGCATTGAATCTGTAGAATGTATTTGGTAGCATAGTCATTTTCACAATGTTGATTCTTCCTACCCAGGAACATGGAATATCTCTCCATCTGTTTATGTTGTCTTTGATTTCTTATATCAGTGTCTTATAATTTTCTGTATACAGTTCTTTTGTCTCCTTAGGTAGGTTAATTCCTAGATATTTTATACTTTTTGTTGCAGTGTTGTATGGTATTGATTCCTTAATTTCCCTTTCTTATTTTCATTGTTAGTGTAAAGGAATGCAAGTGATTTCTGTGTATTGATTTTGTATCATGCGACTTTGCTAAATTCACTGATTAGCTCTAGTAATTTTTGATAATATCTTTAGGGTTTTTTATATATATTATCATGTCATCTGCAAACAGTGAGAGCTTTACTTCTTCTATTCCTATCTTGATTCCTTTTATTTCTTTTTTTCTCTGATTGCTGTAGCTAGGACTTCCAAAACTATGTTGAATAATAGTGGTAACAGTAGACACCCTTGTCTTGTTCCTGATCTTAGAGGGAATGTTTTCAGTTTTTCACCACTGAGAATAACGTTTGATGTGTGCTTATCATATATAGTCTTTACTATGTTGAGATAGTTTCCTTCTATGCCAATTTTTTGAAGAGTTATTATCATAAATGGGTGCTGAATTTTGTCAAAGGCTTTTTCTGCATCTATTGAGATTATCATACATTTTTATCTTTCAATTTGTTAATATGGTGCTTTGCATTGATTGATTTGTGTATATTGAACCGTTGGAAAAGATCCTGACTTTGGGAAAGATTGAAGGTGGGAGGAGAAGGGGATTACAAAGGATGAGATGGTTGGATGGCATCACGGACTCAGTGGACATGAGTTTGAGTAAGCTCTGGGAGTTGTTGATGGACAGGAAAGCCTGGCGTGCTGTAGTCCATGGGGTCACAAAGAGCTGGACATGACAGAATGATTGAACTGAACTGAAGAACCCTTTCATTCCTGGAATAACCCCATCTTGATCATGGTGTATGAGCTTTTTAATGTGTTGATGAATTCTGTTAGCTAAAAGTTTGTTGAGTGTTTTGCATCTATGTTCATCAGTGATATTGGCCTGTACTTACCTATTTTTGTGTTGTCTTTGCCTGGTTTTGGTATCAGAGTGACAGTGGCCTTGTAGAATGAGTTTGGAAGTGTTTCTTCCTCTGAAACCTTTGAAATAGTTTTAGAAGGATAGGCATTAGATCCTCTAAATGTTTGATAGAATTCACCTGTGAAGCCATCTGGTCCTGGACTTTTGTTTTTTTGATCAAAGTTTTGATTTCAGTGCTTATAGCTGGGTTGCTCATAATTTATGTTTCATCCGGGTCCCGTCTTAGAAGATTGAATTATAAGAATCTGTCTTTTTCTTCCATTTCTTCCATTTCCAGGTTATCCATTTTATTGCCATTTTTTTTTCATAAAAGCCTTATAATACTTTGTTTTTCTGCCTTGCCTCTTGCAACCTCTTTCTTTTTCATTTCTAATTTTGTTGATTTGATTCTTCTCTCTTTTCTCCTGATGAGTCTGGTTAAAGTGGAAGTGAAGTTGCTCAGTCATGTCCGACTCTTAACAACTCCATGGACTACAGCCCACCAGGCCCTTCGTCCATGGGATTTTCCAGGCAAGAGTACCAGAGTGGGGTGCTATTGCCTTCTCTGTTAACAGCAGCTAGGCATATTATATTTACTTGGAGCTGGTATACTTGGTGACAGCCTTAGTGCCCTCAGACACAGCATGCTTGGCCAGCTCCCCAGGTAGCAGCAAGCGCACAGCAGTCTGGATCTCCCTGGATGTGATAGTCAAGCGCTTGTTGTAATGTGCCAGGTGCGATGCCTCGCCAGCGATGTGCTCAAAAATGCCATTGATGAAGGAGTTCATGATTCCCTTGGCCTTGGACGAGATGCCAGTGCCCAGATGAACTTGCTTCAGCACCTTGTACACGTACACAGAGTAGCTCTCCTTGCGGCTGCGCTTGCGCTTCTTGCCGTCCTTCTTCTGGGCCTTGGTCACAGCTTTTTTAGAGCCCTTTTTAGGGGCAGGAGCAGACTTAGCTGGTTCAGGCATGTCTATAATGACAACATATGTCAGTTTTATTATCTTCTCAAAGAACCAGCTTTTAGTTTTATTAATCTTTACTATTGTTTCTTTCATTTCTTTTTCACTTATTTCTGCTCTGATCATGATTTCTTTCCTTATGCTGACTTTGGGCTTTTTTTTTTTTTCTTTTTCCAGTTGTTTTAGGTGTAAAGTTATATTGTCTATTTGATGTTTTTCTTATTTGTTGAGGTAGGGTTTTATTGCTACAAACTTCCCTCTTAGAACTGCTTTTGCTGCATCCCATAGGTATTGAGTTGTCATGTTTTCATTGTCATTCGTTTCTAGGATTTTTTTGATTTCCTGTTTGATTTCTTTAGTAACCTGTTCATTATTTAGAAATGTATTGTTTAATCCCTATGTGTTTGTGACTTTTTACAGTGTTTTTCTTGTAAGTGATATCTAGCCTCATAGCATTGTTGTTGGAAATATTGCTTGATATGATTTCAATTTTCTTGAATTTACTGAGGTTTGATTTGTGACCCAAGATGTGGTCTCTCCTGGAGAATGTTCCATGTGCACTTGAGAAGTTGTAGTCTGCATTTGGATGGAATGTCCTGAAGATATCAATGAGGTCTGCTCATCTAATGTATCATTTAAAACATGTTTCCTTATTAATTTTCTGTTTTGATTATCTGCCCATTGCTGTAAGTGGGGTGTTAAATCTACTACTGTTATTGTTCATTGTCAATTTCTCCTTTTATGTCTGTTAGTGTTTGTCTTATGTATTGAGGTGCTCCTGTGTTGGATGCACAGATATTTACAATGTTATGTCCTCCTCTTGGATTGATCCCTTGATCATCATGTGGTGTCCTTTCTTATGTCTTGTAATCTTCTTTATTTTAAGGTCTATTTTGTCTGATATGAGGATTGCTACTCCAGCTTTCTTTTGCTTCCCATTTGCATGGAATATATTTTTCATCCTCTCACTTTCAATATTTAGGTCTGAAGTGGTTTTCTTGTAGACAGCATATATATGGGTATTGTTTTAGTATCCATTCAGCCAGTCTATGTCTTTTGGTTGGAGCATTTAATTAATTTATATGTAAAGTAATTATTGGTACATATGTTCCTATTGCCATTTTCCTAATTGTTTGGGGTTTGATTTTGTAGATCTTTTTCTTCTCTTGTATTTCCTAATTATATAAGTCCCTTTAACATTTATTGTAAAGCTGGTTTGCTGGTAATGAATTGTCTTAATGTTTGCTTGTTTGAAAAGCTTTTTATTTCTCAATCAATTTTGAATGAGATCCTTGCCAGATCTAGAGTAGTCTTGGTTGTAGATTTTTCCCTTTCAGTACTTTAAATATATCCTGCCATTCCCTTCTGGCTTGCAGAGTTTCTTCTGCAAGATTAGCTGTTAGACATATGGGGCTTGCTTTGTATGTTACTTCTTGCTTTTTCCTTGCTGCTTTTAACTGTCTTTGTGTTTAATCTTTGTCTGATTAGTATGTGCCTTGGCGAGTTTCTCCTTGAGTTTATCCTGTATGGGACTCTTTGTGCCTTTTGGACTTAAATGACTATTTCCCTTGCCATGTTGGAGAACTTTTCAACTATAATTTCTTCAAAAATTTTCTCACACCCTTTCTTTTTCTCTTCTTCTTCTGGGACCACTGTAATTTGAATATTGGTGAGTTTAATATTGCCCCAGAGGTCTCTTAGACTATCCTCAGTTCTTTTCATTCTTTTTACTTTATTCTGCTCTTCAGCAGTTCTTTCCACGATTTTATCTTCCAGCTCACTGATCCATTACAAATATGGAATGCTTCACAAATTTGCATGTCATCCTGCCCAGGGGCCATGCTAATCTTCCCTGTATCATTCGAATTTTAGTATATGTGCTGTTGAAGCAAGCCCTATTTATGTATTCTTAATAAAACTACAGGCTTCCCTGGTGGCTCAGTGGTAAAGAATCTGCTTGCCAAATCAGGAGACAGAGGTTTGATGCCTGGGTTGGGAATGTCCCCTGGATATGGAAATGGCAACCCACTCCAGTATTGTTGCCTGGGAAATCCTATGGACAGAGGAGCCTGGCAGGCTACAGTTAATGGGGTTGCAAAAGAGTCAGACATGACTTAGTGACTAGACAATAATAATGTAAATATAGTCGGATTTTATTTTAGTAATTGACAAACTATTTCTAAAATATGGGACTGCAAAGCACCCATAGTAGCCAGTAAAATTTTGAAAGAGAATACCAAAGGTGCAGAACTACAGATCCAATTTCAAGGTTTAGTTTAGAGATGCAGTAAATCCAGACAGTGTGATAAAGACAAATAAGTGGTTAGGATTGATTCCAGATATGGATTGACGCACATAGGGATAACTGATTTTTGACAAATGTAAGAAGACAACACAGAATGATCCTTTCAACAAATACTATGTAAAGATTATCTATCCATATAAAAAAATAAATTCTTATGCATATTTTACACTGCATACAATTATTACCTCAAAATGGGTCGCTGATCTAAATATAAAACTTAAACCTTAAAAACTTTTAGAAGAAAACATAGAAGAAAATCTTAGATTTGCTGATAAATTTTACATAAAACTACAAAAGCATGATCCATGGAAAAAAACTGATAAACTGGATTTCATCAAAATTGAAAATATCTGTTTTCAAAAGACACAGTTAAGAAAATGAATGACAAGTGCAGACTAGGAAAAAGCACTTGCAATGAACGTATTTGATAAAGGGCATGTACCTAAAACAAAAGTATTCACTTTTGCTTTCTGAAATCTTTTCTCCTAATATTGGCCAGAATGGCTCTTTAAAATGCATATCCATTCACATAACGCCCCTGCAGAGCGTCCAACACTTCCCCAGACTCCTGAAGGCCTTGGTCATCCCCAGCAAGTTTCTCCTGCTGTTTCTCAGGCATGAGAGCTTTAAGTTTTCTGGCCTTCCTCATTTCCTCCAGAGGCAACCGTGTCTATGTTTCTCTACACCACTGGGTCCTCCCTCTGATGTTACCTCCAAATAGGATATTTCCTCATCTCTGTGCCCCTCCCTTGCTAAACAGTGCCTTGCTCACCTCTCAGGTGTCAGCTCAAACATCATGCCCCTCAAGATTCCCTTCTTGACCCTCCAGGAAATGCGGTTATGGATTCCCCCAGAGTTCTGTGCTTCTCTTTCCCAGTATGTATTACCACCGTGGCTTTTTAAAAATAGTGGTCAGCTTAATGTTTGTCTACTCAACATGAGGACAATTACCATTGTCTCAGTAAGAGGCATGGCCCAACAAATAAAAGTATTTACAAATATTTGTTTGAACAATCACAACTGAACGCAGTTGACTTGGCAGAATGAATTCTAGGCACAGGCTTTTTGGTTGATAAGTTTAAAACAAAAATGATTCCCACAGATAGATGGAAAGAAAATGAAAGTTTTAAATATTTTGGTTTCCATCTGTGCATCAAATATTCCCATCTGCTCCTAGAAGCAGCTATTAATGGGATTCATTTGCTCATTTGAAAAAGTGACAAGTTCAAATCTCTTAATTTGGGGAACTATCCAAATATCAGTCACAGCATCATTTCTGTTACAGAATGAATGGTTACAGGAATCAGGATCTGGTGACTTAAGCAAAACACCGTCACACATTTCACGTGGATTTTCTTGGGACTCAGTACAGTTTACAGATGACTAACCACTGGGGTTGAGATTGACGTTATCACTAAACTCTTAAAAAAGAAATTGTGGCTATGATACTGCATTTCACTGTTGAATTTAAGTTATTTCTAATCTCTCCACTATAAATCCTAGTAGTAAGTAGATACTCTTCCAGGGAATTTTACGTTCTCTATAATCTGGATGCAATCCTGACATTCTGCGCTATCTGTGATAGCCCCTGGGTCTGATGCAAGTGGGCTCTGATGACTCTATTTCTAAAGAGGAATTCATTTACCAGTTATCTTTGGCTGTGATGGAAATGAGAGCCCAGGTGATTCAAAACTAATGGCTCTCACTTGTGCCAAACTGATACAATAATCAGTGGAGGAAACGTGTGTTTCTTTTGTGTAGAAAAGAGCACTAGGCATAGTGAAGGGAGAAAAAGCCTATAGTTTAGTGGACTCTATTTTCTCAAAATTATTTGCTAATTAAAAGAAAAGCTTAAATGACTTCTTGATAAGTCATTTAACTGTCTTTTGGTTCTAAATATGCATCCCTAGAAAGTTCTCACGGAGAAGGCAATGGCACCCCACTCCAGTACTCTTGCCTGGAAAATCCCACGGACGGAGGAGCCTGGTGGGCTGCAGTCCATGGGGTCACTAAGAGTCGGACACGACTGAGCGACTTCACTTTCACTTTTCACTTCATGCATTGGAGAAGGAAATGGCAACCCACTCCAGTGTTCTTGCCTGGAGAATCCAGGAACGGCGGAACCTGGTGGGCTGCCGTCTATGGGGCCGCACAGAGTCGGACAGGACTGAAGCGGCTTAGCAGCAGCAGCAGCAGCAAGTTCTCAAATTGCTGACGGCAGTGCTTAAATCAGGTAAGGATATTTGTCTCACCACAAATAATTAAGAATGAAAAATATGTTAGTAAAACTTACAAACATAAAAAGAAAAAAGGGAAAAAAAAACCAAAAAAACCCTTACAAACATCCTCAAAATTCCAGTGGTTATTCAGTGTGGAAGACAGGGCAGAGGGAGGAAGGGATTAAGATGTCACATCTTTGGTAAGGTAAAACTGGATCCCAAAAAGAAATCATTCATTTAATAGGAGATATGGAGATGTAGAAAAGAACCACTAAGACTCATTACAGATCAACATATCTCTTTGCATCCTACTTTGAAAATAGTATTCTTACAAGAAAGCATTATGGAGATGACTCTGGTTTAAGATGCCCAGCATGACTGGAAAGTAAAGTCCACCAACTACCTCCAGCTTTGATCACAAAAGGAAAAACAGATGATATGCAATGAAAGGAAATACATAAGTGTCCCTCTAAACTGTGAGATGTTCTGTTCTCTCACAAGGCATACAGTGTATTTTCCCTTCCTCAAAGACACTCAGGTCTCTTGCTCCTGACCAAATAAGATGCACAAATATGGATCATTGTCTTCTATTCTAATATAATATGTTCAGAAAGAAAAGAATTTGAGAGAGAATGGCTAGTCTTGAAAATGAGCTCTGATTTGTCATATAGTCAGAATAGAAAGGCAAGTTGGACTCTGCTCAGAGATCTGTTGGAAAGAAAGGAGAAAGTGACAATAAAGAGCACATGCATTTTATAAAGAGCTGTTGGGTAGTAGAGGTGGGATCTAGTGATTTACAGGGGAAAATAAGGAAATAAATAATATTATTGGCCTCAATTCTTAATACATAAAATTGAAGAATGAAAAAAGTGAACTCATAGAACGGAGGCTTTTTTAAAAGATAGAAATGTGGAAATTCAATAGCATGACTTGAAGTGAAATAAGTTTTTCAATAATTTTGCAAGTTAGAAAGTTACCCCCTGAGGATAGAAATATGCACCAGGGAAGGTTTATATAAAGGGGAAAGGAAGGAAGAGGTTGGTTCTACTTATAATTCTCTGTCAACTAAAATGTCAGTGTGATAAACACCACATATATATAATTACACGCATTTGATATATTTATGTAATTAAACACATATATGAGAAAAGATAGACTAGTACCAGGAGGGTATGTGATGCAGAGTGACATCTCCTCGGCCATCTTACCAACCCAAATCCCTCTATCCTGAGCAGAGGCAAATGGTGGGGAAATCAGTTCTTTCCACTGATTCTCACTCTAATGTTTAATGTCAGTTCTCTAGATAATGCTTTGCCACTGGAACACGTATTAATTTTCCAATTTTAGACTCCAGTATATGAAAATCAACTCTCTCAATATGGCTGTAAGACTGGTTCCCATATTGGTTACCTTTGCAACTTTAAATCGTCTGCTTCCAACTGCTTCCTTCTTCTGGAGATAAATCTTGATTCACAGTGTCACACAGTAAGCTGACTTTTTGTCCCATTTCTCAGTTTCTAATTTCACCTACAAACAAAGTTTCCATGTCTAAAGTTTCTAGAAGTTGAAAATTTTATTTTATTTATTTTTTTTAGTTGTAATCTCACCTTTTAATGCAGGACTGTTTTTTATTTTATTTTAAATTTAAATTTATTTATTTTAATTGGAGGCTATTTACTTTACAATATTGTATTGGTTCTGCCACACATAAACATGAATCTGCCACTGGCGTACATGTGTTCCCCATCCTGAACCCCCTCCCACCTCCCTCCCCGTACCATCCCTCCAGGTCATCCCAGTGCACCAGCCCCAAGCATCCTGTACCCTGCATAGAACCTGGACTGGTGATTCGTTTCATATATGATATTATACATGTTTCAATGCCATTCTCCCAAATCATCCCACCCTCTCCCTCTCCCAGAGTCCAAAAGAGTGTTCTATACATCTGTGTCTCTTTTGCTATCTCACATACAGGGTTATTGTTATCATCTTTCTAAATTCCATATATATGCATTAGTATACTGTATCGGAGAAGGAAATGGCAACCCACTCCAGTGTTCTTGCCTGGAGAATCCCAGGGACGGGGGAGCCTGGTGGGCTGCAGTCTATGGAGTCACACAGAGTCGGACACGACTGAAGTGACTTAGCATACTGTATTGGCGTTTTTCTTTCTGGCTTACTTCACTCTGTATAATAGGCTCCAGTATCATCCACCTCATTAGAACTGATTCAAATGTATTCTTTTTAATGGCTGTGTTATACTCCATTGTGTATATGTACCACAGCTTTCTTATCCATTCATCTGCTGATGGGCATCTAGGTTGCTTCCATGCCCTGGCTATTATAAACAGTGCTGCAATGAACATTGGGGTACACATGTCTCTCAATTCTGGTTTCCTTGGTGTGTATGCCCAGCAGTGGGATTGCTGGGTCATATGGCAGTTCTATTTCCAGTTTTTCAAGGAATCTCCACACTGTTCTCCATAGTGGCTCTACTACTTTGCATTCCCACCAACAGTGTAAGAGGGTTCCCTTTTCTCCACACCCTCTCCAGCATTATTGCTTATAGACTTTTGGATTGCAGCCATTCTGACTGGCGTGAAATGGTACCTCATTGTGGTTTTGATTTGCATTTCTCTGATAATGAGTGACGTTGAGCATCTTTTCATGTGTTTGTTAGCCATCTGTATGTCTTCTTTGGATAAATGTCTGTTTAGTTCTTTGGCCCATTTTTTGATTGGGTCGTTTCTTTTTCTGGAATTGAGCTGCAGGATTTGCTTGTATATTTTTGAGATTAGTTCTTTGTCAGTTACTTCACTTGCTATTATTTTCTCCCATTCTGATGGCTGTCTTTTCACCTTGCTTATAGTGTCCTTTGTTGTGCAGAAGATTTTAATTTTAATTAGGTCCTGTTTGTTTATTTTTGCTTTTATTTCCAATATTCTGGGAGGTGGGTCATAGAGGATCCTGCTGTGATTTACATCGGAGAGTGTTTTGCCTATGTTCTCTTCTAAGAGTTTTATAGTTTCTGGTCTTATGTTTAGATCTTTAATCCATTTTGAGTTTATTTTTGTGTATGGTGTTAGAAAGTGTTCTAGTTTCATTCTTTTACAAGTGGTTGACCAGTTTTCCCAGCACCACTTGTTAAAGAGATTATCTTTTTTCCATTGTATATTCTTGCTTCCTTTGTCAAAGATAAGGTGTCCATAGGTACATGGATTTATCTCTGGGCTTTCTATTTTGTTCCATTGTTACCACAGAGATAGGTAGAGCAGCATTGTGCCATTTTATTTATGCACGTCTTACTTTTTTCCTTATGATTGTCTTTCTCTTAGGCTTCTCTAGTGGTTCAGTGGTCAAGAATCTGCCTGATAATGCAGGAGATATAGGAGCTGTGGGTTTGATCCCTGGGTCAGGAAGATCTCCTGGAGGAGGAAGTGGTAACCCACTCCAATATTCTTGCCTGGCAAATCCCAGGGACAGAGGATCTGCCTACAGTCCACAGGGTTGCAAAGAGTCAGGCATGACTGAGCAGTTGCTCAGAAAGCATGCAGGTGTCTTTCTTTTATTCGTGTGTTATTGGCCCATGTTACGTCATCCAATGCATACCTGCTTTGTCCCAATGCTCTTCCTCCTGACCCTCGACCAATTCAGTCCATTTCAGCTAGTGTACTCTACAGAGCATTGCCCTGGAACTCTCTTCATCTATCTCCTACATTGGGTTCCCTGTCTCTTGGATCTAGTATCTTTCTTCACATTTGGTTTATTTACCTTTTTTCTTGAAGGAGGCAAACTGTCTTAGCCCTTGATATATATTAATGTCTTTATTTTACTATCACACATGTTATGGACTAATATTTCTCCAAAATTCCTCCAAAGTGACTGTTTGGAGATAGGGCCTTTAAAGAGGTATAATTAAGGTTAAATGAGGTCAGAGTAGGATCCTGATCCAGTAAGACTCTGGTCTTGTAAGAAGAGGGAGAGATGTCAAGGAGGTATGCTCAGAGAAAAGTCTGCATAGGACACAGTGAGAACACAGTCGTTTGCACATCAAGGAGAGAGGCTTTATGAGGAACCAACCATGCCGACATTTTGAGCTCAGACTCCCAGCCTCCAGAACTGTGAGAAGATAAATTTCTGTGGTTTGAGCCATGCAATCTGTGCTATCTGGTTATGGAAGCCCTAGCTGACTAACACAGCATATCACATATATTTGAGTGCTGGGTATGGGAATTAAGACACAAAATTATTTTCCCCAAGAAGTCTGAACACATCCTCTCAAAGCTCCTTTGTGTTTCAGCATCCAGTGTCATTGATGAGATTCTGAAACCATCATAATTTTCTTTCTATTCACAGCTGACCTCTATTCCTGGTATTCCAAAATTTTACAGATTGGCATTGAAGAGAAACATCTCTTATTTTTCTAGTCATGGTACTTGGCATTTGATTTCCTTTCCAAAATAAATACTTATTTTCCACTGAGAAATTTTTAAGTTATTTATTTCCTAGTTTCCTTAACTCCACTCACTCTGTGACCTCTTCCTAAAACGTCTATTAGGCTGGATTCTGGATTTTTTTTTTTTTTTAAAGAAATACTCCTTCTTTTCTTTACACTCATATTTACTATCCTTTCATGTTCTACTTTTTAAATTTTTATTTATTTTTAATTGGAGGATAATTGCTTTACAGTTTTGCATTGGTTTTTGTCTTACAACACTGTGAATCAGCTGTAAGTATACATATATCTCCTCCCTCTTGAGCCTCCCTGCCCCCCTCCCCCATCTCATCCCTCTTTGTCATCACAGAGCACTAGGCTGAGCTTCCTTTGTTTTATGCAACTTCCTACTAGTTACCTGTTTTACACATGTTAATGTATATATTTCAATGCCACTTTCTCAGTTCATCCCAGCCTCTTCTTCCCTCGCTGTGTTCACAAGTCTATTCTCTTCATCTGTGTCTCTGTGCCTGCCCTACAAATAGGTTCACCAGCACATTTTTTCTAGATTCCATATATATGCATTAATATGCAATTGCAGCTCAAAATCAGAAAAACAAATAACTCAATCAAAAAATGGGCAGAAGACCTAAATAAACAGTTCTCCAAAGAAGACATACAGATGGATCATGAACACTTGAAAAGTCACTCAACATTGCTCACTATTATAGAAATGCAAATCAAAACCACAATGAGGTATCACCTCATACCAGTCAGAATGGCCATCATCAAAAAATCTACAAACTTTTAATGCTGAAAGGATGTGGAGAAAAGGGAACCTTCTTGCTCACTGTTGATGAGAATGTAAATTGACACAGCCACTATGTAGAACAATATGGAGATTCCTTTAAAAACTAGGAATAAAGCTACAATATGACCCAGCAACCTCACTACTGGGCATATACCCTAAGAAAACCACAATTTAAAAAGACACATGTACCCCAGTGTTCACTGCAGCACTATTTACGATAGCTAGGACATGGAAGAAACTTAGATGTTCATCAACAGGTGAATGGATAAAGACGCTGGATATACACAATGGAATATTACTCAACCATATAAAGAAACAAAGTTCAGTCAGTTGAACTGAGGTGGATGAACCTAGAGCCTGTTATACAGAATGAAGTAAGTCATAAAGAGAAAAACAAAGAAGTTTTATTTTAAAAAGAAATTTTGTGTGCTTTCTCTCTCATTTTTTAACCAAATTTTATATTTCCTTAATATAAAGAACCTTTATTATTATTCCCCAGTTCTTAACCCATCATAAGATCCTGTTTTGTTGTATTTTTTTTTTTTTTTAACAGTTGCCATGTTTAAAATTTCACTCCAGCCATGCTAATCAGAGTGTTTTGTTTGAAGTTATCTGTTTCCTAAACTTTCTCCTCTGGAATATTAGCTAATCTTTTTTTTTTTTTTTTTTAATCAACATGTTTCATGTTTACATCTCAGGTTTCCTTTTACTTTGTGATGATCATGGTTATCCATTTATATTAGGTCTTAGATATAGAAAAGCTGCTGCTTAAGTAGGTGCAAGGCTACAGACAGGGAGGGTAAACTCAGGAGTATCTCAGGGAACCCCTCCCCCCAACTACCTGCCTGTTCAACTCTCCTGAAGAACATACTTTCAGGTATTTTCTGGGGGCACACATGACTTGCAGTGTGATCCTCAGGACAGGGAAAGTCATCCTCTATCTGTGAGGCTATTGTTTCCCTACCCACATCTCTAGACTTGGGCCTCTTTATGTGCTGAAGGACCCAGTGATCTCTGAGTGGCCTCCTGAACTCTGGTTCCCCACTCTCCGTGAGACGTCCCTCATCACTCAAAATGATGATCCTCCCGCTCTGGTCCTCACTGTAGTTACTGAGTGCTGTTCACTTTCTCACTACCATGGAAACGGGGGCAGGGAATGAATGTGCGCTTCCCAACCTGTCCCAGGGAAAGAGATTGCTGATGAGTTGCCCCAGAAGGCAAAGAGGAGTGTCTGAACTAGTCCCTTTGAGGAGCTGAAGGATTAAGGAGAGTGTACTACACTGTCTTAGATAGAACTCAGGAGAGTAAAGAGAGGAGTCTTTGTGGTGTCAGTTCAGTTCAGTTCAGTTGCTCAGTCATGTCCGACTCTTTGCGACCCCATGAATTGCAGCACACCAGGTCTCCCTGTCCACCACCAACTCCTGGAGTCCATCCAAACCCATGTGCATTGTGTTGGTGATGCCATCCAACCATCTCATCCTCTGTCGTCCCCTTCTCCTCCTACCCTCAATCTTTCCCAGCATCAGGGTCTTTTCAAATGAGTAAGCTCTTCGCATCAGGTGGCCAAAGTATTGGAGTTTCAGCTTCAACACCAGTCCCTCCAATGAACACCCAGGACTAATCTTTAGGATGGACTGGTTGGATCTCCTTGGAGTCCAAGGGACTCTCAAGAGTCTTCTCCAACACCACAGTTCAGAAGCATCAATTCTTCAGCACTCAGCCTTCTTTACAGTCCAACACTCACATCCATACATGACTACTGGAAAAACCATAGCCTTGACTAGACGCACCTTTGTTGGCAAAGTAATGGCTCTGCTTTTGAATATGCTGTCTAGGTTGGCCATAACTTTCCTTCCAAGCAGCAAGCGTCTTTTAATTTCATGGCTGCAATCACCATCCGCAATGATTTTGGAGCCCAGAAAAACAAAGTCAGCCACTGTTTCCACTGTTTCCCCATGTATTTGCCATGAAGTGATGGGACCGGATGCCATGATATTAGTTTTCTGAATATTGAGCTTTAAGCCAACTTTTTCACTCTCTTCTTTCACTTTCATCAAGAGGCTCTTTAGTTCTTCTTCACTTTCTGCCATAAAGGTGATGTCATCTGCATATCTGAGGTTATTGATATTTCTCCTGGCAATCTTGATTCCAGCTTGTGCTTCCTCCAGCCCAGAGTTTCTCATGATGCTCTCTGCATATAAGTTAAATAAGCAGGGTGACAATATACAGCCTTGACATACTCCTTTTCCTATTTGGAACCAGTCTTGTTCCATGTCCACTAGGTAGGTGTATTCCCAAGGCCTTGGAACATTAGGAGACGCTGGAAAGGTAACTCCCAACTACATGTGCTCAGTCGCTTTAGTCATGTCTGACTCTTTGTGATCCCATGAACCATAGCCCACTAGGAACCTCTGTCCATCGGATTTTCAAAGCAAGAATACAAGAGTAGGTTGCCATGCCCTCCTCCAGGAGATCTTCCTGACCCAGGGATCAAACCTGCACCTCCTGCACTTCAGGTGAGTTCTTTACCTGCTGAGCCATCAGGGAAGCCCACTACCAACTATAATAAATATAAAAAACAAGGCTTTGCAGAAAGCTGTCTGTTTCATTCAGGATATCCAATGATATCTTGGAATAGAGAAAAAAGAAGTGTTGGGGGGTAGGGGGAAGTGGGGAGAGAGAGAGAGAGAGAGAGAGAAGGAAGAAACAGCAAAGATGCACCAGGCATTTGGTAGCAGTGGAAGGTGGAAAGTATGAGGAAGGCAAAACCTCCTAGAGGACTGAGATGTTCAGAAAATTTAAAAAGAAAGGGGTATCCTTCTAACTAGGTGCCAGCCAACCTGTGTGCTGGAACATGGCAACCCTCCCTATTGATAGCTAGCAGGAGGTGTCCAGCCCCTCCCAGTGTTTGCGGCCTCCAGAACACTGTCTAGTGTGTAGCGTGGTCACTCACAGTTTGGAGCTATGAAGGAAACAGCTTTCAGCCTGTGGACATAGTGATCCAGGAGACTGGAGAGACAGTGTTTTAAATGTCATAATTTGATGAACATTTAAGTGGCTTCCATACCTTGACTATTGTTAATGCTACTTTAATAAATGTGGGAGTGCAGATACTGCTTTTGTAACCTGTTTTCATTTCCTTTGGTTCAAGGGATGAGTGGAGAAAGAGAATGTCAATTCAGCCATGAAGAATAAGGAAATCTGGCCATTTGCAGCAGTGAAGGTGGACCTTGAGCCTCATTTGCTAAGTAAGTCAAAGAAAGACAAATACTGAATAATATCACTTACAGAATCTAACAAAGTGAACTCAGTAAAAGAGAGTAGAATGGTGGTTACCGGGTGATTGGGAGTGAAGGAATTCAGGAGATTGTGGTCAAAGGGTACAAACCTACAACTACAAGATGAAGAAATCCTGGGGACCTAATGCACAGCAGAGTGATTACAGTCAACAGTACTAGGCTATAAACTTCAAAGTCACTAAGAGGCTATATCTTAATTGTTTTCACCACACAAAAGAAATAATTATTATGTGAAGTGATAGAGGTGTTGGCTAATGCTACAGTGGTAATGGTACTGCAATATATACATGCATGAAATAAGCATGCTGCATGCCCTAAACTTACACAGTGTTATGTGTCAACGGTATCTCAATAAAAAGACCATATGTTCATTTTAAAATTTTGCATTGGGCATTACAAGTGTTATGATACTGAGATAAGGCATATATTTTTATGTCTAATCTTATTTACAAGTGGTCAAGAAGGATACAAAAGTTAACATTAACATCTTAGGAATCCATAAACTAAAATGGGTGGGAACGGGCAAATTTAATTTAGATGACTATTATATCTACTATTGTAGGCGAAAATTCCTTAGAAGAAATGAGGTAGCCCTCATAGCTAACAAAAGAGTCTAAAATGCAGTACTTGGGTGCAATCTCAAAAACGACAGAATGATCTCAGTTTATTTCCAAGGCAAACCACTCAACATCACAGTAATCTAAGTCTATGCCCCAACTACTGATACTGAAGAAGCTGAAGTTGACTCATTCTATGAAGACTTAGAAGACCTTCTAGAAATAGTACCAAAAAAGATGCTCTTTTCATCATAGGGGTGCAAAAGTAGAAAGTCAAGAGATACCTGGAGTAACAAGCAGGTTTTGGCTTGGAGTAAAAATGAAGCAGGGCAAAGGCTAACAGTTTTATCAAGAGAACACACTGGTCATAGAAAACAGTGTTTTCCAACAATGCAAGAGATGATTCTACACATTCACATCACCAAATGGTCAATACCAAAATCAGATTGATTATATTCTTTGCAGAGGAAGCTG
This sequence comes from Bubalus bubalis, assembly GCF_019923935.1. Taxonomy (NCBI): domain Eukaryota; kingdom Metazoa; phylum Chordata; class Mammalia; order Artiodactyla; family Bovidae; genus Bubalus; species Bubalus bubalis. The sequence goes on from NC_059176.1 coordinate 65,555,270, forward strand.
TAGAAGCTGTCTATAGTCAGCAAAAAAAGACCTGAAGCTGACTGTGGCTTAGATCATGACCTCCTTATTGTAAAACTCAGGCTTAAATTGAAGAAAGCAGGGAAAACCAATAGGCCTCTCAGGTATGACCTAAATCAAATCTCTTATGATTATACAATGTAGGTAATGAATAGATTCAAGGGATTAGGTCTGGTAGACAGAATGCCTGAAGAACTATGGACAGAGGTTTGTAATACTATATAGGAGGTGGTGACTAAAACCATCTCAAAGCAAAAGAAGTGCAAGAATAAAGTAGTTGTCTGAGGAGGCTTTACAAATAGCTGAGGAAAGAAGACAAGTGAAAGGCAAGGGAGAAAGGGAAAGATACACCCAACTGAAAGCAGAGTTCTAGAGAATAGCAAGGAGAGAAAAGAAGGCCTTCTTCAATGAACAATGCAAAGAAATAGAGGAAAACAACAGAAAGGGAAAGACTAGAGATCTCTTCAAGAAAACTGGAGATTTTGAGGAACATTTCATGCGAGGATGGGTATGATGAAAGACAGAGAGTATGGACCTAACAGAAGCAGAAGAGATTAAAAAGAGGTGGCAAGATTACACAGAAGAAGTATAAAGGTCATAATCATCTGGATAAACACGTGATGTGATCACTCACCTAGAGTCAGACATAGTGGATTGTGAAGTCAAGTGGCACTTACGAAGCATTGCTATGAACAAAGGTGGTTGGTGGTGGTGATGGAATTCCAGCTGAGTTATTTCAAATGAGAAAGCTAATTCTTAGGTAGATTGATAAGGAGTCCAGGGCCCTCAAGAAGGAAGGGGTCCAGGGCCCTAGAGGAGGAGAAAGGGGTCTGGGGTTCTCAAGGAGGAGAAAAGGACAAACTTTTTTTTTTTTTCTACATTGCTTTGTATTCCTCACATAAGACGATTTTTCTTAAACTCTAAATTGTTATGACAATGGTTTTTAAGACTAACTTTCTTTAATCCAAGAGCTAATGATTACACAACTAAACAACTCATCTTGCTCAAGGGTATGTTTTTCCTTAAACTCTGTACTAATGATTATATAACAACAATGTATCTTATCCAAGGACTTGTTTCTCCTTAACAAGAACCTTCTGACTAATCCTCTTATATTAAGACAAATGTTGTGGGAGTGGGTCTGGTAAAAGTATATAAGGCCTTGATGAAACTAGTGAGTGAGGCACTCTCTTCCCCCTTCTGATGTCTGTGTCAGAAGATTTCTCTCTCCTTTTTCACTGTAATAAAACTTCTGTCACACAAAAGCTCTGAATGATCAAATCTGGTCCCTGATCCCAAAGCTAAATCTTTTTCTTTGGAGGTCACAAATCCAACATTGTTCTCCACAGGCTATCAAAAAAAGATGGTGCTATTAAAATGATGCAATCAATATACCAGCAAATTTGGAAAACTCAGCAGTGGCCATAAAACTGGAAAAGGTCAGTTTTCATTCCAATCCAAAGAATGTTCAAACTATTGTATAATTATGTTCGTTTCACATGCTAGTAGGGTTCTGATAAAAATCCTTCAACTAGGCTTCAGTAGTACATGAACTGAGAACTTCCAGATGGAGAAGCTGGGTTAAGAACAGGCAGTGGAACCAGAGATCAAATTGCCAACATTTGTTGGATCATAGAAAAAACAAGGGATTTCCAGAAAAACATCTACTTGTGCTTCATTGACTATACTAAAGCCTTTGGTGTGTGGGTCACAACAAACTGTGGAAAATTCTTAAAGAGATGGGGGTACCAGATCACCTTACCTGTCTTTGAGAAACCTATATGTAGGTCAAGAACAACGTGGAACAACAGACTGCTTCAGAATTGGGAAAGGAGTTTGACAAGGGTGTATATTGTCATCCTGCTCATTTAAATTATATGCAGAGTTCATCATGTGAAATGTCAGGATGGATGAATCACAAGCTGTAATCAAGATTGCCAGGAGAAATGTCAACAACCTCAGATAAGCAGATGATACCACTCTAACGGTAGAAAGTGAAAAGGAACTAAAGAGTTCTTGATGATGGCGAATGACACGAGTGAAAAAGCTGGTTTAAAACTCAACGTTTAAAAAATGAAGATCATGGCATCTGGTCCCATAGACTTCCTGGCTAACAGAAGGGGAAAAAGTGGAAGCAGTGACAGACTGTATTTTCTTGGTCTCCAAAATAACTTTGGATGGTAACTGCAGCCATGAAATTAAAAGACATTTGTTCCTTGGAAATAAAGTTATGACAAACTTAGACAGTATACTGAAAAAGCAAAGACATCACTTTGCCTATAAAGGTCTGTATAGTCAAAGGTATGGTTTTTCCAGTAGTCATGTATGGATGTTAGAGTTGGACCATAAGGAAGGCTGAGCGCTGAAAAATTGATGCTTTTGATGCTAGAGAAGACTCTTGAGATTCTCTTGGACTGAAAGGAGATCAAGCCAATCAGTCTTAACAGAAATCAACCCTGATTATTCATTGGAAGAACTGATGCTGTAGCTGTAGCTCCAACACTTTGGCCACCTGATGTGAGGAGCTGATTCCTTGGAAAAGACCCTGATGCTGGGAAAGATTGAAGGCAAAAGGAGAATGGGGGAAGCAGAGGATGATGCTTAGATAGTATTACTGACTCAATGAACATGGATTTGAACAAACTCTGGGAGACTGTAAAGGACAGGGGAGCTTGACCCAGTCCACGGAGTTGCAAAGAGTAGGATACAATTAGTGACTGAACAACAACAACATTTACACATAAAGCCCAATATGCATCTCTTAAGTCACCCCAGCACTCGGAAAACTCTAAGAAATTCAACTTTTTCCTTGTGTTCCTTCACAGACAATCTCTGTCCTGAGAAACTGGCTGCTCTAGGTCCATCCTTTCACTGACCAAGGACAAAAGGCATTTGAAAACCTGCCTTGGAGCACACAGTAGGACTCTTGTTATTTAAACAGTTAATAATAACTTGTTTCAAAATATAATTAGCATTTTCCCTTTTGAACTATAAGATCTTTTTACTTTATTTACTGAATTTAAAAAGCCCTCAGTGTTTTGGGTCAAATTGCCTATAGATAAAGAGAAAGATGGATGGATACCCTAGTGTTTCACATACTATTCTAAATGTTCATCAGCAGTAAAACAAACAAACAAACATACAAACAAACAAAGAAACCTTGAAAACAACACAATCTGGCCAATTGAAATGTGATTTTGTATAAAAAGTCAATCTAAAAAAACTGGCTCATTGTATTCATTTCTTATTGCTGCTTTGACAGATTATGCCAAATTTGGCTGAAAACAACACAAATTTTTATCTGAAGGTCAGAGGTTTCAAATGGGTCTGCAGGTCTTCCTTCCTTCTGGAGGATCCAGCAGAGAATCTGTTCCCAGCCTTTCCAGGCTTATAAAAGGAAACTTCATTCCTTGGGCTGTGGACCGCATCTCTCCCACCTGTTTCCATCCTCACATCTTATCTAACCTTCCTGCCTCCATCTTATATGAAGAAGCCTTGTGATTACCTGGGGTCCACCTGGATAATCTAATATACCTTGCACCTCAAGGTCCCTCGTGTATTATATCAGCATAGTCCTTTCTGCCATGTAACATAATATATTTCTAGGTTATAGGCATTAGGATATGGACATCTTTGGTGGAAGGAATGGGCCCATTACTCTGCCTTCCACATTCACTAACAACCTATAAAATGTAACCAAATACTAGTTATTTTCCGGGGAATTTTGGCATCTTCAGAGCCAATTTAGAAGAAAGGATGCTAGGCAGACCTGAACCTCCTCAACTTGAAAACTCCAGACCTGGATCTCAGCCTGGCTCTGCCCCTTAGGAGGGAGCCCCTTAGGTGACTGCTGGCTCAGGCACCATCCCACTCTCAAGGTCTCTTGATAAGCCACCTACAATTTCATGCCTCTGAGCTTCATATCAGGTTTGGAGTTGAAACCTCCCAGTTCACAAACTGTTTTTACATTTTTATGTTAACTCTTATTAACTACTGTTTTATTATCTGGTCACGTTGCTATTTCTGGATTTTGACAATCCAAATAAAGTTGGATGATTCTGAACTGATCATTATCCATGGTCTGACTTCTTCAAAGCATCACACTGCAAAGGTTCCACGGGCTATTGACTCTCTACTGGAGGAAGTAACCTGAGAGGTGTCAACTACAAACTGGCACTTGCCATTGGCATTTGACATCTACCTCTAGAAGATTTAAATCATGTGCTGCTGTATATGCTGACTCTTGACACTCCCTGAAAGAAGTTCAGGGTGAAGAGCAGAAATGAGGCACACTGTGCTCTGGGAAAAACTGGCAGAACAGTCTTAAGATACTCGAATATTTTCAGGAACTGATTTTATGAGTTCAGTTCTTGTATCTCCTCATATCTAGAAAAGCCCTGAAATCTTTCATGGTGACATTTGCTCCATGTGATTAGCAGAAACTTTCTGCAAAGAAAATATGTGCTTGATTGCTTTGTACTCCCCTTTCATCAAAATCACATTTATACTGATCTTCCCTGTTATTTCTTTGGATCAGTTTCTCAGAGCTATCTGACATACTGTTTCCCTTACATGTAGTACAACCCCTCTTACATGTAGTCTCTGTAGGCTATCATCCTCATTTTGCCCCAGAAAAAACTCATGTCGTATACTTTTTTTTTAAGTTAAGAGGGACAAGAGAGACGTGTTCCCATGCAGACTGTCAGCTGAAGCTGGTGTCTGGAGCTCTTGGCTCTTGATTTCACAGAACATTTCCAAGGAGGAACCCCAGTCCCTAAGGTATGAGGTATAAGCCTCTGCTCCTGCCTGTGCAGAGGATCAGTCATGGGGCAAGATATACCTGTGCAGATCAGCATCATTCAAAAAGCCAAGCAGGACATGGGAGCTATGGACTTTTGCTGCTGGGAGCCATTGAAGCATGCCCAGAGCTGGTCCCTGTTCAGGCTGGGCCTGGGCAAGCAGTCAAAGATAAGAGAAGCAGGTTGTGGGAGGGGTGGTGATTTGGAGGCCTGGAGTGGCCCTCGGTGGTGTTTGGCCAGGTGGGACCAGAGCAGGGCTGACTCTGAGGATAGGGATGTGGCCACAGAAAAGATCTTCAAATTTAAACTAGACAGTGAAATTTCCTTGATTAAAATAACACAGAAACCTAGAATAACATTCAAGAACCCTCCTATGTGATTGCTTCATCTTAGAGGGTGCCTCCACTGTGCTCTGATGCCCTGCCTCTTTGAGGGTCCCTCATGCCCTGAACTCCTTCCTGCTCTGGGCCCCTGGCCCTTCTCTGCCCTCCAGCTCTGTGTGCAAACCCCTCTTACATGTAGTCTCTGCCTGAAGGCAGCCTCTCAGAGAGACCCTTCCCAATGTCACCCCGTCTCACTCACTCACACCCCTTCAACCTGGTCTTCCTTTTCCCAGTCTTTATCCCCCCCTGACTCACAATTTCCATCAGTTCTGGTTAGTGTGCTGAGCAGCCAGGGAATTGCATGGTCCCCTCTGAGCTCTGGGGCAGGGTCTCTGCAATTATTAGAAGAACTGGAAAACTGAAGAAAAACAAATTCTCCAGGGAAACCTGAAGATTCTTCAAAGCAAGGTGATTATGGTCAGGAATCTGGAAAATTAATTTCAAGCTTTAGGTTAAATCAGTTCTCTCATTAGAGAGGGGGAAATAAGGTACATTAGAGAATGACACAACCTTTATGAACGACCCTGTTTAAAGTAGGAGATTTAAAATTTCAATAGCCAGTCATTTACTCCTCTCCCCAAAGAAAAACTGAGTTATTTAGAGAAGCTAAAAATAAAGGAATCAAAACTCAGCTCAAGGTAGAATGGGAATTATCCTTCCCATTCGATTATATTGCAAAAGAAAACCCCAATAGCACAGGGCAGATTAAGTCCTGAGTGCAGCAAGATTAGTGAGTTGCTGCCTTCCTTGCCAGAGATAAGCTTGTGGACTCACTGTCCTGCTGTGTCCCCTGAGGCTCTGAGTATGGACACTAGGGCCCTTTATGGTCTTCCTAGAAGAAACTAATACCAGAGAGAACTTCCTATCTTTAAAATTGCATTTTTCTAAGAGCAAAAGGAATCAGTGCAAACAGAGGCAGGAAACCCTTGGGAAAACACATGACCAGGTTAATACAGAGCAGGTATCAGAGACAAAAAATTTCAGATTAAAAGTTTAAACTGCTAGACAGAATGTTGTGCTATTATTTATAACAAAATCCTCTGAACACTTCAGATTCTGAGATTTTTATTTGCATAGTAATATGGTTAGATTACTTTGGAAAACTCTTATGGATGTAATATTGTCTGCCTCGCCTGGTGTCAGGTTTGCAGGGATTGGTGGGGAGGTGTCCACTCTCAGGGAGTCAAATTCTCCCAAAGATCCTGCCCCACATTTTCCTGCCAATGTCTTTAATTTCCACTGCTGTTACCTAGTCTAAGCTCACTCTGCTTGCTGCAAGACTGGTCAATGAACCCAAGACAGGAAAAACCATAGCCTTGACTAGACGGACCTTTGTTGGCAAAGTAATGTCTCTGCTTTTGAATATGTTATCTAGGTTGGTCATAACTTTCTTTCCAAGGAGTAAGCGTCTTTTAATTTCACGGCTGCTACCAGCGCACTAAGCACAGGCGGCTGCGACCAGCCCACTAAGCGCAGCTAAGAAGAGCTACCCCACGTCCGAGGTCAGGGACAGAAGCTTGGAGGACCCCATGCCTGAAGAGCGGTGGCCAAGAGGAGTTACTCCACGTCCGAGGTCAGGGGCAGCAGCCGAGAGTGCCAGACTGCGACGGCGCAGGAAGGGCCGAGAGGAGCTACCCAAGTCCGAGGTCACGGGGGGCGGCCGGGAGGAGCTACCCAGCGTCCAAGGTCGGGGTGGGGGGGGGGGGCAGCGGCCAAGAGGAGTTACCCCGCGTCCTAGGTCAGGGGCGGTGGCCTGGAGGGGCAGCCCCACGCCTCCACGCCCGAGGCCAGGGGCGAGGGCCGGAAAGAACAACCCCACGCCTGAGGCCAGGGGCGGCGGCCAGGAGGACCAACCCCACAACAAAGCTGTGGCTGCGCAGGTGCAGGAGGGCCTAGAGAGGCTATCCCACGTTGAAGGTCAGGAAGGGCTGCGGTGAAGTGAGGAGATACCCCTCCTCCAAGGTAAGGAGCAGCGGCTGCACTTTGCTGGAGCAGCCTGAAGAGATACCCCACGCCCAAGGTAAGAGAAACCCAAGTAAGACGGTAGGTGTTGCAAGAGGGCATCAGAGGGCAGACACACTGAAACCATACTCATAGAAAACTAGTCAATCTAATCACACTAGAACCACAGCCTTGTCTAACTCAATGAAACTAAGCCATGCCCGTGGGGCAACCCAAGATGGGCGGGTCATGGTGGAGAGATCTGACAGAATGTGGTCCACTGGAGAAGGGAATGGCAAACCACTTCAGTATTCTTGCCTTGAGAACCCCACGGACCATATGAAAAGGCAAAATGATAGGATACTGAAAGAGGAACTCCCCAGGTTAGTAGGTGCCCAATATGCTACTGGAGATCAGTGGAGAAATAACTCCAGAAAGAATGAAGGGATGGCGCCAAAGTAAAAACAATACACAGCTGTGGATGTGACTAGTGATAGAAGCAAGGTCCGATGCTGTAAAGAGCAATATTGCATAGGAACTGGAATGTCAGGTCCATGAATCAAGGCAAATTGGAAGTGGTCAAACAAGAGATGGCAAGAGTGAATGTCGACATTCCAGGAATCAGCGAACTAAAATGGACTGGAATGGGTGAATTTAACTCAGATGGAAGGCTAGAGTCTCAAAATAACCATCTTATCAGGGCCTGGTTGCCAGGTTCTTTTATGGGTCAGAGATGGGTGGGGAGGAAGGGGAGGAAGCAAAGTAAAAAGACTATTCAATCCTTGGAAATGTCCCCTAGAATGGCAGGTCTCAGGCAGGGGAATGTGTTAGTGTAACTTCCTTACAGTCCTTCACAGGTGGGCAGCTCAGGTTACCTCCCTGAGGCAGGCCATTATGTATGTTTATAATAACAAGAAAGGGTTAGTCACAGGGGCAGATCCAGTGTAAATTTAAAACTAACCCTTCCCAGCTACACTACTGCACAAATCTCAGGTTGAAGAAGGTCTAATAGGCTTGCCTAAGAAGCATATGGCCCCAGTTTCCCCTGGCAAAGGGAGGGATGGAGGCAGCTTAGTTCTGGCTGACTAGGGGCAATCACGTTTGTGTTGAGCATTCAGTGCCTATAAACAAGTCTCCTCTCCTGGGGTTCACACACAGGAAAGGATGACTCCATTGGGAGCCAGGAAAGTAGTCTCATATTGACACAGAGTGCCTGCCCAGCCCAAGGTCTGGGGCTGGTGAGGACCCAGGGGAGCCAGGCCTGGGCTGAGGAATGCAGTTCTGAGGGGTCCAAGAGCCATCTTCTCTGAACAATGCAAAACCCAGGGCAAGGAGGAGAGAAAGGCAGAGGAGGGTGAGGAGGAGGTCTGTCCCCATAGCCACTCTCTGACTTCTCACCAGCCCTCTCCCATCCGCTGGCTAAGCAAACACCCATATCATCCACATCAGATGATTAGTGATGGAGGCACTAGGAATATGGGGGTGGCCTGGGGTGAGGGTGGAGGGAGGTGGGGAGGGAGATGGCAAGGATCGCTTTGGCAATCACACATTTCCTCAGTGCACATCTTTTTCAAGGAGGCTCATCCACACTGGGTTTGCAGGAGTCATTTCAACTTGCCAAGCTCTGGTGGGTACAGGGGCCCTAAGTTCTCAGGGCCTACACTGACTGGCCTTTCATGGGAAGCCACAACTGTTGGCCACACAGACCCAGACTCCAGGCCAGTAGGATATCGATGGCAAGGGTGGGGGTAGTGGGACATGACAAAGGGATGCCTGCAGCCAATTGTGCCCCCACCAGCTTTGCCTTTTATCTGGACTCCTTGCTGGAGAATCACCTCTATTTGTGAACTAGAGAAAGGGAATCTTCAGTTACCTTCTAAGAATCAATCAGAACTTTATACAAATGCTCAAGTTATGAAAAAAAAATTTAATAATCCTAAACAATATTTAATTTTGAAATATTGATATTAAATACTTCATATTTCATACTTTACTACATTTATTTAAAAAATGAATTTATGCCTAGGTTTTAAATCAAAATGTTACTACCTTTTTGTTATTTGGATACTTTGATAAATACTGTATTGTGAAAATACTTTTTATTTTTAAATACTGTTCAGTGAAAAATAAATACACTTTCTCATCCACCAGACAAAGTTGAAACTCCTTCTCCTAGGGAACCTTGTCACTTCCCTAAAATGCACTTCTGCTTGTACTACAAAACTTCTCCAATGCTTCCCACCCCACTTATATCCTTACTATCCCCATTCTCCCCAGTGATGAGGCTCCCAAAATGGAGGTACAGCATGGACAAAGTAGAAGAGTAGAACCCCAATGAACTGTCAATTATGGATGGATCAAGGAAGACCTTTGCCAACAGGTAGAGAAAGTGTGTCAAGAGAGAGTAGGAGGGATGGAAGTTAAGGGATATGTTGGAAATAAAGAGATACAAGGGAATATTTCATGCAAAGATGGGCACAATAAAAGACAAATGATATGGACCCAACAGAAGCAGAAGATATTAAGAGGTGGCAAAAATACACAGAAGAACTATAAAAAAAAGATCTTCATGACCCAGAGAACCACAATGGTGTGATCACTGACCTAAAGCCAGACATCCTGGAGTGCGAAGTCAAGTGGGCCTTAGGAAGCATCACTGCGAACAAAGCTAGTGGAGGTGATGGAATTCCAGTGGAGCTATTTCAAATCCTAAAAGATGAACTCAAAAATCTGCACTCAAAAAACAAAGTGCTGCACTCAAAATGCCAACAAATTTGGAAATCTCAGCAGTGGCCACAGGACTGGAAAAGGTCAGTATTCATTCCAATCCCAAAGAAAGGCAATGCAAAAGAATGTTCAAACGACTGCACAATTGCTCTCATTTCACACATTAGCAAAGTAATGCTCAAAATTCTCTAAGCTAAGCTTCAACAGTATGTGAACTGAGAACTTCCAGATCTTCAAGCTGGATTTAAAAAGGCAGAGGAACCAGAGATCAAATTTCAAACGTATGCTGGATCATAGAAAAAGCAAGAGAGTTCCAGAAAAACATCTACTTCTAGTTTATTGACTACACTAAAGCTTTTGACTGTGTAGATCACAACAAATTGTGGAAAATTCTTAAAGATGAAAATACCAGACCACCTTACCTGCCTCCTGAGAAATCTGCATGCAGGTCAAGAAGCAACGATTAGAACCAGACATGGAATAACAGACTGGTTCCAAATTGGGAAAGGAGTATGACAAGGCTGTATATTGTCACCTTCCTTATTTAACTTATATGCAGAGTACATCATGTGGAATGCTGGGCTGGATGAAGCCCAAGCTGGAATCAAGATTGCTGGGAGAAATATCAGAAGCCTCAGATATGCAGATGGTACCACTCGTACGTGAGAAAGTGAAGAGGAACTAATGAGCCTCTTGATGAAACTGAAAGAGGAGAGTGAAATAACTGTCTTAAAACTCCACATTCAAAAAACTAAGATCATGGCATCCAGTCCCATCACTTCATGGCAAGTAGATAGGGAAACAGTGGAAACAGTGTCAGACTTTATTTTTTTGGACTCCAAAATCACTGCAGATGGTGATTGCAGCCGTGAAATTAAAAGACACTTGCTCCTTGGAAGAAAAGTTATGATCAGCCTAGACAGCACATTAAAAAACAGAAACATTACTTTGCCAACAAAGGTCTGTCTAGTCAAGGCTATGATTTTTCCAGTAGTCACATATGGATGTGTAAGCTGGACCATAAAGAAAGCTGAGTGCCAAAGAACTGATGCTTTTAAATTGTGGTGTTGGAGAAGACTCTTGACAGTCACTTGGACTCCAAGGAGATCAAGCCAGTCAATCTTAAAGGAAATCAGTCCTGAATATTCATTGGAAGGACTGATGCTGAAGTCAAAGCTCTAATACTTTGGCTATGTGATGTGAAGAACTGACTCTTTGGAAAAGACCCTGATGCTGGAAAAGTTTGAAGACAGGAGGAGAAGGGGACGACAGAGCATGAGATGGTTGGATGGCATCAACGACTCAATGGACATGAGTTTGAATAAACTCTGGGAGATGGTGATGGACAGAGAGGTCTGGTGTGATGCAGTTCACGGGGTTGCAAAGAATCGGACACTACTGAGCAACTAAACTGAACTGAACTGGAATTTTAGAACTCCAAGAAGAGCTTGGTGACACCCTTCTAATCCCAGGAAGGAGGAAATGACTTAGATGCATTCATACTTAATAATTCAACCTCATATCTCAGACTATCTCTGAGGTAGGAGATAGATGGGCTCCAGGTTGGACATTTACAATCATCCAGTCTTCTCTTTGCATTTCCTGAGATAAGAGATAGGTGGGCTCCAGTTGAGGAATGGAAAATGAGCCCCCCATTTGCTCTCAGAAATAGAAGTAACAATAGAAACAGGGTAAATAGCCAGTCTTTGTCTCTTGTTAACACCTCAAGGGAATAACTGAGAGAGGCAAACACAAAGAGAAGCAAAGTCCCTTCTAAGTAAAGGACAAGGGAGACACTACACATGCACAGAAAGGCTCCTTAGCATCAAAAGTCAGGACAACTCCAGCCCATAATGAGTCTGGCTCCTCCCAGAAGCCTTCACTTCGAGATCCATCCTGGCTGAGGGGTGCATATGCACCCCAGGGAGGGTCCCAGGGCAGTTCAGGTGTGGAAAAAGAAACTAGATAACTAGCCTGAAGGAAGACAAAGACCTGGGAGAACTGCCTTATAAATGCCTTAACCGCTTCTTTCCTGGGCTCCTCCTCACTTGGGAGGATGAGCACAGCCTTTCTCTCCAGGCAGGCTTCTCTGCCTTGCTTCTGTCTCAACTAAACAAACTGTTTCTCTCTGTTCTCTCCCCTTGTTCTTCTGCTGTGTCTCTAATAAGAAACTTTGTACCTGCATTAATAGTTCCTACCTCTGTGACAAGTGCATTTTTCACTGGGGGCAAAGATCCAGGGAAAATTAGCTTCTAGCCTCTAGCCCTTGCTGATTTGGTGGCTAGGATTTCTGGTTTTCATCTGGGCTACCCAGGTTCAAGTCTTGGGCAGGGAATTAAGATCTCTCTTCATGCCACTGCTCACTGCTGCCTAACTGAGATCACTACAATAATATAGGGCAGGAAAAAGTGTTACACCTTATATTTATTCAGAATAACATTTTAAAAAATAAGTGACCAATGAAAGAAGACAAAAATGCAAACAGATGCACAAAAATTTTTACTTTGCAAATATTCCAACTTTTCCAAGTTTCCCTTATTCTCTTGGCCTGGAGTAGGGTAGAGGATGGGGGTGGGGGGTGCACTGTCTCTGAAGGAGCACCTCTCTTCTTTTAATTTGTCCTGGGGAACCTCCAGTTGTTCTCACCTCAGTGATCAGAAATACAAACTGCTCAGAGCAGAATTTTGTAATGCAAAACACAGAAACACTTTATGAATCAGCACTTGAAAATAGCTATAGGAGAGAGTTTATCTTTCCAATAACTAGCCTAATGGTAAAAGAATATGTGAGGGAAAAATAGGAAAGGCTTGTTGACTGCTTCAGAACTCTTCCCCTGCAGAAGTGAACTACATTGTGAGGCTGTGGTCTCTGGTTTGTGAATTGCGCCTGAAGACTCATTTCTCCTCAGGCCTTCTGAAGGCAAGACAAGAAAATCAGAAATGACAGCCAGAGAAGGCCTGGAGTCCCAGGCCCTGGCCTTGGGGTCTGCTGAGAGGCACAGTGCCAGCTACAACCTTGTGGGTGCCCTGCACTATTCTTCACTCTAAGCAGCCTGACATTTGTACTCTTCCCACCTATAAACTTACTATTGGACTAGAAAATGTGATGAAATGCATAGCTCTTGTCATGGACACTGTCTAAAGTAGAATTTTCTGTGATGCTAGAAGCGTTCCTATAAAACAGTGTGACAATTCAGCACTTAAAATGTGGCCAGTGCCACTGAGGAAGGAAAGTTTAACTTTATTTACTTTTCACTAATCTAAATGTCAACAGCTTCCTGGGACCACTGGTAAAGGTACTGGGCAGCAGGGGTCTGCAGGTAGTCAGAGCTTCTGCTGCAAGGCAGGGAGGAGACCTCAATTGATATACAACCCAGACTGTAGACTATCTGTCCATCTTCAAAGTTGCAATGGTTCACTGTTTCAGTGACATGATCCTTGACGGTAGAAACATAAGTCTCTGAGCAGATGTCATTCCAGGGGTAAAACAGAAAGATGCTGTTCCATTAGGTAAGGTGGGGGAATGTGGCTGGATGCCTGATAGACGCTCTGTGGCCAGTGACACAGACATCCCTCTTCTTAAGCTCAGAGTAGCCAATCAGGTCAGCCCAGCAGAGGTGATGCAGATGTGGTAGGGTTAGAAGCGAAGGTTGTACAGTGTAGAAGGAACAGAGGAGGATGCAGAGAAAGACATAAAAGGAGGAAACTAAGCTGTCGTCCACTCCCACCTGGCAGCGAGCATCATCACTGCCTTGGACTCAAGATCAGATCTGAGGCTCCCAGCCCACTTTGTCCTTCAACACTCAATTGGCTCAGCTTCTACACATTATAAAAATGTCAATGTAATGCATAAGATAGAATTACACAGAAACTTCTTTCTGGATGGCTTACTAAGTGAAGCCTCCTTTTCTTTTTTGCCACTCTTCCCTCACAGTGTCTGGTAAAATGTTTTGCAGCTTGGTTTGAAAGAGTTGGAATGAATGATCATGTAATATCCTTTAAAGTCACATTATTTAATCAATGCATGCTTCCCTGATACCCCAGTTGGTAAAGAATCTGCCTGCAATGCAGGAGACCCCAGTTCGATTCCTGGGTCGGGAAGATTTGCTGGAGAAGGGATAGGCTACCCACTCCAGTATTCTTTGGCTTCCCTTGTGGCTCAGTTGGTAAAGAATCCGCCTGCAATGTGGGAGACCTGGGTCCGAACTCTGGGTTGGGATGATATCCTGAAGAAGGGAAAGGCTACCCACTCCAGTATTCTGGCCTGGAGAATTCCATGAAATGTATAGTCTATGGGGCTGCAAAGAGTCAGACACAAATGAGCAACTTTCACTTCACCACTCATCTAACTTTGTGGTTGAACTCACACTGCCACGTGGTTGAAGATGTTGGGGCCACAACAGTCTCTACTTAATTCTACAAGGGACACAGCAAGGAGGGTTGTAGGGTAACCTGCATCGAATCAAGCTGGACAATGCATCACAGGGGTGAACAGGGAAGGCCTCCCTGATGAGGGGACACTTCAGCAGAGCCACAGAAAGGAAGGAGGGATTCAGAGATGGTCAACAGGCCCTGAGGCTGAGGTGGGACAGGTCAGGCACCTATGTCATATGTGCAACACAAAGGATATTAACAAAGTGCCCTTCAGAGGCTGTGAGCACCTTTCAGCAGACACCTGGCAGAAAGCTTACCAACATACAGGCATTCAAGTGTGTGCTGCTCCTGGAGGGCCTGATGCCCTGAGATGTGGGGCTGAGCACCTCCCAGTTCAACCCTAGATGACAGTCAAAGCAAAAGCCTTCTCTGTGCTCTGTGTGTTTGGTACTGAAACTGGACTTACCTTAAGATTTCACGGAAGTGTCAAGCATCTTTTAAGAGATTTCAAGCATCTCACCTGAGCTTCTCCCCAAATGTGTCTACCTGGAGACATTGGTGGTCATGATCAGTTTCATAACCCATCTCACATCCATCACATGTCCCAAGTATTCTTCCTTCTGTGTTCTTTCTAGTTATTTCAACTCTCTAATTCCATCCTATGTTGCCACTCCTTGAAGGCAAGCCCCACATGTTCCTCAACTGATATACCACCCAGGCTGTAGACTATCTGTCCATCTTCAAAGTTGCGATGGTTCACTGTTTCACTGACATGATCTTTGATGGTAGAAACACAGGGCCCCTCAGGTTCCAATAGTCCTTCCTTTTTACTAGAACTATAGAAGCCATTCTCCCTTGTATCTTCCTTCACTCTTAAAACTCTTTCAATTTTATGTTTCATAATGTTCTGTGCTGATTTGCTCAGTCATGTCTGCCTCTTTGTAGCCGCATGGAATGTAGCCTGCCAGACTCCTCTGTCCATGGTATTTTCCAGACAAGAATACTGGAATGGGTTGCCATTTCCTTTTCCAGGTGTCATGACTGGGATCATCAAAACACTTTACTGATCACGAATCTGAATATGGATGACCTTGAACCTGTTCTTAGTGCCAACATTGCCAATGGACCCACCTGCCACACTTGTATGTGACAGTACAGCTCAGACACAGACACTGAGGTAGGATTAATTGTGTACTAATGTCAGATGCTGGGTAAAACTCATGTTTTCTTTGTTGGATTGTGTGCTCTTTTCTGGAATTATACTTCAGTTATTTGCCTTGCCCTTTGATATCAGTTGCTGTTCAGTGACTCTTTGCAACACCAGGAACTGCAGCACGCTAGGCTTCCCTGTCCTTCACTATCTTCCGGAGTTTGCTCAAACTCTTGTCTGTTGAGTTAGTGATGCCATCCAACCATCTCATCCTCTGTCATCCCCTTCTCCTGCCCTCAATCTTTCCCAGCATTAGGATCTTTCCCAATGAGTCAGCTATTCACATCAGTTGGCCAAAGTATTGGCGCTTCAGCTTCAGCATTAGTCCTTCCAATGAATATTAATTAAGGGTTGATTTCCTTTAGGATTGACTTGTCTGATCTCCTTGCTGTCCAAGGGACTCTCAAGAGTCTTTTTAACATTACAGTTCGAAAGCATCAATTATTCAGCACTCAGCCTTCTTTATGGTCCAGTTCTCATACCTGTATATGACTACTGGAAAAACCATAGCTTTGACTATATGGACCTTTGTAGGCAAAGTGATGTCTCTGCTTTTTAATATACTCTCTATATTTGTCAAAGCTTTTCTTCCAAGGAGCAAGCATCTTTTAATTTTGTGGCTGTGGTCACTGTCTGCATTGATTTTGGAGCCCAAGAAGATGAACTCTGACACTGTTTCCACATTTTCCCCATCTATTTGCCATGAGGAGATGGGAACGGATTCCTCAATCTTCGATATCAGTAGGATGAGTAATAACCTATTCACTTCACAGTGTGGACTTACCTCTGGCTCTGTAGTAAGATAATACTAGGTAGGAAGAGCAGGCTGCTGGCCCATTTCCCCAGAGATCACAGCAGACCAACTGGTGATTCAACAGAGAAGGACAGCAGGAGCCCACCAAGACAGCCATGGGACCCATTCCTGGGTGGACAGAATGTTTTAAAAGCAGTGAGACTAACAGAGAATTTGGAGCATGGGCTTCACCTGCTGCTTGATGTGGCAAGACTGGATGGACAGGACACCTGTCTGAAGGCCTTCAAAAATGATGACCAACAGTCAGAGAACAGGGAGGCAGAAATATGTTTTTCACATACATGAGGTTAATGGGAGGAAAAATAAACACAAAGCATACAAAGGACACTGGAATAACTCTTGTCTATTTCTGTGTGTGTTTCAGGCTTTGTTTAGTAATTATCTGCTTCCATGTAACCACGTAACAGTTTGCAGTGGGGGGTATGTTCTTTTCTCTTAATTTTTTTCTTTAATGTCAGGGATGGGGTACTATGTTTAAACTTTAGCATAGGAATCAAAGTCAGAGGTTTTCAGTATCAGAAGGCATCAGTATCAGATCAGAAGGCATCCTTACAGAGGATGGTAAGATTCTGATGGTAAGTCCACATCAGGTGAAAATCATCTTCATGAAGGTTCTGAGTGAAAAATGCAATCAACAGTAGTAGTTTGTGTGTTCAAGGAAGTAAGTCTGCAGAGGGAATGTGTCGGCTGAAGGAAGTGACAGGAACAGTAGGACTGAGAATTCAAGGAGGAAAGGGCTCATGAGGAGATTAGTAAACATGAGATCATTTAAAAGACAGGATTATGTATGTGTATACATTTATTTGCATAGAAGCATACATACAAAAAATATAACCAAACAAAAGAAACATCTGTAAATTGCAATGCTGCTTAACATCATCTTATATTTAGGTCACACTGTTTCTGAGAGATATAAAAATCTCTCTCAAATCAGGTCACACTGTGTTTGAGAGATACAAAAATATCTCTCAAAATATCTCTTAATCTCTTACTAATATTGGTGAAGAGAATGACAGGAGGAGGAGGGAATGACAGAGGATGAGATGGTTGGATGGCATCCCTGACTCAATGGATATGAGTTTGAGCAAGTTCTGGGAGTTGGTGATGGACAGGGAGGCCTGGCGTGCTGCAGTCCATGGGGTTGCAAAGATTCAGACATGACTGAGTGGCTGAACTGACTGAATATTGAATAAAATACAAA
This sequence comes from Bubalus bubalis, assembly GCF_019923935.1. Classification (NCBI taxonomy): domain Eukaryota; kingdom Metazoa; phylum Chordata; class Mammalia; order Artiodactyla; family Bovidae; genus Bubalus; species Bubalus bubalis. The sequence goes on from NC_059176.1 coordinate 65,572,736, forward strand.
AACATTTTATTCAATATTAATAAAACCAAAAGAAATGTTCTTTCATGTCAGGTCTTTGCAAATTGCTGCTAAAATATCAGACCATGAAAACCACAACATTTATCTAATTAGGTCTGTCATTATTTTAATTCAAGGCAACTAAAGATGCTAGATTCAGCATCCTACTGCTTTGAGACTTGGGCCTTAATTAGAGAATTTGTCCAAATTTAATATTACTAGAGTCAATTTAAAAATAAAAAATTCAGAGGGGAGGTCCTAAAATGGCAGAGGAATAGGAATGGGAGAGTACTTTCTCTCCCAAAAATTCATCAGAAGATCATTTGAACGCAGAGAAACTACCACAAAACAACTTCTGAATGCTGGCAGAGGACACCAGGCACCCAGCAAGCCAGCCCATTTTCTTTGAAAGGAGCTAGGAAAAAATATAAAAGGCAAAAAGAGAGACAAAAGAGTGAGGGACAGAGACCCACCCCAGGGAGGGAGTCATGAAGGAGAAGTTTCCAAAGACCAGGAAACACTCTCACTGGCAGGCCTGAGGGGAGTTTTGGAATCTCAGAGGACAACATAACCGGGAGCGGCGGTGGGGGGGTAGGGGGGGTGTGGGGCGGAGGCCGGCGCCGGGGGACACCATAGAATATGTGCCTAACTGCAACTCCCAGCAGAGAAGTAGCCCAGATGCTCACGTCTGCCAATGGGGACTGAACAAAGAGGTGCAGTTGCATGTTTAGGGTAAGGACTGGGCCTGAATGCCCTAAGGACAATCTGAGGGCGCTAATGTGAGACAGCAACCCAAACTGTTGGATTGCCAGAGAGAAAGGAAAAAAAAAAAAAAAAAATAGAGACAGAACTTTGCAGCAAAAAGCTCTAACCTAAGGCACTGCTGGGCCTGCTCACAGAACAAAGAATTGAGCAAATACGAGAGGAGAGTTAGCCTGTAGCGGACCGGCCCACCCCCGACCAGAGGCAGAGAGGCAGGTTGGCAGCAGCCAGAGCCAGAAGGCGAGGGGCAAGCACAGTCTCAGAGATGGCATCCCCTATCAAACTGTGTGCAGGCTCCCAGTTGTTAACCAAGTCTTCCTGGGATCCTGGACAGTTGACATCTGCCAGGAGGGTCGCAGTCAGAGATCAGCTCCCCAGAGGAGACATATGGCACACCTGACATGGTGCTCCTGCTGCACACCCAGGAAAACGAGCAGCTGGGACAGAGGAGGAGATAAGACGCAACCCACACCACCACCACCACCACCACCTGGGGAGAGTGCACTCACCAAGCACCTGGTCACCTGAGCTGCTTGGACCTGGAAGTGCACAAAACGCAGGCCCAACGGAGTCTGTGCCTTTGTGGAGTACCCGAAAACCTGAACCTGAGTGGCTTAGACCTGGGAGGTGCATGCAACCCAGAGCCTGCTTTGGACAGTTCCCCTGCAGAGCAACCTGGAGCCTGAGCAGTGTAGACTGGGAAAGCACACACGCCGTGAACAGGGGCAAACCCAGTTTGGCCCAGACACTGCGAGCTCTCCCTACACATGCCAGTGATATTTGTTTGCAGTGTTCCTCCCTCCCCACAGCACAACTGAACAAGTGAGCCTAAATAAGTGACCACCTTCATCCCCTTGCATCAAGGCAGAAATTAGACACTAAACAGACTTGCACACAGAGGAAGTCAAAATAAACAAAGAAGAGGGAACCACTTTGGAAGTGACAGGTGCAACAGATTAAAGCCCTGTAGTTAACACTGACTAAGCATTGGAAGGGGCCTATATGACCTTGAGAAGAAGTACAAGGTGGAACAGGAACTATCTGAAATTGAACTGACCCCACACTACCCTCAACAGCTCCAGAGAAATTCCTAGATATATTTTACTACTATCATTTTTAAATTTTT